>NC_138358.1:9721793-10189424 GCF_046562875.1 Panthera onca | reverse complement strand
ACGCCCCTGAGGTTCCCATGGATGATTCTTCAACGCATCTGGTTGGACCAGAACCCCGTGCTGTCCCCACACAGCACCACCCCTCTGGCCTGGGCCACCAACATCATTCCTACCTGGGTTATGGCAGCCAGCCATCCTCACTGCGTCCCCTGTACCCAAGTTCATGTCCCATCTGCCTGCAGAGCAGTGAGGGCCACATTGTATCTCAGCACAGAGCCCGTCCGTGGACTCTCATGTCACTCCAAGCAGAAGTCAGGGTCCCTACAATCCTCTCCACGTCCTGACCCTGATTCTCCTGGACCTCTGCACCATACCCCTCCCTGCCCTGCAGCCTCCAGCTGCCCCCGACACTCCTCCCCAGCCAGCTTCCTGCCAGCTCACTAGTCTCTTCTAAAATGTAAAATGGGGCACCTGGGTGGCTCAGTGGGATAAGTGTCCAACTTTAACTCAGGTCACTCATGATCTCATGGCTGGTGGGTTCAAGCCCCACGTTGGACGCTGGGCTGACAGCTCAGAGCCTGGAGCCTACTTTGGATTCTGTGTCTCCCTCTCTCTCTGCCCCTCCCCTGCTCCCGCTCTCTTTCTCTCTCTCTCTCTCAAAAATAAGTAAACATTAAATTAATAAAATTAAAAAAAAAAGTGTAACCTTCTGTTGAGGGCTCCTTGAACCATCCTGTAAAGAACTACATCCTACTGCCCTCTCCCCCGGCTCCCTGCCCCGTGGCCATGGTATGTTTTCAGTACTACTTGTTATCTGTTAACATATCGTGTAATCTAGTCATTTGCACTGTTAATTGTCTTTCATAGCAGAACAGAATCTCCTGCTAGAATATTAGTGGGGAGTTGTGTTTGTTTTATTCTCTGATACATGTCTAGCATACAGAAGAACGTGGGGCACGTGGTAGGTACTAAATCAGTCTGTGTTGTATAATTGAAAGGAGAAATAAAATGGGACAGCCAAGTGTGCCCCGGATGTTTGTCTGACTGCCTCGGTGATGTGGGCTGCAGGTAGAGCCGTAGGACAGAGATGGACACATAGCTGGTGCCGGTGCCTGAGCGAGCTCACCTGGGAATGAGCAGTGGTGCAAGAAGAGGATGGAACAGTGACTGTCAGGGTAGGAGGTGTCCCAGGTGAGCGTGAGCCCTGGGGGTGGAGGAAAGAACATGCAGGGTGCCACCCTGGTGACAGTCTGACTGTGAGATTTGGTGATGGGATCCCTCGGGTCTTGCTGGAGGAGGTGATGGGAATAGGGGATGTGAACGCCCTTCTGTGGGAAGGTTTCAGGGAAAATGAGAGGAACAGAGGTGGTGACATTGAGTATGGTCACAGCCTCTGAGACCTTTTCCATAAAGGGGAGAAGAGACTGAGGTACCTGCTGTGGGAGAAGGGAGCTTACGTGGTTTGTTCAAGGTGGGGGGCATTTTTGACACATCTGTGGCAAGAAGGAATTCTGTAGAGAAGCGTGTTGGTAATGAAAGACAAGATGACTGTGGTTGAGAGGTGGCCTTGAAGTTGTAAGAGGCCCAGGGCTCTGGTGTCCACACAGGGTCCCCAGCCTCCACAGAGCACACGGGTGTGTGTTTGCAGGAGTGAGCAGGTGGAGGAGACATGGGGACATGGGTGCCAGGCGAGCGATGGCTGGGAGGACCTTTGTCTCTTTCTTGTTGCTTCTGTCTCCCTTGGTGATCTGGGAGGGAAGGCCGTCATGGGGAGAGGGGAGGCCAGCAGCCCCCGGCCCTTGCAAGATGGGTGGCCTTGAGTCCTGGAGCGACCTGGACACATGTCTGTGCTGGCCTACTGCCACGGTCAGCTGGGTGGGTGCAGGCACACGTAGGAGGAGCATTTGGGTTAATCAGGGCAGGGGACGTCTGGGGACATACGCCATGTGGGCAGAGGCCAAGGGGGTTGACTGCTCAGGAGGGATCAAGCTGCATGAGGAAGGAAGGCAAGGGACCCCAGACAGGCCCCTAGATCTGCATCTCAGGGACTCTCAGAAATGGCTGGGGTTTGGCTGTAAAATGACCAGAGCACGTGAGTCGCTCTGATACATGTCTAGATACATGTGGTGTTTCGAGAGTGCTGTGCTCGACGTGATTGTATGGAGGTGGTGTGGCTTCACCAGCCACAGGGTCAGGAGAGAGCTGTGGGGATGGGTGACTGAGGCAAGGAGGGTGAGGTTACTGGAAGAGAGAAGCCAGGAGCTATACCCAGTGTCCTCATAAATGCTGTGGCTTGAGCATGTTGAGGGCAGAGGTGGGCTGGCTACTGGGACAGGCATCCATTTTCTGAGGTTACTTTTATGGGGAATTAGGATGTTGGCTGAAGGAGTTGGGGAGTGCTTGTGTGTCCTTGTGTCGGAGGTGAACAGAGAGGATATGAGAGTCACAGAGCGACAGTGACAATGGCGATGGTGCTACTCACTGTCCTTAGTCACTTAAAAGCACTGGTTTGGTATGTTTTTCGTGACAACCTGAGGAGGAGGGCGCTGTATTACCCACAGGTTGCAGACAGAGAAACTCTGGCACACAGGGTTTACATCACTGGATTGAGATTGAATAGCTCATCAGAAATGGAACTAAGTCCGCACCCCGGAGATCAGATTTCAGAGCCCATGTTCTCATGACTTGGCGTCCGTGCTGGACCCCACCTGCCTGCCGTGCCTGTGCACCCCTCTGAGGGAGGATGATGGCCAGGGAGCACCGAGCAGGTTGCCTAGCCACACGGCATCTCTGGTGGGCTCAGGGCTCAGGGCCACCGTCTGCAGAGCCAGCTACATCCAGCAGAGCGGGACACAAGTGCATGAGCCCAGTGTGCACTCAGCCACTACTTTGTTTCCCCTCCAACGTTCCACTGTACAAACTTCACACATACGGAAGAGCTGACGGAATTTTACAGTGAAGGCCTGCATGACATTCCTCCATGGAGCTTTTACTATTCTTGTTTTATCACAGCTTCGTCCATCTCTCTATCCCCTCCAAGCATCAAACCATCATATGCTTTTTATGTATTTCAGAGTCACTTGTGGAAGTCAGTGCAAATTTCCCTGGGTTCTTCAACATACGTGTCTTAAACTAGAGTTTAGTATTGATTTAGATTTTTTTTCTTTTGAGGTAAAATTTGCATAACACTAAACACACACATTTTAAGTGAATCATCCCATTTCGCTCTGACAAATGCACGTGTGTAAGTAACCCAGACTCCTGGCGAGACGCTGAACATCCCCCTCACCACAGAACGTTCCCTTCTGCCCATCTCCCATCACCTCCCGCTCCCTTCCCACTCCCCGGAAGCAGCCGCTTGCTGGTTATTTTCCACCGTGGATTGTTTTGCCTGTTCTAGAACTTTGGATAAATGGTACCATACTGCGTGCTGTTTTCTGTAGACTTGTTTCACTTGGCATAATGATTTTCAGGATTCAGTCAGGTTATGTACCTACTCTGTTCGATTAAGTTACTGAGCCCCAGTCACTGTGTAGATAGACACACAGATTGTTTATCCATTCTCCCATTCACTGATGTCAAGATTATTTTTAGTTTTTGGCTCTGGTGAATAAATCTATGGGGTGTGTAAGTCTTTTGTGGACACCTGTTTTTATTTTTCCTTGGGAAAGCGCCTGGGCCACAGAATTGCCAGGTCATGCTGTACATGTGTCGCTTCGTTAGAAACACTGACTGACAGTTGGGGCACCTGGGGGCTCAGTCGGTGAGGCATCTGACTTGGGCTCAAGTCATGATCTCTCAGTTCTTGAGTTTGAGCCCCGCGTCGGGCTCTCTGCTGTTCAGGGCATAGCCCACTTTGGGTCCTCTGTCTCCATGTTTCTCTGTCCCTCCCCTGCTCATGTGCTCTCTCTCTCTCTCAAAATAAGTAAATGAACTTTACTATATATAGTGAACTTTATATAAAGTTTATAAAGTTTATATATAAAGTTTATATATAAAGTTTGTATATAAAGTATATAAAGTTTATATAAAGTTATATAAAGTAAAGTTTATATAAAGTTTATTTTATATATATATATATATATATATATATATATATATATATATATATATATATATATATTCACACACACACACAGAGAGAGAGAGAGACAGAGACAGAGACAGAGAGAGATGGATGAAACACTGACCAACAACGTGTGAGAGCCCCAGTCCTTCGACACACACATCGACATTTAATGTTGCCATTCTTTCAGTGGTAGTCATTTCAAGAGGGTGTGGTCGTTTCCCATTGGAGTTTCATGTGAACTATAGAGTGAGTGATTCACATCTCTGTACATGACTCCATGCTCATCATAAGTTTACTCTCCATCCCCATCACCTGTCTCACCAATCCCATTACCTGAGTCCTCTCTGGTGACCGTCAGTTTGTTGTCTAAAGTTAAGAGTCTGGTTTTCTTGTTTGTCTCTTTTTTTCTTTGTTCGTTTGTTTCTTAAACTCCACATGAGTGGAATCATATGGTATTTGTCTTTCTCTGAGTGACTTCACTTAGCATTATACTTTCTAGCTCCAACCATGTTGTTGCAAATGGCAAGATTCCATTCTTTTTTATGGCTGAGTAAAGTTCCGTTCTATGTGTATGTATATATAGCATATACACATATATCCATGTATACATATATGTACATAGACCAAGTCTTCTGTATCCACTCCTCTATTGATGGACACTTGGTCTGCTTCTGTATCTTGGCTATTGTAAATGCTGCCTTAAACATGTATCTTTTTCATTTTCTTTGGGTACATATCCAGCAGTAGAATTTACTAGATCATATGGTAGTTCTATTTTATTTTTATTTTTCTTTAATATTTATTTATTCTTGAGAGAGACAGAGAAAGTGAGCAGGGGCAGAGAGAGAGGGAGAAAAAGAATCCAAAGCAGGCTCCAGGCTCTGAACTGTCAGCATAGAGCTAGACACGGGGCTCAAACTCATGAACCGTGAGATCATGACCTGAGCTGAAGTCAGACACTTACCTGACTGAGCCACCCGGGCACCCCTCTTCTTTAAATATTTGATGAAATTCACCAGTGAAACCATGTGGTCTTGAGGTTTTCTTTGTACACATGGTTTTGCTAACAAATTCAGTTCCTTTTAAAAGACAGAGATCTACCCAGAGTTTCTGCTGCATCTTGCCTCAATTGTGCTAAATTTGCATTTTCAGGGACTTTGTCCAATTCGTCTAAGCTTTCAGATTTCATTCATGCAATGTTACTTCCAGTATTCCGTATTTCCCGTGTACACTTGTAGAATACAAGTGAGGATGGCACTCCCTTTATCTCTGGTATCAGGAGCGTGTGTCTCTCTCTTCCTCTGTGGACCAGTTTAGGTAAGACCAGTTTTGTTCACCTTTTCAAAGAACCACATTTGGGCACTATGAAATGTCTCTATTGCTCACCTGGTTGCTGCGTCCTGGATTTTTATTGTTATCCTTATAATTCCTGTATTTACCCAGCACTCTGTTTTCTGGGTATCCACAGGTGGAAAATTTTAGGTCATCAATTTTAGACCTTTCTTCTTTTCTAATAATATAAATATTTAAGGCTATCTGTTTCCCTCAAGTACCACCTTATCTGATAGGTTGTATGTTTGTTTCCATTTGATTTTGAAATACTTCCTAATTTTTGCCTTGACCCGTGGATTAATTACAGGTGTGTTGTTTAATTTCCAAATACGGAATTGTGTTTTCTAGGAATCTTGTTATTGATTTTTAATTTAATTCCGTTGGAGTCAGAGAACATACTCAGTATATCTCAGTACTTTTACGTTAACTGATACTTAATCTGTGGCCCAGTGTGGGGTCTGTCTCGGAGAGCTCACTGCATGCCCTTGTAAAGAACATGCCTTCTGCGGTTGTTGAGTGTGGTTGGTGTTCTGTAAGATCCATGAAGTCAAGGTGTTTGCTAATGCTGCTCGTATCTTCTAGTATGCATTTATGTATTTGGATGGTTTTGCAATTCCCAAACTGTGTCCAAACTGATGACCTCAGGTGTTGTAATGAACCCACAAGTGTACCCTGGCATATTTAAACATGCTGACGTCTGTCGGACACTGTGTGCATTAGTGCTGGTGAGTCTTGGGGCAGATCTCCCAAATGTGGACACAGACCATTATACAATATCAAAATCTCATATTCATCAATATCACCACTGACTTATTCAGAAAAATCATTCAGTATTGGGAAGCTGTAAGCTTCATGGAGAAAAATGGAAGTTTTCCAAATTCTTCTCTTTTTCATTTTTTAAATTTTTATTTATTTTTGAGAGAGAGAAAGAAACAGAATGTGAGTAGGGGAGGGGCAGAGAGAGGGAGACACAGAATCCAAAGCAGGCTCCAGGCTCTAAGCTGTCAGCACAGAGCCTGATGCAGGGCTTGAACTCATGAACAACGAGATCATGACCTGAGCCGTAGTTGGTCCCTTAACCAGCTGAGCTACCCAGGTGCCCCAACGTGTTCCAAATTCTAATTCTGATATTGGTTCCATAGACCTAGGTCTGAAACACCACAATTTGTCTCTCAGTCATTTTTTTTGTTTTTCAAGTAAGAATAGTGGTCTCCAAAAAGGCATCGGTTTAATTAGCAACTCACACAATCACACAAATGTGTTTTCTTAGACAGCTGCCATTGCTGCAGATGTGTTCCAGACGTACTTTCTGTCACATGGGCAGCAAAAGGTATGTAATCAAGTTTTGAGATATCATAAAGTTAATATACCCCCAAACTACTCATCTCTACTCCTTTTTCAAGAACATTTTCAAGAGACACCAGCTGTGTGTGCCATTGCACGGTGAGTGTGTGGCAATGTGGAGTGATTGCTGGCAGAGCAATCAGGAGGGGCCCCTGCCACATCAGATCACCTCTGGTTAGAGTCCGTGAGATGTGGGTCCAGTCTTGGCCTCGCTCACCAAGAGTGTGACCTTGGGCACATCTTTCTATGCCGAGACATAAATTTGCACCTTACACAACATTTGTGAACATTAAGCATGCAAAGTATATCAAATATCCAGCAAAGAACCCGATTCATATGAAACAGTTGAGAACTGGTGGTGGTTCTTGCTGGTTTAAAATTAACAAAGGGAGGGGTGCCTGGGTGACTCAGTTGGTTGAGCATCTGACTTTGACTCAGGTCATGATCTCACTGCTTGTGAATTTGAGGTCTGCGTCAGGCTCTGTGCTGACAGCTCAGAGCCTGGAGCCTGCTTTAGATTCTCTCTCTCTCTCTCTCTCTCTCTCTCTCTCTCTCTCTCAAAAATAAACATTAAAAAAAAAATATATATATATATATATATTTTTAATGTTTATTATATTATATATATATATATTATTTTATATATATAATAAATATATATATATAATGTTTATTTATATATATATATATATATATATATATATATATATATATATATATATATATATATATATATATATATTCATGTATATGTATATATCAGCAAAGTGATCAAGAGCCTGGACATTAGACCCAGACCATCAGAGTTTGCACCAAGTCCCCTTTATTTATTAGGTGTAACTTTAGATAAGTTACCTAATTTCCCTGAACCCCAGTGTCCTCATTGGTAAAGTGAGAAACAGTCATATGTGTTGCATGAGATTGTTGTGAGGGTCGAAGTGGTTAACATTCTGGAATGTTAGAACAGGGCCAGCCCATAGCCAGAGCCATGCATGTGTTAGCAGTTGCTGTCGCTAGTATTATTAAAACCATCATTGTGCTGTTGTCTTTGGCACCAACATCATCATCGTCATTAGGGTGACCTGTAGTCCCTGCTGGGCCAGACTCTTCTCTGGTTTTAGCACTGAAAGCCTGGGGTCCCAGGAAAGCTCTCTGTCCCAGGAAAACACTCAACTGGACCAGAGTGGAGCCCTGGGCCATGCGAGGCCATGCCCTCGCTTTGGTGCCCACCTCCTGTCATCACAAACCAGAGAGAATCCTCGTGGAGTTCATGTGGGCAGGCACCCATGGATGTGCCCCCCTCACACCCTCACACCCTCACACTCCGTGACAAGGGCTCTTCAGCCTTCCCCTGGGTATGTCCAAGATTTACTGGTCGTCTGGGCACCTAGAAGGAAACATTATTTTGCCGTAGGAACATTTTAGTGTGATAAACCCTGCAAGCGAGTCTTAGTTTCTGCTCCTAAGTTCTGGAAAGAAGCACCATCATTTAGAGGAGGCCAAGAGCTGTGAGTTTCACTCTTGCAAACCAATCATTTCTAAATAGAGCAATACCACAATCTTAATTTTCCACTCAATGGTGAAAGCAGTCACATTATTCAAAATTATTCATCAGCACTTAGTAATTCACATTCTAGAGCAATCTCAGAGTACTTTAATGTATATATTACAGGCGAGATTTATGGTGGGAATTACAGTATGGCAAAGCATTCTTTAAAATGGTGTGTAAATCACACAAGTTTAAAATACTAATTATGTAAAATATATTCTGAATTTTTAATTTCTACTTTTATTTAACAATATTCTCATTACCAGTGTTGGAAACAGGATAGGTGCACCTTCAGAAGCACTCAACCATGAACCCATCTGTAAGGCAAACAACTTACTGTTTTCACAATGCTGCTTGTGCCCCAATGCCCCCATTAAAAAAAAAAAAAGTGAATACTGATCATGTAAAAGTTACAATCATTGCAAGATAATGGGGCATGAAATTCCGTTCTGAGACAAAATCATCTCTAAAAAGTGCTTGAGAAGCCTTTGATGGCCATGAAATAACTATTTAAGTTAAAAGATAAAATGTAGGGAATATTTCTACTAATGATGAATCTGTGGGAAAAAAAAAAAAAAACAAAACATTATCTTCACTTGATTGATTTCTCTTGTGTACAGACAAGGAGAACCTCTGGGAGATCTAGAACCACTTAATTTTCTGTAGCCATTTGTGACAGCCTGGTGGGCTTCTGGGAACCCCAGAGGGTGTTCATTGCCTCGAGGCTGAAGTCTGGCCAGAGGCCACGTTTACACACCTCCTGTCCCAGAGAACCACTCACACACACTGAAGACCAGGCTTTGTTTAAAGCAGCTCTTTCTTCCTCATTGCCAAGTAGTATTATTCCATTGTATATAAAAACCACGTCTTCTTTATCCACTCATCAGTTGATGGACATTCGGGCTCTTCCCATAATTTGGCTGTTGTTGAAAGTGCTGCTCTAAACTTTGGGGTACATGTGCCCCTGTGCATCAGCACTCCTGTATCCCTTGGGTAAATTCTTAGTAGTGCTACTACTAGGTCGTAGGGTGGTTCTATTTTTAATTTTTTGAGGAACCTCCACACTGTTTTCCAGAGTGGGTGATCCAGTTTGCATTCCCACCAGCAGTGCAGGAGCGTTGCCGTTTCTTCACGTCCTCTCCAGCATCTAGAGTCTCCTGATTTGTTCATTTTAGCCACTCTGACTGGTGAGAGGTGGTATTGAAGTATGAAGGGAGGGCGGGGGAGAGGGGAAATGGGTGATGGGCATTGAGGATGGCGCTTGTTGGGATAAGCACTGGGTGTTGTATGTAAGCGATGAATCATGGGAATCTACCCCCCAAACCAAAAGCACACTGTATATGCTGTATGTTAGCTAACTTGACGATATATTTTTAAAAAAACAATAAACTATCTCAAGTTAGCCCCCTGCCACAGCTCCACCCCAGGCCCAGTGTCCAGTCTCTTGGAAACATGGGGATTGATTGCACATTAGTGGGCAGGCTGTGTCAAAGTCATGCTTCTCCAAGCATCAGTGTCCAGAACACAATTCTGTTGGTGGAGGGGAAGTTGGGGAGGGATATAATAGGAATAATGAAACCCACCCACATTACTCTTCACAGTGGGCTCTTCTAGAAAGGTGAACTCTTCAGATGACAGCCAGTGGACAGGGACGCCACCCACACATAGAGTAAGCATTTAAATCGTTCTCCACAGAAAGGAGTAGTTTAATGCAAGCGTTTCACGAACCCTGAGGATGTGTCTGCCGGGTTAGATGGGGGGCATCTTAAGGCTGGCACTAGGTCACATTCATCTTTGTCCCTCCCACTGCACAGAGCCGAGGACCTAGCCCGGTGGGGCATGTCAGTGAGCATCTGCTGGCTGAACGTTCAGATGAACTGTGCCCACAGATACCAGGAAGAGTGGCTCGCTCCGGCTTCTCATCTGTAACAGGGCCCTCCTCACCAGGCCTGGCTCTAGAAGTTTCTTCTGTTTTGGAACTTTCACTGTGCAGTTGTCTTTAGTAGCATTCTGGACTCTGATGTCATGTGCTTAAAAATGAGCCAATGCCTGGGGCACCTGGGTGGCTTAGTCAGTTAAGCATCTGACTTTGGCTCACGGTTCATGGGTTCAAGTCCTGCATCCAGCTCTGATCTTCGTGCTGTTTGCACTCACAGTTGGCCATTTCTGGCCCACTGCTTCTTTTGGATCAGGGTCTCATCCAGCCTTGGAAGGGACAGGTTCAGGAGCAGGGTCTGTGCACAGGGGTTTGGTCCCTGTGCCACCGCTGGGAGTGCTGACCCACTGTTTTCCTCTCCTGGAGTAGCTGATCTAGATTAGTCAGTTAGCAGCAGGCACCCTGTGCCTACTCCAGGAAGAGCTTCATGCACCCAGGCTCACATCGAAGAAGAGAGAAGAGAGGTAGGCGACAGAGGGCAAGGGTAGGGGGGACACGACTTTCTTTCCCATTGCGGTTGTTTCTTCCAGGGAGGGGATAGCCCTTTCTTAACATTAACATCCATGACTGTGTTCCATCCTGAGAAACATTCACCACAACCTATTGTGTGAACGAACACATCCATCACCTCCCTCACATAGCATTGTCTTTATGGGGATGCTTATGGTCTACTCTGTTAAAAAGTGTCAAGTATAGGATATGGAATTGTTAACTGCAGTTGACCCCAGAACTTACTCCTCTGCACCCTTTGTCCGGCCTCTCCCCATCGCCCACACCCTGGTCCCTTGTATCCACCAGTCAATCTCTGTTTCTGTGATAATATGTGTGCACAGCGGTTGGGATGCATAGGGAACCACCTGTGTCTGTTGAATGAATGGGCATCTCCAGATATATAATATTTCTTTGTATATGACACATGTAATATTCCATTATGCACAATGGAATCTTGTGGAGCCATAACAGGGAAGGAAATCCTGCCGTGTGTGACCCCATGGATGAACCTGGAGGCATTATGATCAGTGGAATAAGCCAGAAAAAGAAAGATGGATACTGCATGGTATCACCTACATGTGGATTCTTAAAAGAAGGAAGAGTAGGAGGAAGAGAGGTCCTTGAGCATCAGGGACTCAAATCCCTGTAGCTCGGGAGCAGCCATCCCCACGTCTGGCATCATTTGTCGTCCTGGATGGACTCCGAGGGTGAGTTGGGGAACACGATGTTGTGAGCAAGTGTGGGGTGGCAGGGGGACAGTCTGTGGGTAGCAGGAGCACCCTGAGGCTTGCAGAGTGAGAGGACACAGCTAGCGGTGCTGTCACTGTGACAGACGCATTCCCTCCAGGGCAGGGAAACCCTGAGTTAGCACCAGAACGAACTGGAAAGAGCGCGGAGCCATGGCATGGCAGGTTTCTCAAATACCCGTGAGATGGCCTAATTTCCCACGTTCATTTTGTGGAATATTAACTTACCGGACAGACGAACAAAGTGTCCGTTGTTCCCACCTAAGAGGCTCAGACCCTGGGAATCTGCCTGATGAGGGGATAACAGTCTTGAGTCCCCAATGGGGGTGAGCATCACACCACTTGCTCAGGCTGGGGTGTAAACTCATTCCAGGTAAGTAAACACATGACCTCTCACCAGGGTGGCCACATGCTCTCCTCGTGTTGAATCTGCCCCATTGTTGCCCAAATCTCCTAGTCGCACCTGAGATGGGAGCAGGTTCTATGCTTCGGGCATACCCTGGTTCTGTGCAGCCTTCCTCTGGTGATTAAAAAAGAAGCTTCTTTTCTAAAGTGTGTGAAATGCGTAAAGAAGGGGTGTTGTGATTGAACCTGAATGTGGCTTAATTAAGCTGAATCTCTGTGCAGCCCTACAGCCCGTCGGACGCTCCAAACAGGATTCCCTTCGGATCTCAAGAGGCTGAAGCTCCTTGGGTAGGAGTGGAAGCCAAGTCCAGAATCCAGCTGGCCCTTCATGCTGCTTCTTCATTAACTTTGATGAAATCCCTGGCACATCGTGAAATGGGTTGGGAGGGCTTCAGTGGAAGAGAGCCCCTGAGAAATCAGTCTCAGATTTTCTCTCCCAGTTTGTCAGTTTGTTAATATTACAGTGGCCAAAATAGACCCAAAGTAAAAGTGTGTGTGTGTGTGTGTGTGTGTGTGTGTGTGTGTGTGTGTGTGTGTGTGACCAGCAGGAGCATGTAGTGTGAAGTGCTCCCACCTTGCCAGGAGTGCTCTCCACACACATTTGGGGCATCATTGACAGCCCCCACTCCGGGCAGCCTCCTGAGGGAGAGGGGTCTTCCCTCCGTGTGGGGGCTCTCCGGGAGGCCCCTTCACCAGTGGTTATGCAGGGGATGGTCTGGCTTCCCCGGTGGAGCCATCACTCAAGACTCCACTTCTTTTGTACACAGAGTCTCCTTATGACTTTCATTCCTAGCTTTGGGGTATTTCTTAAGAAGCTGGAAGGAACAAAGTAAATTCAAATTCTCTGTCATATCTAAACATAAGGCCTGGGCATTCTTGTTTTTCCTCCACCATATTGTTGAATTGGGGGAATTTTTAAACCGACGTCAACCTCATCATCTTCTGCAAGATACCGAGAGTTTTCTGATTTTTCTCCGCAATAGTTTCTCTACTTTTTTGTGAACACATACATTTACACACTATATACGCACAGCACCCCCCACACAAGCGCATGCACCACCTCTTCTAATATTTGTACTGTTTCCTATTTAGCAGAATATTCCCTTCTTAGAATACGCTCTGAAAATTATTCACACCAAAAACCCTGCAGCTTTTTAAAAGATGTATTTCATTTTTCTCCTTGTGTCGCACAGAATTCATCAAGGTTCTGATGATTGCTCTGCAGGTGTTATTTCAAAAAGAAAAGTACCCCCAAATCAGTAAGTTTACAGGGAAACTTTTGATTACAGGAGCTGATGACTCTTCTTTCTAAAATAGAAGATGTGAAGTGTGACAAAAATCAATGACACTGCCATTAGGTTGGAGCTAAATTTACCCAGGTTTTCCATTTGTGAGGTTCTTACCCCCTTCTCTGCAAATACTCACCACGTTGTGACTTGTGAGTGTGTACACTTGGATATTTCTAACTTATCCTGATGATTTGGGGAAGAATTTGAAAGAATCAATGCCCAGAGATCTACTCAACAATATTACTGAGGAGCTGATCAGTGCAAGGCTTGACCCTGGGCCACAAAGGATTTGACACAGGGCTCTTCCCAATGGATTTTCCATTTGAGAGAAGAGACAGACATTAAGCCCACAGGTACCGGCGTGCATACATAATCCCAGGATTGATAAGAAATACACGTGGGCACCTAAATATGGGAGTCATATTATGGGAAGAGGCCCCAAGGAACAGACAGAGGGCACACCTTGAGTTATTTAGGGCGTGGAGTCTTACCTAGGAATGTGGTTGCAGAGAGAGAAAACTAATCTGCGTTTTGAAAAACTCTCTTTACCCCAAATCCTGTTCCCTCATGTCAATTTCCAGGACAGCGTGGAGAGCTCAGGTTTCAGGGTTCTTAAATTGTGTGTTGTTGCACACCATTATGAGAAGGCAGGGCCTTCCTTTGCACAACATTCTACAAGTTTGTCTCTACTTTGCAAAACTCACATGTCCCCAGTGTCAGGGGCTGTCAGCGGGGTGTGACTCTGCCCCTGCCCCTGCCCCAGGGGATGTGTGACAATGTCTGGAGACACTTTCCATGGTCATAACTGGAGGGGAAGTGGTCCTTGCATCTAGTGGGTAAAGACAAGGGATGCTGATAACCACCCTGTAGTGCCCAGGATGGTGACAGTCTCCCCCCGCCCCGCCCCCAACCCCCAGGACAGAGAATCATCTGGTGTGAAAGCTCAGTGACCCTTCTTCACTTGTGTCCCTCACTGGATGGCAAAATCCTCGTGGACAGCACAGCAGGTACCACGGAAGCGGCCAACCACACGTCTGCAGTTTCTGTGGGAGCCGCTGGGCAGCTCCAACTTCTGTCCTGCCGCCTACCAGATGTGCATGCATCCCGAAAGCTTAAACTCTTACCCCTCTCTTTCCTCCTTGGGAAAATAGCAATGCCTGTGTGGCCACAGGAGCTGAAAGTAACTCCTGGGTGGGCTCCTAGTAAGTGCTCAGTAAATACTGCTGGTGATTGCTAACCCTGGAGGAAGTTCACAGCTTCCAAAGCCTTATCTTAAGCCTTGTCCTTCTCCCTTTGAAAAGCCAAAGAAAAGGAGCACATGCGCCCATATTGGAGTTGAAGTGAGAATGTAAAAGGTTTATTGGCCTTTGGAAAGGCTCTGGGCCTGAAGGAGGCACAGGTTAGAGATAAGGATTATCAGTGTCTCCCCCCACTGGGGTCCTGGGTGCCTCCTCCGGATGCCTGTCATGATCACTGCTGCAGGCCGCCCCTCAGATTCTTTTATGTGCACACCTCTGAGATCACACCATTTGGTTAAGGACTGTGCTGTCACACTTTGTCCTCAGAGCTCAGGGGGCTGCCCCCCAGGCCCAGACACACAGCCTTCTCCTCTAGGTCTGAGCCGGCCACCTGCTGGAGAGAGAAAGAGAAGGGACCTCATGACTGAGCCCCCCCAACCCCCGCCCCGTTCCCCTGACTGTCATGCCTTCAGCGTCCATGTAACCACAGCCTTCTGCAGGTGTGTGGGTACGTCAGGGCTCCAAAGCTCAACCCAGACCCTCTGTGATGTTCCAGACCCTTGGCCAGTCCATTTGGGGCCCAGGGATCCAGTTGCAAATTGGATCCAGCCCCCACCTTTCTGATGTATACAGTCCAGAGCAAGGGAAAGGATTAATTTTGAGGAAATCAGCCAAATACATGTAAAAATGATAATTGGACCAAGTGCTATGGAGAAGGCAAGGTGCTATAGGTACAGGTGAATATGGTCTGATGCAGCGAGCTCATGGGGGCCCGGCCTGAGTGTGTGGCCATGAAGGGGATAGTCCAGGAGACCTGGAGGAGTCAGGGGAGGAGACCACTGTGTGGGAGGTGAGGCTGGCGAGAGCAGAATCCCCTACTGGGCTGCCACAGGCCAACGCCAGTGACCAGCATCTCCATCCGGGATATGATGGACCAGGGTTTTCTCCATCAGAGGAGAGCCCCATGTAGACTTGTTGTCCTACCCCACTAATCCCTTCCTCCCACAGATGGCACTCTTTGGATCCCACAAGCAAGGGCACAGTGGAGTTTCTGCAGCAGAGGGACATGACCAAACCCATGACTGAAAACTTCCTGGGTGCTTCACAGGGGCTGGATTGAAGCTAGGCACAAGTTGGGTGCCATTGGGGAGGACGTGATGGTCCTCTGGATTGGAAGGTGGCCATGGGGGGGGGGGGCGGGCGGTGAGAAGAGGCACATTTCCCAGACTTCTGGGAGTCAGAATCCTTGGACTCAGCGTTTGATGGCTTTAGAGGCTGCGGGAAGAGCCTGCAAGCGTGACGTCCAGGTTTTGGGTTTCAGCACTTTGGGTACAGTGGCTACATGGACTAGTGTGTGGAGGGCTCGCTGAGAAAATCCCCTAGAGCAGTGCCGTGTTGGGGGAGGCGGGGGCACTCCAGAGGCGTGCTGGGGACACGCGGCACAGTCTCATCCCTATACGTCATGTCCTAGACAGCGTCCATGCCTCCCCAGCTGGCCCTCCATCCCTGCTCCAAGTACACCTCCCTTCCCTCCCCGTCCCCATGCACTGACCCTGTGTTCCTCCTTCCTCTTGCTTCCTGAGCTCGGCACGAAGCCACCCCGCACACCTCCAGCCACTTGTGGACTCACAGATCCACGTTACCTGAATAGAATGTTGGGGCTCAAAAGAACTCCAGGTCACCAGTTGCCATGACCTTTTCCAATGCTCCACTCCTCAAGGTCAGCAGCCATGGATCCCATCGTGTCCCATAAAGGACAACTATAGAGTTGTTCTCTCTTCCACGCAAGAATGTCATCAAGTCTTCTCTGCCAGGCAGTCACCTGGCCTCTGCTTGTGTGTCTGTGGATGCTGGAAAGTTCCGCCTTGGGGCTGTTCTGCCCCAAATGCTCAGGTGGGGATCTTCTCCCACCAAGTGGAGTGTCTTTTCCAATTGGGACCTTAGGAGTTGGCCGCCTTCTCTATGGCAGGACCGGCCTTTCCCCAAGCAGGAACCAGGGGACTTGTTACTTGGTAAGTGGTCCTAACGCGGAGTTGTCCCCAAGCTCCTGAGGGCAAAGTCCCCTTTGTGCCCAGTGTTTGCTTCTGGGCTGTCCTTGTGTGTTGCTCCTGGAAAAAGGGGAACAAGCAGGGGAGTTTCACCGACTAATGCAACCCCAGTAGACCCAGAGGGTTAGCCCAGTGACAGCGTCTGTCTCATGTCTCCCTGCCCATCTCACGGGGACCTCGCCTCACATGATTCTGTGTCCCTAGAGTGCATTCCTGGAACACGGTCAGTACACATTAAATGTTTGCTGAGCCTGTGTCTCAAGAAGGAGGAGATTGCAGATAGTTGAGCATCTCCAGTCCTCACCGCACAGCCACCTCCAAGAGGATCCACATTCTAGCACATTCTGTTCATTACAAGCAAGCCACTAAGTACACCCCATGCTTAAGGAGACAGGAATTACCCCCACCTTTTAACATGAGGCTTATCAAATGGGCTCTTGTGGACGTCCTCACAAGAACAAAGGGCCCAGACATGGAGGGACTTCCTTGTAGAGATCTGTCTCTTGGTCCTTCTGTGCTCTCCAGACTCCATCCTCATGTGCATCAGAAATAAATCCTCTCATCTTTCCAGGTGTGCAGTATGGAAATTGAGCCTCCCCATGCTTTAAAGTTGGCCCCAGCAGATCTGAGCTGTGAACTCTCCCTTTGCTGACCATTTACACCGCGGACCATTCAATCTGCCCATCAGAGTGTGCACACAGTACTCAACTGCCCGCAGCTTAGCAGCTGAGATTTAGACAGCCACGCCCGGGGACCTCCACCCTGCTGGTAAGGTGTGTGCTCTAGCCTGTCCAGTGGGGAGAGGGAGGATTTCTCCATTAAACAAAGAGGCCAGCCCTCCAAAGCAGCGATAAAGCCAAAGCCACACTTGATATTTGCTGATCGGTTTAGCAAAGGCATGTAAGTTCTCCCAGGTCCCGCTGGAAAACACCGCGTTCCCACATCTCGCACCATGGATTTTGTTGACTGCCGTGGGTTTCTGCCTTGGATGGTGTCCTGAAGGCCTGAGTGCTTCTCCAGAGAATCATGCAAGGGCTTCAGGAACTTTCTGAATTTTTATGCAAGCTCTGTGTTCGTTATGTATATATCTATAGATATAGATATAGATGATAGATACAGATATAGATACAGATACAGATACAGATACAGATACAGATACAGATACAGATATAGATATATAGATATAGATAGATATATATTTATAGGTAGATAGATATAGATTATAGAAATAGATAGATATAGATATAGATATAGATATAGATATAGATATAGATATAGATATAGATATAGATATATAGATAGATATAGATATAGATATAGATATAGATATAGATATAGATAGTGATAGAGATAGAGATATAGATATAGATAGAGATAGATATATATTAGATATAGATAGATATAGATATAGATATAGATATAGATATAGATATAGATATATAGATATAGATATAGATATAGATATATATATAGATATAGATATAGATATAGATATAGATATAGATACAGATATAGATATAGTTATAGATATGGATAGATATATATTAGATATAGATAGATATAGATATAGATATAGATAGATATATATTAGATATAGATATAGATAGATGATAGAGATAGAGATAGAGATAGAGATAGAGATAGAGATAGAGATAGAGATAGATGATGATAGAGAGAGAGATAGAGATAGATATAGATGATGATAGAGAGAGAGATAGATATAGAGATAGAGATAGAAATACAGATAGATAGAGATAGAGATAGAGATAGAGATAGAGATAGAGATAGAGATAGAGATAGAGATAGAGAGAGATAGAGATAGAGATAGAGAGAGATAGAGATAGAGATAGAGATAGAGATAGATAGAGATAGAGATAGAGATAGAGATAGAGATAGAGATATAGATAGATGATGATAGAGAGAGAGATAGATATAGAGACAGAGATAGAGATAGAGATAGAGATAGAGATAGAGATAGAGATAGATAGAGATAGAGATAGAGATAGAGATAGAGATAGAGATAGAGATAGAGATAGAGATAGAGATAGAGAGAGAGATAGAGATAGCGATATTAATGGAGAGTCAAAAACTTTTTCAGATCCTTTAGAATCCCTGATGAATTCCCACTGACTGTCCCTCTGTCCCCCATCCAGACACACTCATATTAAAAACAGTAGGTAAGTAAGTGACCCCCCACAATCGTGACTCTCTAACAGAAGACATGCTCTCTGTCCTGAAGTTTGCACCACTGGTGTGTCTGGCCAGTGGACGTGGGTCGACGCTCTGAGAGAGTTGTAGCAGCTGCATTTCCCCGATCCCCCGCCATGGAGTCATGAGCTTTGACGGAAAGGGCCATGACTGCGTCTGCTCTTAGCTGTGGTTTCTCAGCACATGGCTCTTTGTGGAACAGAGTCTCCACGACTTGCCAGAGCTTGGCTTCCAGGAGCTGGTTCTGGGCACAGTTGTTCCTGCTGCCATATGCTGGTCTCACCCAAAATAGAGCAGAGTGTTTGCTAAATGGCTATCAGCTTGTCATGTGCAAAATAAGCAAGATAAACCAGGAGGCAGATCCAAACAGAATCTAGGAAATAAATGTGATGTTACGGACTCGGCCCCCTTCTGACTGCGGAACTGTCACCTCCTTCCTTCCCTCCTCCCCCGCTCCCTCAGCAAAACTTACCCCGGATTCACCCAACACTGTGCAGAGGGCCAGGAGCCTGGGACAAACGGGGATGTGTTGGATGTCCCTGTATGGAAGGGGGGACGTAAGGAACCACCCAACACCATTCATAGCCTGAGAACACCCTGGAGGCAGGAACTTGGTACATCCTTGACCTGCCCTGTGATCTGATTTCAACATAGCAGCCTGAGTGTCCTTCAGAATGGGTTGGACCACGTCACTTGTGTGCTTAAAACCACCGGCTGCTGGATAACACTCAGAGCAAAAACCACATTCTTATGCCAGCCTGCAGGGCCCACATTGTCCCCTTCCCTACCAGCTCCTCCTCCTTCCCCCCCACCCCCCATCCTCTACCTCTCTGCTCTCTCCCCTGTCTCACTGCTGCCCAGCCCTCTCCTCCCCTCCACTCAGCTCCTTGAGCACTTTGTCCTGGGGCTTCCTCCTGCCCCAGGGCCTTTGCGTTGGCTCTTCTCTCTAACTAGCATGTTTTTCCCAGATCTTATTTTCTCTCTAGTTGTTCTGTTCTCACCTCAAAAGGCACCCCTCATGGAAGACCTCCCTACTTTTTATTTTCCGTGGGACCCTCTCACTCCATTACTCTCTGGCTCTGTTAACATTTGGCTGTATCTGTCCTTGCAGGTACACAGGCTTTCTTGGTTTTGCACATGTCAGCTACTGGAACACCATGCGGGTTGGGGAAGGGCAAATTGCTTGTTCACGTCCGGGTCCTCAGTGTCCAGACCATGGCTGGCAGTGAGTGGGTGCTGCTTAGTGCCTAAGGAAGGAGAAAGGGGGACACGTTATTTCTGATTCCCAATCTCTGGCTCCTCCCACTGCCCGCTCCACCCCTGCCCTGCTTCCCTTCTAGAAGGTGCAGCTGGAGTAAGAATCCCTCACATTTATACACTCTGTTTTCAATCTATGGTGTTGACACCCAGAAAACAGGAGGTGCTCAGTGGGCATTGGTAGGATGAGTGAAGGAGTGAATGAGTGAATGAGTGAACGAATGCACAAAGTTTAATCAGAGCTCACAGATTCCAGCCAAGGGAGTCAAGGGGTCTTCCCAGGAGAGCGGAGTTGAGCTCTTTCCTGAGGGAAGACGGAAATCGGCCTGGGAGCTGTGCCCAGGTGTGCCTTCATGTGCCCAGCACTGGTGGGTCGGAGACCCTCTTCCTGTGTCCTCCCTCTGCCTTGAATAGCTCAGCCTTCCCCTGTGCTGGAAGCCCAGCCCTGCCCTGGCTGTGCCTCTAGGCCTGACCCCTGTCCCTCCTTTCCTGCTCTCTGAAGTGGACGCCCCCTGGGGCTTCCCTCTCCTCCCCACCTGCTCCCTCCTGAACTGCTTAGAGCATTTCTCCTGCAGAGACATTGTTCTCCTTTGGAGCGTGAACCCTGTGGAGTAAAGGTGGGCAGGAGAGCTGAAGATCAAGAATGTCTGTGAAGAATGAGGGTGACTTTTGAAGACATTGAGGCCGTGGAGATTGAGGCGGCAGAAGGATGCTGCCTACGACCATTTAGGAAGGCAGAAATGGGTCCCCTGAGCCCAGGGAAAGAGGCCACCATCCCCATTTCTGAGAGGCAGTGTCTATTGTTAGTGTGCTGGGGTCAGGTGCCTGCATCAGGCCCTGTGATGGGGAGGAGGAAGAAAAATGTGTGTATAAATAGGTAGCTGCGTGAACATGTGTGCACAGACACCCACAGACACACACGGCATAATTATATGCGTCAAGCTAGTGCTTTAAAGCCGTAGATCTTGCCTACTATTGCTTCAAATGTAAAGGTATCTGCACAGTTAGATGCAGAAATTCTACTTCTAGTTATGTGTCCTAAAGGGATACTTACGTATGTATGCGAAGATGGGCAGTCAACGATGTTTATCGTAGCACGGTTGTAATAGCCACCACCATGCCCCCTGATGCACAGGAGACTGGGCAAGTCCAGGTCAAATGAGATGAATAAGTACAAATAAGTAAGCTGTCAGTGATGAGGCAAAAGCATTGATGCCAATACAGGAATATCACCAAGCCCCATCACTTTGTGAAAGAAAACAAGGGACGTTTGCATGTTTGAAAAGCTGCTGGGGGGTACGCATCCTTTTGTTTAAATTTCCACTACTTTAAAAAAAATTGTTATTATTTACTTATTTCTGTGAGAGAGACAGAGACAGAGTGGGAGTGGGAGAGGGGCAGAGAGGGAGGGAGACACGGAATCCAAGGCAGGCTCCAGGCTCTGAGCTGTCAGCACAGAGCCTGAAACGGGGCTCAAACCCACGAACCGTAAGATCGTGGCCTGAGCCAAAGTCAGATGCTTAGCTGACTCAGCCAGCCAGCCCCTCCAAATTTTCACTACTTTCTTGTAATAACGTAAGAATGTCCAGTTTTCTTAGGTAATTTAAAGTCACCTCTCCGATGGCAGAGATCGAGGGGATGGTTGGGGCTGATGTGAAGCCATGTGCACACTCAGTGAGGAGATTCCCCAGAAGCTCTTTCTGTGGTATTTTTTTACAAGGAGGAGCTATGCAGGCTTTAGAAGCAAAATGGAGTAGATTCTTGCCTGTCTTCATATTTGAAGGAAAAGGCTCTCCTTTATGAGGCTTCCCTCTGGGACACAGCCTGTCCTATGGGTTTGAAAATCATTCAGCCTCCACAAGTTAGAGGCTCGTTCAGACAAAACTACCACATGCCTCGTGTTCCAAATCTCCTTCTGTCTGCTGATTGCCCAGTGTACATCTTTGAGCACTTACTAAGAATCGAGAACTAGGCTAGGAATAGAATATGAGCAAAATTAAACATGTCTTTGCCTGCAAAGACGCTGCAAATACGTGTTCATAGCACACACAAAAAGCGTGCTATGGGAATGAGTCACAGAAGCTCTGAAGGGGGCCACCTGCACGGTTGTGTGGTCTGTGTACTGACCAAGGGCTTTCTCAAGAGGGTACAATGAGAGGGGATTGAAATCTAGCCCACACTTTGCTGACCAAACCCTGCGCCCTAATGTAGGGCTGTATCCACCTGCTGGGGGCACCACCATCCCTCCCCAAGCCATAAGTCCCCAGGGCTATGTTTGGCCAGAGGCAGCATCCTTCCTAAGCGTCTACCCAGAAGGGGAGTCGTATATTAATGCGTCCACTCTTATCTGTAGGCTAGATGTGTCTGTGGATATGGCCTCGTCGGGGATATCAGGGAGGGCTTCCTGGAGGAAGTGACACATGCTCTCTGGATGAAGAATGAGAAGAGCTCTCCAGTCAAGAACCAGTGGAGGCCGAGGGTGGGAAAGGTCACGGTCCGTGTGGGTGATGGTGATAGGAGGGGCATAGCGGCAAAAGCTGCCTGAGCATCCCTGCTTCTCTTGTCTTTCGCACACTTGTGTGAGCATTCCGCATGACAGATGACTGGACACCGAGCTGCTGACTAAGAGCCCGCACTTTCTCTGAACGCAGCAGAAGTACACAGGACTTACCAGGAGCCTCACTGGGCCCCTGTGGAACAGCTCATCCTGACCCCTGCTGGCCAGAGCCAAACCAAATTTCCCCGCTGGCCTGAAACCTCATCGTCTTGTTCTTCCAGGGCATTCTAGTGAACAATTTATTTTATCTATTTTTAATTTTTTTTAATGTTTATGTATTTTTGAGAGAGAGAAAGAGACAGAGAGAGAGAGAGAGAGAGAGAGGAAGTGGGGGAGGGGCAGAGAGAGAAGGAGACACAGAATCCGAAGCAGGCTCCAGGCTCCGAGCTGTTGGCACAGAGCTGGATGCAAGGCTCGCACCCAGGAACCTGGAGATCATGACCTGAGCCAAAGTCGGATGCCTGACGGACTGTGCCATCCAGGTGCCCCTCAAAAACTTTTTTTTTTTAAAGCACCCTCTGAGGGGCGCCTGGGTGGCTCCGAAGGTTGAGCGTCCGGCTTCAACTCAGGTCATGATCTCACAGTCAGTGAGTTTGAGGCCCTCGTGGGGCTCTGTGCTGACAGCTCAAAGCCTGGAGCCTGTTTCAGATTCTGTGTCTCCCTCTCTCTGACCCTCCCGTTCAGGCTCTGTCTCTCCCTGTGTCAAAAGTAAATGAAACGTAAATAAATAAATAAATAAATAAATAAATAAATAAATAAATGCACCCTCTGAGCATGGCTTGTGGGCGCCTCTGGAAGTAAAAGAGAGGAACCCCCTTTGACCGTCAGTTAAGTAGCTACAAGGAGGCGTCAGAAGGTCTCACTATGGAGAGGTGCAGATGGCAGTGTGGGGAGAGCTGGAGGCGCCTTCGCATTCTACAAAGTCAACCCCATCGGTGGGCGGAGACTTACTGTCTGGCTACAGGGCACATCAGAGGCACGAAGCCCGTGACTTGCCCAAGGTCCCAGAACTCTGCAGAAGTGCCTCCAGGGAGCATTGGGGGAGGACGGGTGTTCCTGGCTGTTTCTGCTCAATCACAGACACTCTTAATTTAGCTCCCTCCACGATGGGGTCCCCTGGGCATGATGGTTTCAAGTCTCACTGCACAAACAACTTTGTAAACTGATGGAATCCACCTCCCTTGTTTTATGCAGAAGAGTAACCGAGGGAACAGGGAAACGGAGGTTGTCAGTATCACAGGTGATTAGTGGCAGAGCCGGGGCCGGGACCCAGAACTGTTTAGAAGATGGAAGTTTTTGTACACTTGAGTTCTGAACCCTGGCTGCACATGAGAATTACCTTGGAAATGTTTTAAAAATTGCCATGTCTGGGCCCACTCTGCTCAATTGCATCAGAATCTTTAAGGGTGACACGCACATTCGGTATCTTGGAAAGCTTCCCAGGATATTCAAATGCACAGCTCTGACAACACGGCTGGGTAGAAACCTTCAATGGGAGGAATCACAGGTCCTCTGGATGGAAAAGTAGCACTGCTGTCCTGCTGGACTATTCAGACGTTCTGTTTCTACTTGTGACAGTTTTGGTAGGTTGTGTTTTCTTTTTCATCTAAGTTGTCAAATTTATTGACATAAAACCATTTAAACATTTCCTTGTCCATTTATTTATTTATTTATTTATTTATTTATTTATTTATTTATTTATTTATTCATTCATTCATTCATTCATTCATTCATTTATTTTATTGACGTGTATTATTTTTTATTTTTATTTTTTTTTTAAATTTACATCCAAATTGGTTAGCATATAGTGCAACAATGATTTCAGGAGTAGATTCCTTAGCACCCCTTACCTATTTAGCCCATCCCCCCTCCCACTGCCCCTCCCGTAACCCTCAGTTTGTTCTCTATATTTATGAATCTCTTCAGTTTTGTCCCCCTCCCTGTTTTTATATTATTTTTGTTTCCCTTCCCTTATGTTCATCTCTTTTGTCTCTTAAAGTCCTCATATGATTGAAGTCATATGATTTTTGTCTTTCTCTGACTAATTTCACTTAGCATAATATCCTCCAGTTCCATCCACGTAGTTGCAGATGGCAAGATTTCACTCTTTTTGACTGTCAAGTAATGCTCCATTGTGTGTATGTGTGTGTGTGTGTGTGTGTGTGTGTGTGTGTGTGTGTGTGTGTGTGTATATATATATATATATATATATATATATATATATATATAGTAACACTTCTTTATCCATTCATCCATCGATGGATATTTGGACTCTTCCCTTGTCCTTTCAATGTCTGTAGGGTCTGTAAGGATGTACATATTTTTATTCCTTATGTCAATAACTTATGTTCTCTTTCTCGCTCTCTTTTTAAAATTAACACAGTATTGGGCACTTGGGTGGGTAAGTCGGTGAGCATCCGAGTCTTGATTTTGGCTTGGGTCATGATCCCAGGGTCGTGGGATCAAGACCCGTAGTGAGATCCACACTGAGTCTGGAGCCTGCTTAAGGTTTTCTTTCTCTCTCCTCTCTCCTCTCCCCCCTCCTGCACTCATGCTCTGTTTCTCTCTCTAAAATTAAAAACTAAATAAATAAAAGTTAAATTAAAATAAATTAATACAGTATTATTAGGGGGGTCTAGCAATTTTATTACTCTTTCCAAAGAAAAACTTTTCAATTTGTTAAAATTCTTTCTGCTTTTGTCTATTTCCTATTTTACTAATTATTGCTGTCCTACTTATAATTTCCTCAGGTAAGTCAATTGATTTCCTTAGTTACTCCCCATTCGTCCCCTCCCACCAACACTTGGCAACCACTAATCAATCTACTTTCTGTTTCTGTGGATTTTCTTATTCTGGACATTTCATATGATAGTCATAGAAAATGTGGCCTTTTCTTTTACATAATTTTTTCAGGGTCCATCCATGTTGTTGTAGCCCTGCATTCCTTCATTAGCCCTTCAGTTCTTTTTATGTTCCACTGTATGGAAATCACACTTTATCTTCTGATATGTTGATGGACATCTCAGATTGTTTCCACTTTTTGGCGATCATGAGTAATGCTTCTAGGAAAATTTGTGTACAAGTTTTTGTGTGGAAATATGTTTTCCGTTTCCTTAGACATACTTTGGAGTGCAATTAATTGCTTGTGTCATTAGGAACTCTATGTTTAGCATTTTGAGAAAAATGTCAAAAGGTTTCCAAAATGGCAGCGGTTCCATTTTACAATCACATAGCAAAGTCTGATCGTTCCAATTTTGTCATATCCTTGCCCAAGCTTGTGATGTTGTCTTCTTCCTTTTAGCCATCCTAGTGGGTGTAGAGTGTTATATCATTCAAAATACTCTGTTTCACTTGTGATTTATTCCTTGGTCTCTGGCTTGTTTCAAAGTGTGTTCTCCAATTTATAAGATTTTAGAGTTTTTATCAGGTTATTGATTGACATTAATTTCTGTTTTAAATATAATTTATTGTCAATTAGGCTAGCATACAGTGTATATACAGTGTGCTCTTGGCTTCGGGAGTAGATTCCCATGATTCGTTGCTTATGTACAACACCCAGTGCTCATCCCAACAAGTGCCCTCCTCAATGCCCATCACCCATTTCTCCCCCACTCCCCAGCAACCCTCAGTTTGTTCTCTCTATTTAAGAGTCTCTTATGGTTTGCCTCCCTCTGTTTGAAATTATTTTTCCCCTTCCCTCCCCCATGGTTTTCTGTTAAGTTTCTCAAGTTCCTCACATGAGTGAAAACATATGCTGCTTTCTGTGACTGACTTATTTCACTCAGCATCATACCCTCCAGTTCCATCCACGTGGCTGCAAATGGCAGGATTTCATTCTTTCTCATTGCCAAGTCGTATCCCTTTGTGTATATAAACCACATTTTTATCCATGATTGACATTAATTTCTCACCTAATTCCAGTGTGGTTAGAGAACGTACACTATATGCTTTAATTCTTTTGAAATGTATATATTTAAAAATTATATAAATGGAATAATTCACTATATAGCATTTTGAAATTAGATTCTTTTACCTAATGATATGCATTTGAATTCTTCCTGTGTTGCACGTGTCAATAGTTTCCTATTGCTGAGTAGTTTTTCATTGTGTACATAAACCACAATTTATTCATCTATTTGGGTTGCTTAACAGTTTTGACTCTAAGGAATAAAGCATATATGTAGAACTCTTTATGTGGACACACAGTTTCATTTTTCTTAAAAACCTAGAAATGGAATTGTTGGGTCATTGATTGAATGCATGTTTATACTAAATTCACAAGGAATTTTCTAACATAGCTGACATGCTTTCCATTCCACTGGCAACATTTAAGAATTTCATGTATTCCAACACTCTACAAAATTCGAAATTCTCAGTCTTTCTGTTTGGTGCTATTATGTTAGTTGTGCACTGGTATCTCGTTGTGGTTTTAATTTTCACTATCTCTAGTGATCAATACTGTTGAATGTTCTTTTACCTGTGTCTTTAACCATATACATGTTCTTTGGTGAATTACCTGTTTGTGTCCTTTATTGCTTGTTTAATCTTGTTATTATTGAATTGTAAGTATTCTTTACATATTCTGGAAACAAATAATTTGTCAGGTAAAAGTTTTGGAAATCCTTCCTCCTACTCTGTGGCTTGGCTTACATTTTATTTTCCTAATAGTGGTCTTATGAAAGCAATGTTCTTAATTCTGATAAAGCCCAATATATCTTTTTAAATTAAAAACTGTATTTGAGATACATGTACATTTGAGATTGTAAGAAATAACACAGTTGTCAGAAATAATACAGAGAAGTCCTGTGTACCCTTTACTGAGTTTCCACCAAAGGCAACACTTTGCAAAAATATACTTCAATATAACCACCAAGATATTGACATTGGTATAACCAAGGTACAGAACATTTACATCCACAGGGATCCCTCATGTTGCCCTGATGTAGCTACAGGCACTTTTCTTTTTCTACCTCTGCCTGCTTAACTTAACTCTGGAAATGTGTTCTCTATTTCTATAATTTTGTTATTTTGAGACTGTTATATAAATGGAATCATACAGTATGTAACTATTTTGAGATGAGTTTTATTGCACTCAGAGTAAATCCCTTGAGATTAATCCCAAGGAGTTGCTAGTATTCCTTTTTTATTTCCAAGTAATATTCCATGGTATGGATATACCACAGTAAGTTTAACAATTAACCCACTGAAGGATATTTAGGTAAATTCCCATTTTTGACTGTTGCCAATAAAGCTATGAATTGTGTCTATAAGTATCTACATGAACATAAGTTTAGAATTATTTCCCGGGAGTATTGTTGCTCGATCTTTGATAATTCCATCACTAATTTTAAAAGAAACTTTCTAATTATTTTCCAGAGTAACTCCACCATTTTAAATTCCCACCAGCAATGTAGGAACAATTCAGTTTCTCCAAATCTTTACTAGCTTTTGCTGTACTCACTATTTTTAAAATTTCTGTTGTGTTGATGGTGTGGATTTCAGTATGCTTTTAATTTCCATTTCCTTAGTGGAAAAGAGGTTGAACATTGTTTCATGGGCTGATATGACATCTTTGTATCCTATTTAGTGAGATGTCTGTTCCTATCTTTTGCTCAGTTTTTAATTGGATTTTTTAAATGTTGACTTTCACAGATTCTGTATATAGTTTAAAATAAGGCTTTTGTTGGAAATATAATTTGAAAATATGTGTCCCAGTCTCTACTTTGTCATTTTGTTATCTTGACAGGGCCTTTTGAAGAGCAAAGTGGTTAATTTGGATGAAGTCCACCAAATTATGCTGGTGTCCAGATCTTTGCTTAACCCTAAATCCCCAAGTGTTTATCCCCTACTATAGTTCTTCAAGGTTTAGTTTTGTGCTTTATATTTTTTACCCACGATTCATTTTTATTCATTTCTGTGTAAGTGATGTGAATCAGGTCGAGTTTCAGATTCTGTGCTATTGTTGTTGTGTATTTTACTCCGCGTGTGTTACAAACACCACGCCTCAGTGTTGTTATTCTTCTGTAAGGAGCTAAAAGTCTCTTAAAGAGACTTGAATAATGAGTAAATATATATTTTCTCACTTATTCCCCACTTGTGGTCTTCATTAGTTTTCACGTAAATACTTGTTTCCATCTATTATCATTTCCCTCGTTCCCGAAGAACTTCCTTTACTATTTCGTGTACCAGGTCTGCTCATCACGAATCCTTTCAGCCTTCCTTTTACACATAAATTGTCTTTATTCCAGCTTCACTTTTGAAATATACTTTTGTTCTGATTAGTATCCTAAGTGGACAGGTTTGTGTTTGTTTTCCCTCAGTGGAGATGCTCTCTGCCGTCTTCTTCCCTGGGGTCTTTAGACTTACCTTTGTTCCTGTTTATGGAATGTTTCTTTGTTCCCTGAATGCTTTTTTTTTTTTTTTTTTTTTTTTTTTTTGCTTTTTAAAATATGTTGTGTCTTTTTCTCAACTTAGTATGTTTTTATTTATTTATTTTTGAAATTTTTAAATGTTTATTTATTTATGAGAGAGACAGAGACAGAGCGTGAACAGGGGAGGGGAAGACAGAGAGGGAGACACAGAATCGGAAGCAGGCTCCAGGTTCCGAGCTGTCGGTACAGAGCCTGACACGGGGCTTGAATTCCCAAATGAGATCATGACCTGAGCTGAAGTCGGATGCACAACCAACTGAGCCACCCAGGTGTCCCATCAACTGGGTGTGTTTTTAAAGATTCTACCACAATCTGTACATTTATCTGAAGTTTTCTCTTTTTCATTCCTAGATAACATCTCCATCTCTGAACCTGTGCTCTTTGTTAACTAAAACTTAGATGATGAACCTGTGAGCTATTTTTAGTCTAGAATCTCTGATTGCTTTTAGAATTTTTCTCTCCATCACTGGTTTTGAAGAAATTAGTTATGCTGTACCTTTGTGTGGTTTTCATGTTTCTTGTGCTTCAGGGCCATTGAGATTCTTCCATCTGGGAGTTTATAGTTTTCATCCAATTTAGAAATTTTTCACCATCATTTCTTCAAATATGTTTCTCTTCGAACTGCTTCTTATTCTAGGGCTCTTAAAATTATTAGGTAGCTAAATACTCCATTTCATGTTTTGAATTGTTTTAGTCCCTGTGTTTCATTCTTCAGAGCTGGTATCACTGTGTCTTCTGGGTCGCTGATTTTTTCTTCTGTGACATCTACTTTGCCACCCACACATGTGTCATATGTTGACCCTGATTTCATGAAATCCATAGTCTGTTCAAGTAGACCCAATTCTCTTGCCCATGTTTGATGTGAGTTTCCTTTCTTCCGTCCCCTGTAATCTTCTGAATACAGAACCTTTAACTTTGAAAGCATATGTTCCCCCTTAATAAATCAGCCAACTGGTTCCTGTAAGACAGAGAGAAGGTTTCTTTGTAATACCGTAATAATGAATGTGGCAAAAAGTATCATTTCTTGATTTTTAAAGTTTATTTAGTATATATATATATATATATATATATATATATATATATATATATATATATATATATATATAGAGAGAGAGAGAGAGAGAGAGAGAGAGAGAGAGAGAGAGAGAGAGAGAGAGAGAGAAAGAGAGAGAGACCAAAGCAGGCTCCAGGCTCTGAGCTGTCAGCACAAAGCCAGTCAAACTAAAAACTTTGAGATCATGACCTGAGCTGAAGTCTGACACTTAACCAAGTGAGCCACCCAGGGACCGTGTCATTGTTTCTACACTGAAGTACCTTCCTCTTCACCACAGTTACCTTCCTTGTATGAACCTTCTTCAAATTCTGTGCCTCTCTCTCTCTCTGCCCCTCCTCGCACTTGCACTCTGTCTCTGTCTCTCTCTCTCTCTCAAAAATAAAAAAAAAAAACATTAAAGAAAAAGATGCATAAATTCTAGGAATCTAATGAACAACGTAGTGATTACAGTTAACGGTACTGTACACTTGAAATTTGCTAAGAGAGTAGTTCTTAAGTGTCCTCGCCTCATACACGTGATCCTAACCATGAGATGTTGGGGTTTTCAACCACCTTGACTGTGGTGATCATTTCACAATATATCCTGCATTAAACCAACAGAGTGCACCCCTTAAAAATAAGGTACAGTATGTATTTCAATAAAACAGCCTGGTGTGGCACGAGGGAGGCAGAGAACCTAGAGGAGACTGTCAGGGGGGCATAAAGGGAGATTGGAAGCAGGCAGAAGGCCCTTACTATGTTGTCCCAGAAAGCGTGGCCAGCATCGTTGCTCATAGAAAACAGAAAATGGTTAATGCAGTTCTTTACCAAGTGAGTTTTCATGCCGTGTGTTCACAGGAACCCTCATGTTTTTTTTCCAGCTGACTGTAGTCAGAGGAACGAAGGAAGAGATGAGCTTTTAAAATAATTTATCAGATGGAGAGGAATCAGGACATGGTGGGTCCCAGATTCAGTACTTTCTCATCCCAGCCCTCTCAGAGAGCCCACAAATCTCAACTCAAGCTATAGCTTCCAGGGAAACCAAACCCGGGAGCCTGTTGTTCAAAATCATGGTGTAAAGAAACAGCCATGGATCTGACTTTAAAATTTCCTTGGGGACGCAGAAAGATTAAAGACCCTTTGCACAGACCACGGCCTCCCAGGCCCTCCCTGTTGGTCCGTCGTGTCCCCAGCCACCCCCAGGGCATCGTAACCAGGCCGCCTCAGCTCAGATTTCCAGACATGGCTTCTGTCAAATGGCATGAACTCCAATAAGGTTCACAAAAGATGTTCAGGGTATTGAAGAGCATTCTGTGCACAGAAATGCTGCCCACGAGGACTAACAGGAAAAGATGGAGTGAAAAAAAAAAGAAAAGAAGGTTTTGAATCCCAAACATGTTGGCTCAGGAAGCAAACAGAGAAACCAGCTGCTGTAGATGTGAGCTATATATTCATGCCAGGGAGGGACAGTTGGGAGGTCTGCACTGGGAGCCCACAGGCAGAGCCAGGGACTGGGGACAGCCACTGAAGGCAGCAGGACCGGGCAGCCTGCCTCTATGGCCTGCCACATCACCCTATGAACAGGAACGTAGCAGAGGGGGTGGTGGCCCCGTGCCTCCTGTGGGCACGATCAGGGGTCTTTGCAAAGAGAGCTGGACCAGAGGAGTGATCCAAGAGCAGCCTCATCCAAAGCTGGACCTGATTTGAGGTCAGGGTCCTGGCCTCCAGCTTGAGCCTAATGCATGATAACAGCTTTCGACAGGTATGGGGGACAGTGCGTGGATTTGGCGTGTGGGAGGAATATACGTAACTTGTGACCTGAGGAACGACCACAGGGGTTTCGAGACAAGGCCCCAAATTCTTCATTTCTCCCATTAGTCAGTGGAGGGGTCTGACGCCCCTTTCCTTTTCACGTGGGTGGTCGAGGACCTTGCTGGTCATTAATGGAATACAGCCAAGGTTGACACTGAGGCCCGTTTAGGAAAGTGAATAGAGTATCCCTGCCGTCTATCGCGTTACTCACTCTTAGAACCAAGTTGCTTTCCTGCAAGCCTGGCTTTGCAGAACCCAAGTGCGGACCTTCCCACAAAGAGCCCTTGCTGAGATTCCAGTGGAGGATGGCTGCCCATCATGACGTGTAAGTGAGGAAGCTTCTCTCCACCGCCCGCCACTGTGGGACCATCGCCGCCTAACGAACCCCAAGTGAAAACCACCCAGCTCGTTCTAGCTGATCCCCAGAACTGTGAGAATTAATAACAGCAATAAATCGTTGGTGTCATTTAATGCCACCAAGTTAGGGCTGGATTATTGTGCAAACATCCAGCCTGTGCATACAGGAGACCAGGTGTGGGAAACAGAGGTGTGCAGAGACCGTGAGGCCACGAGGCGTGCACCCCCTCTGATCCCTGTGCTGTTCCACGAGAACCTGGAAACCCAGATTTCTATGCAAAATCTCCTGATTTTGAGAACACTGAGGTGGCCACGCCAAATGGCAATGGGTACGTGCAGCTCCTCGGGGAATTAGCCCCATTGGTGCTCCTTCAGCATGAAGTCCAAACAGCAGAAGACACGCGGCCTGGCCCAAACCTGCCTTTTTTCCTCGGCACTCGCTGCTTCTCCTGCCGTCTGGTGACTTTGGAGGATTTCCGTCGTGTGGCTGTTCGCAGAGCTGTGGTGTCCGCAGTGTGGCTAGGGGGCAGTGTGTCTTGCTTTCCAGAATTGCTAATTGCTGTCCAGAAAGCCCCACCAAAGACCATTAATGCTAAATACTGATGATGCTAGAAGGCTTTCAGGAGCTGGCTCTCAGCCGCAAAGGCGATGCTTATGTATTCATTCTGCCCAATATAGTTCACTAGCCTTTAGAAGTATTTTGAAATATCTGAGAGATGCCGTGTGTCCACTGGTGTCAGTATCTGGACATCTTTCTTTCACCTGGGCTTGTAGCATTATTTAAATCTCAGGAAATGAAGAAACTGGGTCTCCACTCAGTCTTTCAGGGGGGCGTCAGAGAGGTAAACAGTTTGGTAAAGTGATGTTTTGCTTTCAAAAATTTAATTCAAAATTCAGAAATTTTGTTGGGGCTTTCCAGACCGCAGCACTTTTGCCCATGCCGAAAAGTCTCAGAAGGCCCTTTTCTGAGAGGGCCCTGGCATCGGGAGCAGGGTTTCAGAAGCCCTTGGCCAACGTGGCTGTAATGGTCACCTCAGCTGAACCGTGGACAGGCTTCTTCATGGCGCTAGCCACTGGACCTCTCTTAGAGAGTTTACTTCAGACAGGTCATCATTGTAAATGCTTTCCCTACCCCACGGAGATGGATGTCCTTCCAACCCAGGAAAATAATTGCTGGAGGACCTTTGCGATGGCATCTTCTGGAGAGAGTGGGGACCTGACGCTGATGGGCTCCAGGTGTCAAACACAGATACCCAGTCACACAAGAAGACATGCGTGAACTCAGGAAGGACTCCGCATGCCGGACACCTCCCGTCCATCAACAAGCCCTCACCGATCCCCCAGGACTTCTCATCAGCCCCTAGCGCTAACAGCCCCTCCGCTTCTTGCCCTCAGCACTCCGATGAGTTCTGACCCATCTCCTGTTGCAGTAGGCTTGCAGAAAGTCTTCTTTCCTGTTGTACTTTGTGTGTTTTGCACCTCCAGGTACACTGTTCCTTACTTTTCAGTTACTGATACTTTTCCTTATTCCTGTTTCCCTTTATTATGTGCCTGAACTCTGCCATAAGGGGACCCAGTCGCTGCTTGCTGGGATTATGGTGCTGGGATTGGAGGGAACGTGACGTTGTGCATGGATTATCACTGGTGGAAATTCCGCAGATCAGATTGCTCTGTGAGTGAATGAAATACAGGCCACTTATCTTCCAGAACTGCCTCAAGCATTCTTTAATGTGTTTTGCAGCGTTGGGTGGTGGCAGAAGGTGTCCCGGTAGATCCTTGGTTTTGAACCCAAGGGCTCTTTGAAAGTCACCTCTAATTGAGACTGTCTCTGCTCTGGATCCTTCATGCGTGAGCAATAACTAAGTTTGGCAGGGTTTTGGTTTTGTTATTTTTTTTTTTGTTTCTTTTTTTGTTTTTTGTTTTCTTTTTTTTAAGTATTCCAGTGACAGAAGAGAGAACATGGATGGACTGTGCCCAAGTGAGCCCCATGGCTGGGCTCACCTCATTGTAAACGCTGCTCAGCCCTCATTCACCATGTCTGAGTTTGTGATTTGAGCCATCCATTGCCTACCCATTATAAGCACTGCTCCTCAGAGATGATGACTTTGCAGCCAGAAGCCACAGTACTGCCCACCCCCAGAGGGGTTGTTCTTGGATTGACTACAAGGATACTTATGCCTGTAACTTGGCTGCCAGTTACCATTTGTCTGAGAACCAGGGGTTTTGGAGAACGTTCCTCGAAATATGTCCGGTGTAAGACCTCTTCCTTCTTTGCCAATGCCTACACAAACACTTATGCTGGGTGCCTATTCTGAGCCAAGAACTGTGCTGCACTCTGGGATGAAAACGTTCATTTAAAAGGTGGCTAACCCACCCACGGAACTTAGAGCAGATTTTCTTCAGTAATAGTTTTTGCCCACCTAAGAATTCCTTTGTTTTGGGGCACCTAGGTGGCGCCGTCGGTTAAACACCAACTTCGGCTCAGGTCACAATCTTGCAGTTTGTGAGTTCGAGCCCCATGTCGGGCTCTGTGCTGACAGCTCGGAGCCTGGAGCCTGCTTCAGATTCTGTGTCTCCCCCTCTCTCTGCCCCCTCCATGCTCATGCTCTCTCTCTCTCTCAAAAATAAATACACATTAAAAAAAAAAGAATTCCTTTGCTTAGTGAATAGGGGATTTGATTCTTTTAATTTACATGGGCAACTCAGGCACACATCTGCCGTGTACAGGTGAGTTCCCAACTTATATATGTAAGTGGGGCAGTTTTCCCACCAATAAGTGGAGAAACTAGGTATCATCTTAGGTACCGTGATGGCACGTTAGGCAATTTGACAATCTTTGGATATGTGTTTTCCTCTTTTGCTACTACTGTAGCTCTGTGAGTTAGGGAAGGTCACTTATGCTTATCCAATGGGCAGGGACGCTGGTGCTCAGAGTAATTAGGTGTCTCAAGTAAGGCCACATGGCAGAGGAGGTGACATGTGCACCCAGGTAGGTCTGTCTGATGCAGAAGGATAATCATAATCCCATGAGAAGAATGAAAGTTTCACAGATTCTTGAGTCAATGCTCTTTCTTTGAGACCGCATTACCTCTTACTTCGCTTTTAAGAGGCACGATCTAATGGAATATTATTCAGCCATAAAAGAGACAGTATCGACATGCTACCACGTGCATGGACCTTGAAAATGTAGTACTGAGTGAAAGGAGTCAGACCCAAGTCATATGCTCTGTGATTCCACTGATAGAAAATCCACAGAGACAGAAGAATGAGTGGTTGGCAGGGGCTGTGTGAAGAGAGAATGGCGTGGCTGTGTAATAGGTCAGGGTTCCTTTTGGGGTGAGAATGTTTTAGAACTGGATAGGAGTGGTGGTTGCACAGCACTATGAGTGTACTAAATGCGGCTGAATTAGACACTTGAACAGGGTTGGTTTTAAGTTATGTGAATGTCACCTCAATAGAAAAGAGTAAATGGAGATCGGAGAAGCAGGTCCCCAACCAGCCTGACACACCAGGAGCAACAGAGGACGCTTCTCCCCAAGAGCTGTGTCGTTTTCCTACCACCCAAGGTTCCCGCCTGTGACATTGCAACATGGCCAGGTGGTGACACTGCCGAGTGTGACTTGGAGCGTGAGAGCAGACACTGGTCCACGAAAGTGGGTCCTTCCAACATGGGTGCAAGGATCAGCGTTGGTGTTACCACCCCTAGGACAGCACAGCTGTGAAGAGCCCGGGCTCTGGATGCAGACGAGTCCAGTGTAGATCCCACTGAGGCACTTTCCTTCCGTGTGATCCCTCAAAGCCACACTTTCCCCATATGTTATGGGGTCAGTAGTATCTTCCTCGTAGGGATGTTGTGGAGGTTAAGGAGACAGCGTTCCAGGGCCTGACACAGTTGTGGTGAGCTGCTGGGCTCTGTTACAGACTCACATCGCTCGTGGCACAGCAGGATTGTTGGTAAGGTGAGGGATGGACGTGCCCTGGTTCCCCAGAGACCACTGAGCCAAATGAATCAGCCTTCCCAAGTGGCTCTGCACATGACCTCCCTCACCAGGGCCCTCCGCCTCCCTGGCACCTGGTTGACTCTAGCTCAGATCGTGGGCCCCTATCACAGGTCTGATTTTGTTCAGTTGATTCCAATGGACCACATCCACAGGCTGCGGAAACACAGGAGCCCGTGTTCATGCACACAAAGTCCTTGGGGACGCACAGGCGGTGAAATTGTCAAGTGCCCTTGAGATAATCACACACGGCGACTTGTAGGAACCGTGGTAATGATTATCCCTTCCCTGAAGGACAAAGGGGCTGGTGCGAGCTGCCCTGACCTGGAGAACAAAACTCCCTTCTCCAAGTGCAGAGTGTTTGTTTGCAATGTGGTGTTGTTTTCAGAATTTCTGAAGCATCCCTTGGACCAAAGAAAGCTGCACAATGGGGGCCCACAGCTCGTCCAGGGCTCCTTGACATTTGGAAGGCAGTACACCTGTTCTCTGTCTTGAAGATATTAAGCACAAGCCCTTGAGGATGCTTTCTGCATCCTTTTGCTTGGGGGGAGAAAAAGGAACATTTTCCTTCTCTGTTCAGTGTGAACACCAAGGGGCTAATTCACCAAGAAACAACCTACTCACAGTCATATGCAGGAGACTTGGTAGAATGTGTTTGCTGGCTCAGGAAGAGCTGTAGTAAGCTGTGTCTTGAGCAATTGGAAGCCCTAAGAAAAAGTCACTCTCCAGCCCCCTGGCTTCATCCGCTGAGCAAGACCGAGTGCCCCGCTGTCCTTCCCTGCACTTGTGAAGCTCGGTGTTGCATAGCTGCCTTTTGAGCCAGAGCCTCGTAATGAAAGAAGGATGCCACTTGAGGCCTGATTCAGGTCTTCAGGCTGATGCTCACCTTGATCCTCGCTGGTCGGCATCTCAGCCCCAACGTCCCCCTGGATGTTCAGCTGTGGTTCTGGGAGCAGTGCACTATGGGTATGTCTGCAGGTTCAGCTCAAAGCCTTCCCGAACTGGGGCAGTAGTCACCCTTGTGACAGCATAAGGGGACGGACTACGGGGAGCTTTTGGGTGGTGCTGATCACATTCTGTTTCTTCATCTGGGTACTGGTTATGTGAATGTATTCAATTTGAGAAAATTCGTCAAGTGGTACTGTGTGTGTTTTCAATTTCAGTGAATAAAAGTGTAAAAACACAGTTGGGTCCTGGCCTGAGGGAACCGTGTTGCTTTCTTGCCTCTGTCTTCCATACCGAAGATCCAGTTGCACGTGCGCCTGACCAGTCCCTGGGCTCACAAAGTCATGAAGAAAGTAGTACCTGGGGATCAAAGAGCTTTGGGATAATGAAGAAGAAACCAGGTGGAGATGGGTGAGCCTGTGGGGGAGTTTTGCAGAGTGAAGGACTGTCACAGCTCAGAGCAAGAGACCAAGAACATCAGGAAAGCTGGAAAGGCTTCATGGAAGTCTGAGTTGTGCTGATGTGTGGCAGGGGCTCCACGAGTCTCCTGAAACATGCCCTGCAGCACATTTGACCATGAGCTGTCTGATTCTGAAATTCATGCCCTCTCAGCATCCCCACCTGGCCTCCCACCTGCTCCTGCCCCTCCCTGGTCAGACTCTATAAGCTCTTCTGTGTCCTTTCTGTGACCGAGCCTTTGGCCTGATTCCTCACCTTGTTCCTTGGTCTTGATTTCCTAGTCCCGATCCCCTTACCCACCTCCTGCACACTTCCCTGACCCTCAGCACCCCTGGGCATTTCTGTTCTTACCAGCTTCCTAGTATGGGCCTGCTGGTCCCCCTGCTTGATAGCAGAGCCTGCCAGGCCCCTGCCCTGTGTCTGCCAGCACTTCCCTGCCTTCTCTTGCCCAAGTGGCAGTGCAAAACTTTGGAGAACTTTCCCTTTTTGGAAGAAAGCCAGCCTGTAGAAATGAAGCCCTCCTTTTCTTGCTCCTTTTTCAGGGAAACCAGAGGACAGATGGTCATTTTCCTCCACGGTGAGAAAAAAAAAAATCTCACCAACAATTAAAATTGAAATGACCAGTATGTAAAAATGCCATCTTACCAGAAGTCCAAAATATAAAATAAATAGCAACATTTCCTGGTTGCTGCGAAGCTCAATGTTAGAGTTCTCTTGTTTTAGAACAGGCGGACTAGTATAAAACTTTAAGGGAAGATAAATGATTTCCTTTATATTTTTAACTAAGGGTGTTAAGGCCACTAATTTTTATGACCTTCTGTCTTTCTCCATGGCAAGTTCTTTGTACCATTGTCTTCAGAAGAGAGTCTCCTGAGAGCCCTGTGCTGTCTCAGCCTCACTGTTGTGTCCCTGTCCATAGACAAAGGTGGGAACAAAGTTGCCCTCATTACAGAGGTGCAGGGGAGCACCCTGCTGTAGGGAAACTTCAGGAAACATTCAGAAACTGAAAAATGGCTCCTGGAGAACACAAACAGATATGCCTCAATTTCAGAAACAAATGCACATGAAACATCATCTTTTATTGGAGGACATATATATTAACTTAAACTCTTTTAAAAATCATTACCAGGAAACAGTGACCTTTCCAACGCCTTCATGAGCTGCGGTTTTAGGAGAACATAATAAATGCCACGAGACGCTCTGGAACAGAAAACATAGAGATTCAACAGATGAAACTCGGGACACACGGCCAAGATACCCAGTATAGACCTATGTGTACAGTCACTGCTATGTATTATTTTTCCCATCAAAAAGTTGACATTCAGGATATTCAAGAAATAGGAGTCCCCTTTCAGACTTCAAATTGGGATTTATTTCCTGGTGATGCTGTGTTTATTTAGCCATTTATTAGTGTCATGCAATAGAAATGGGCTTTCATGAAAATAAAATCTCTTACTTCTTGCTATCAAAATTCAGCATGAATTCTATTAAGAGAATGAAATGTTAGGGTAGGTTCGATGCACTAATCGCTCTTTATATGTAGAATTTTAATAGCTGAAACCATCTCTGCTGTGCCTTCTCCTTCGAACATTTGTTTACGAGCATATTTGAGTTCATAAGCTATCCTGAACTAAGAATTAAATTCAGGCTAAAATGTAAGGTAATAGTAGAATACAGAAGAGAATAGGTTACTGTATATATTTGAGAACATGTTCAGATTTTGATGTTTGGGAGAAAAGCCAGCTTTCTGTGCTAGAATTTTTCCGCATTTCCCCTCATATGGGTCTATATGCAGAGGTCTATGCTGGTTTTCTGAGTGTTTACTTATTATGAGGCAGGACCGGCCACCACTGGACTATTTTCAAGCCAAGTGTGACTATCTGCTCTTGAATTCTCTGTCTTCTTCATGTTCCTACACCCACATCCTCACTTTCCAGAGCCATTGGAAAGGATGAAGGGCACTGTAGTGTGAGCCCACCTCAGTGCTGAGTTGCCTCATGGGGTGACCGACTGACTGAGGGGACAGACTGGTTTGTTTCCAAGTGATGGGGCAATGTGCGTCCCCTGGGACCTGGCCCTCAGATGTGACAGCTCAAAACGTCAAGTAAAGCAAACCATTACTCTTCCTTGGGAACGGGCTGTTGTGTTGGCCAATAATGAACATGGAAATTGTGCATCTGAACGTAGAGGATGCTAATCTTGCAAATCTATTTTCTTATCCTGAATGAGCATGAAGTAACTTTTTTTTAGTCCATGATCCTGAAAAACTGAAAGATTATGGCATACAATTATCTCACTGTCAAAAAGCTTTCTTCTGTTGAAAACGAAGTCAACTTCCTTGAATGTTTAGCCCTTCTTTTAATTGATCTCTTTTGAGATTTCACTGGCATGTTCGGGATACTCAGAAGTTGGGGTATTATACACAGTTGTTTACTGGGGTCTGTCAGGAAGGTGTCTGGCCCCAGGAATGGCTGCAGATGGAGAGATGCCAGCCCTATGCGGCTCTCATCAGAGATGTGCACCAGGTGGTGAGGGGTGACAAGTCCCAGTGCCAGAACCCTTCACAACCTGGTCCTCACCCCTCTATAGCTTCATCCCAATGCCCCAGCACTCAAGCCCTGTTCAGTTTGATGTGCCCCTCTGATATCGTCCCTGTCCAACCGTCTCTGTTTCTGCGTCTTTGTCTCTTGACTTCTCTTTCTTCTCCCAGCGCTGCACACACCATGCATCTGCCTACAATGCTGTTCTCTCCCTCCTTGACTGACTGTATTCTGTGCATCCATTTGGTACTCGATTAAGTATTGCTTCTTCTGGGAAGACATCCTTGGCCTTCTTTGAGACCACCAGAGTATTTCTCATACTTGACTGTATTTATTTAATGATTCCCTTTGTTAGATTCTATACTGAAAATCTCTAAATCGTCTACTTCAAGCCAAAGGCTGCTCACTGCCTGTTTTTGTAAACAAAGTTGTATTGGCACACGGCCATGCCCATTCATTTTGACACATGGCTGCTCTTGCAGTATGAAGGCTGAAATGAATGCCTCTTCCATCAGAGGTGTATGGCTCAAAAATCCTAAAATATTTGCTCTCTGGCCAGTAGGAGAATAAGTTTGCTGACCCCTGCTGTAAACAGTTAGGTCAGAGACCTGGTACTATTCCGTCATCAGTACTTGGGCTAGCACAGACAGGCATTTATTTTCTGGACATTTGTTGAAGGAAGGAAGGAAGGAAGGAAGGAAGGAAGGAAGGAAGGAAGGAAGGAAGGAAGGAAGGAAGGAAGGAAGGAAGGAATGATTGAACGAATGTGAGTACATTGGCTGAGAAGCTCAGCACGAAGGCACTAGCGGTAACTGGCTTACATTTGCGGAGGATCTGATACGCAGAAAAATGCAGAACATTAATGTTCTTGATTCTGTTTGTACTGATGCTACTTCTAACCAGTTAGCATGTATTGACTATTCACTACCTGCCACAGATAGTGCTAACGGATTTAACTGGTTTCTCTCACTCAATCCTCGCAACAATCCAGCATGGTAGGAACTAGTGTCATATCCATCTTACAGAGATATACACGGAGTCTGGGGAAGTTTGGCTTGGCCGTGACCCCCACGTCTAGGAAGCAGACTTTTGGGAGCTCACTTCTTTCACCCATGAGCCTCCACATGAACTAGCTCATTTGCTTATTTGGGAATTGTGTCTTCAGTTGCATTTTGTTTTTGTGCAAAGCATATCTTCTCTCTGAGCAACTGTCTAGGTGTCTAGGTGAATGGTTAGTTTTGTAGGAAGTCCGGCTTCTGTAATGAAACTGAATTTCCCATACATTCCATTGTAGCCACAGGTATAAGATATATTTTCAGAATTGTTTTATTTGGACTAAAAAAAGTGTGAACCCAACAATGCGACTAAGAAAGAATTTTCTGAAGTCAGGAAGTACATGGGATGGACGGGTAAAAATCACTGCAACCAAACAATTGCAATGACAAAACAACAGCAACAATAAACGTGAGCAAAGCTGAAAGGCATTTTAATAGATCATCCCCATGAAGAGCGCTCTTGTGGATAAGAAATCTGATGGGTGGAAAGGACCCCAGAGACCAGGGACATATAATCTTCACATGGGGTTATGAACAGCACAGGCATTTAAGTGGAGCACTCATGGTATTCCATAGAATAAATACTATATTCCGTAATGAATGAATGGAGTGATGTTTACAGTGTGACTTTGTCCTTCTGATAGCTACTAACATCTAAAAGTTGGAATTACATTTTTAGTCACTTACCTTCCATACTTTGACATTATAAGCTATTCATATTTTATTTGTCTCTTTTGTAGTAAGTAAGCCGTTAACCCGAAAACGGGTCCACAGATACAAGAGGGCTTGGATGTGCAATGAAAAGTCAGAGGAAACCTACATTTCCAAGATTTTATGAACTAATTGCCAATGGGAATATGCATAAACTTGGAAGCAATTTCTTTGGTTAAATGAGAAGGTCTTCATCCAAATTGCAAAATCACATGGGCTTCACATCAGGGCCAAAGTTAAAAGTGACTGAATTGGTCATTTGAAGGAAAATCTTCAATTTATGTTTTAATACGGTTCTTTTAAAAGCTGAACTATTTGAATCATTAACCAAAAACCTACAAACAAACAAGCACACAAAAAGTGCCCAGGACCACGTGACTACCAATGAACTCTAACAGACATCTAAGCAATCAGTACCAATCTTTCTCAACCTCTTCCAAAACATGGAAGAGAAAGGAATACTTCCTAACTTATTCTATAGGGCCAGCATTACCCTGATATCAAAGTCAGCAAAAGACATAAAAAAAGGCTAATGTGCCCATGAATAAAACACAAAAATCCTCAACAATACATTAGCAAACCAAAGCAAGTAGCAATAGTAGCAATATGCACCATGAGCAAGTGGGATTCACTCCAAGAATGCAAGAGTAATTCAACATACCAAAACCAATCAGTGTAATACCTCACATTGATAGAATGAAGAAAGAAAAGAAATCACATAATCATTTCAATAAATGCAGATTAAAAAAAAACCAAGCATCTGGTAAAATCTAGTGCCCTTTCAAGGTAAAAACAAACAAAAACTAAACTAAACACGGAATAAAGGGAACTTCCCCGATGTAATGAACAACATTTATGTATAATCCACAGCTAAAATCACACCTGAATGAAACAAGAATTCACACTTTCACCATCTTTTCAGCATTGTACGCGAAGTCCTAGCCAGAGCAATTAGGCAAGAAAAAGAAATAAAAAGACACCAACATTGGAAAGGAAAAAGGAAAGTTGTCTCTATTTATAGAGGATATAATCGGTTGTATTTCTGTAATGAACTGTCTGAAACAGAAATTAAGAAATCAATTCCATTTACAACAGTATCAAAAAGAATTAGGTACTTAGGAATAATTTGAGGAGGTACAAGTCTTGTACAATGAAAACTACAAAATATTGCTGAAAAAATGAAGGCAGCTAAATATAAAGACACCCTGTGTTCATGTGATAGAAGACAATAGTGTTGAGATTGTAGGACTCCCCCAAACAATGTAAGGATTCCTTTTAATAGCTATCAAAATCTCAATGGCGTTTTGTAAAAGTACTAAAGCTGGACATACATTTGTAAGAAAATTCAAGGCACATAGAATAGTCAACTCTATCTTGAAATAGAAGAACAAAGTTGGAGGACTTATACTTGTTCATCTCAAAACTCTTTCCTGCATCAAAGGACACTATTCAGAATGAGAAAAAGAACGCACAGAATGAGGAAGAATTTACAAATGACATATCTGAAAAGGGTCTAGTATCCAGTATATATAAAGAACACTTACAATTCAACAACAAAAAGACTAAAAGCCCAATTTATGCATGGGATATCAACATGAACAGTCATTTGAGGAATGCAGATAAAACCACAATGAGATAATGCCACTTCACACCCACTAGGATATCTAGAATCATAATCATAATCCATAGGAAATAAGTGTTTGTGACAATGTGGAGAAATTAGAACACTGTGCATTGCTGATCAGAATTTCAAGTGATGGATCCACTCTATTTCACACTTTGGATGATCCTCAGTAGGTTAAACCTAGAATTGCCACATGACCCAGCATTTCCACTCCTAGGTATATATCCAAAATAATCAAAAACAGGTGTTCAACCAAAAACTTGTATGCGAATGTGTGTTGCAGTACTAAATACAGTAGCAAAAAGGTGGAAACAATTCAAATGCCCATCAAGGGATGAACAGATAAAGAAAGTGTAGTATAGCCATACAACGGAATAGCATTCTGGTATAAAAGGGAATGGCGTACAGATACATGCTATAACACAGATGAATCTTGAAAACTTTGTGTTAAGTGAGCAAAGACACAGAGGCCACATGTTGTGTTATTCCACTTACATTAAACATACAGAATAAGCAAATCCATATACAGAAAGCAGATTTGTAGATTTTAGGGGACAGGTGTATAGTAGGGTGGGAACTCAATGTGTACGGGATTTCCTCTTGGAGTGATGAAAATATTCTGGAGCTACATGGTGGTGGTGGCTGCACAAGAGTGTGGAAGTACTTCACTGCCACTGTGTCGTACACCCTGAAGTGGTTAAAATGATAAACTTTATGTTTTGTGTATTTTACCACAGTAAAAAGCTGAGCTATTATGGCCAGTTTCTCCGAAGCAATGAAATTATTTTTTTATTATGCATCTTGGCAATATCATACTTTAAATGCCTATTTTTTTTCTGATTAGAAAAACAGTATTTGTTTACTAGTAAGGTTTCAGCCTCACAGAAGCACTATGGGAAAAATAAAACATACCCGTGTTCCCACTACTAACAAGTAGCCACAGTGAGTTTTTAATGTCAATCCTTCCAGGATTTTTTGTCACGGGCATAAAGGTGTGTGCACACACTCATGGCTGTTATTTGCATTTTTAACAAAACTGTTATTATGCATTACATAGGCTGTTATAATCTGCTTTCCCTCTTGCTATATCATGAGCATTTTCCTATTGTCATTTCATGTTCTCCCGCATCACATTAAATGGCCAGATAGCATTCCATCTTATGGTTGTAACATACTTTATTTAGCCAATTTCTATTGTTGGCTAGATCCTAACATTTTAGAGTCGGAATACACTATAGACATTGTTGTGTCCAAGTTATTTCTTTCCCAAGCTTTATAGCTGCAAGCCTTAAGCACATGGCACACAAAAACCATTCGACATTTTGAAAACAGTGTCAATTTTTCACTTTCCAGCTGGATTTGGGTATTGCAGGGGCTTTGGATTTGCCATTCAGGAATCTAAAAGATGGAAATACTGGATGGGTGGTAGGAGGGGGGAACGAGCCAGGTGTGAAATAGTGCCCAAGGCATCAAAACTCTATCCTGAATGGTTTGTGTCCCTGAAAAATAGATATGGCAGACCACAAAATAGGTTCTATTGAATCTGTTGATGACAGTTCCATCATGCAAAATGGATAATGCCTTGACAGAGAAGAGACTAAGTAGAGAACGGGTTGCGGTGAATGTGTCTCTCATAGTCAAGCAGCACTTTCTCTTCCCCACAGTTCATGGAATGAGAACATCCAGTCATTCGGTCTTGCTGTGCTGAGCCTCTTTGTGTTTCTGGAGGCACGGGGGCCAGGCAGAAGTCCTTCTTAACGCTTTTTTTTTTTAATGTTTATTTTTGAGACAGAGAGAGACAGAGCGTGAATGGGGGAGGGTCAGAGAGAGGGAGACACAGAATCTGACATAGGCTCCAGGCTCTGAGCTGTCAGCACAGAGCCCGAAGCGGGGCTCGAACTCACGGACCGCGAGATCATGACCTGAGCCGAAGTCGGCCGCTTAACCGACTGAGCCACCCAGGCGCTCCATTGACGCTTTCATTTCAACTGCCCATCAGTGTCAGAGACTTCAGGATATTCTCTGATGATGTCTTTAAACCCAAATGAGTCACACCAAGGTAGAAATAACTGCGTTCCTTGAGGTCTACACGAAATGTGACACATAATCTGGATGTTGGAGGATTATCGAAGCAGTTGTATGTGTTTCCTGGGGTGTCGCTCATGGGACAGAGGCTTTCCAATTAGAGTGCTGCACTCTCCCTGTCCACAGGGACACAATAGGGTGGCTTCTCAATATCACTCCCCATTGGCTTAGTTGGGTTTGGTAGAGGGCACAGGAGGCCACCTTGCCTGGTCTTAAGCTGAAGTTTTCAGTCCAAGTTAGATTGGTTTTATGAAGAATCATTCCTAGACTATTTTTTTCTATTGTGTTGAATGGATTTTTCTTATTGAGTTATAGAAAATTTTCTATCTCAGGCACCAATTATTTTTCTGTTGCGTATGTTTCAGTTTATTTCCACATCTTTTGCCATCAAACTATGTGCATAGTATAGAGAAATTTAAGAATCTCATGTAACCAAACACGTCTTTCTTTCCTTCCTTGTTTCTGTACTTTATGACTTAATTTAGCAAGGCTTGCCCTCCCCAGTAATTAGTATTAGTTTTTAATATTTCTTTGTATTTTATTCCTAGGCTTATATGACATCCCCCTTCCATTTCGCTCTATTATCCACCTGAATTTAGATTTGCATGTCATTGGAGGCAAGGGATGAAGAATACTGTTTCAAGACCACCACCTATATAATCTTATGTTCTCCACTAACAAGTGTGTCTTCAGGATGCATTTCCTTCCTTTGGAAATTAAATCTAGAAGCAAGTCTTGCTTGTGAACAGTCAGAGAAGCTTCATTTGATGGAATTCCCAGTGGTCTTACTTCAAATCAAGTCCAGTACAAAGCCTGGACGCTTATTTCAGTGATCCTTTCGGCTTCTTTCCAAGGGAAGACATTGTAAGGTCATTCACAGATTTATAAAATGTGTTCTCATGGCTTGTGCTGGCTACAGAGGAATTTCTAGTATGGCCCAGTATGCCTTGAAAATTTGATGAGCTTCCCAGAATGAGTAGGTAAGTCTGTGCTGTAAGATCAAAAGCCCTAAGTCCAGATCACTGTCTTAAAAAGGCCTACTTCTGAGTGCCTGGCCAAGGGCCTTTGCTTCTTATGCAGTTGTAAAAGGTAACAACAGGAGAGCCACTGGCAGGTGAGGCCTCTCCAAGGTAGGACTTAGAAAGGACTTACAGTGCTCACCCTTTGCAGGGAGGGGCATGGTCTAGAACCTCAGTGATCCTGGCTCTCCCCTTTTTTTCTTTCACGAATTTCCTTGTTCAGGGAGAGGTTTACCTTTGCCAGAAAAAGGCTCCTAGTTCAAGCATACATCTGTCTGTGGGGACACCGTGTCCCCTCTTTCCCTTACCAGACCACAGACACTCAACAAAGAGCATCTAATAAAAACATCAGAGCCAGGTAAGGTTAACCAGAAGGAAGGAAATGACACTGAGTGGTTGGGGTGCAATGATCCTGGGTCACTCCAAATCACCACAGCTTGAACTCACAAAGTCTGTTCTTTGCTGTTGGATGTCTCCCACCAGCACCTCTGGACGCCTGGTGGAAACATCACCACCCACAGAAACTTTCCACTGCTGGTTCGAGAGCCTTTTTTCCCAACATAGCAGCACAGATGGATGGTGTCAGCAGAGGGCTACGTGAGTCAGCAAGGTCAGGCCAGACCATTCAGCCCACGTCTGTATCTAGTTGAGAAAACAGCAGAGCCTAGTGGATGCTGTCGGGAGTATTCTAACACTGATGCAGTTTGTCTTGCTGGCCTTGATCTCTGATGCATTTAACAAATTCATAGTGAATGTGCTCCTCATAGCTTTGTGCCCTGGAAACTTCTGGGAGATTCCTTTCTCTCCTGCACGTTCTAAGAAGCTGGTGAAAGACAGGGAAGGTGGAATTTTTATAAAACGCAATCCTTCCTGGAGGTAATGCTGAGTTATGCTTCCTGCCCTCTAGACACGTGCTCCCATTCAACTTCAGCAGGAGCATGAGGCACTTGCCTGTCACATGGGCACATGGTGGGAAGTGAGAGACACAGAGAGAGAAAATACAGATATATATATCTGTGTGTGTGTGTGTGTGTGTGTGTGTGTGTGTGAGAGAGAGAGAGAGAGAGAGAGAGAGAGAGAGAGAGAGAGAGAACGTGCCTCAGATGTCTGCTCCAGAATTTTCCCCTTCATCCCTTTACTTGCTGGGTGGCCACATGGAAAATGAAAAACAGCACTGCTGCAGGAAGCCCTGTGACTGCCCGGGGTCCTGAATGATGTCTTTTGCCAACTTAGAGACTGGACCTTCTCCGGGTCTGAGGCTCCTTGTAGAGATTGAATTCCAGGATTCCAGAAGGCTCTCCCCTTCTTATAAAAGGAAACGATTGTCCAGGCAACAGTCCATTCACATCTGGCAAAGGTACAGACAACTTCTTGGAATTGAGCTCAGTATTTTACAGCTCTGGGTGCTCGAATGCTCTCTTGGTGACCACTAGACCCAGCCCTCAATCTTTCTTCTTTGCAAGAGAGCGTCTCCCGGAAATCCAGACGTTTGATGAGGCATTAGGAGAGGTGCACCTGCTTACCGCATTGTGGTCACCACAGAGAAATTTAGGGGGAAGAGGGCTTTGGGTTGGCTGGGGACGCTTGATGCCCTTGGCTTGGCACCTCCACCCTCACGGTCGGGAACCTGGCCAGGGAGTAGCAGATGGGCCCAGGGCTGGAAGCAGCCAAGAGACTGCTTCTGCACCCAGAGTGCTTGTGGATGAACGAGTCTCTGAGTCACACCATCAGATGAGTTTGCCTCCATGGCCTCCAACCCTTGGCTGAAGGACGAGGGCTCTCTCCATCTGCTCTGGAATTACAGAGTGGAACCCTTGCCGAGAAGCCCACTCAGGAGGCCTTTCTGAGAGCTGAGTGAATGTTCTACAGTGTGTGTCGACAGCTGGCCTTGTAGGAGGCCCATGTGCCCGGGACGCTGGAGAAGTGCATGACAGGGCTGGCAAGATTCGGCTCTGAGAGGCAGTGACATGTCCCCTGACAGCCTAGGTGACAGAGGGCTCTTCGTTCGTTGCCTGGGCTTCAGACCAAACACTTCCCCAGAGCAAAGAGACACCGATTAGCAAACTTGAAGCCAAAGCTAACATAAGAGGCAAGGAAACTCGATGCAAAGGGCGTCAGTACCAAGGGCTAACACCCGAGTAGCACTCCCGGCCTATGAGGCCATGTGCTATAGTGGCCATAATGGACACTGTCCCTTTCATCTTCAAAGCAGCCCTAGGAGGCCAGTGCTGTGTCATTATTGTGCCTGTTTGACAGCTGAGACTCAGGCTCACAGAGGCCCAGATGCTTGCCCTGAGTTGAACAGAAGCAGAGGAGACAGGACCCCAACCATGGCTGTGTGATGCAGCAGTAACATTGACTCCTTCAAACCTGTGCTGTGAAAAGTGGTGGTATCGATACATTCTTTGCAAACTAACTAAAGATAGTGAGAAGACAGAAAGCGCCCTCCCTTTCCATTTGAGTTCCCCGCACATCTCTCCCCATCTCCCCAGCAGCCAAGCCCGGTGGCCCCCGGAGACAAACTTACTTTAGATCATGGCTGCTTCAGGCCCTGCTGGAATTCCCTGGGAAGCTCTTTTCTCTTATTCCCCGTAACTGCTCTTGGTGTAAATCTCTCGGAGGTGAAGCTTATCCTGATGCATTTACCCCCCAGATGCCTAGGTTTCTTCTCCCTCGGGGTCTGACCCCACTTCTCCTCCTCACCCTCACTGGCGTTGGCCTTTGCAGGTTGGAAATCGGAAGGCGCCCTGCAGTCTCCCTGCTGGCACTGAGCTGGAGACTGGGGTGGGTGGGCACAGTGCACGTCTGGGGAAACCACAGCCCGGTGAAAACGACAGCTGCTTCCTTACAAATGTGACCGAGCAACCCCTCCTCCTCCACCTGGAGCCCTGGTGGGGCTTGTTGTTTCACAATAACAAGTTAGCTCAAGTCCCAGTAGGCAGAGGGGAGAAGTACCCTACAACCCCTCCCATGCCCCCTGTCTCCACTGTTACCAGGGACAGGAGCATAGCCAGGCATGTGAGGACAGATGCCCACCGGCCTGTGCCCTCCCGGTGAGGGGGTCCCCGCTGGCCCTGCTCCTGGTCGGTGTGTGGGCGTTGGGTCTCAGACTGTCTCACACCTCACTCAGATGTGCACACACCATGTGGTTGCTCTGTTTTTGCAAGAGGCTGCTCCAGTGTCCGCGGGGGTCCCCCATTTGCCATGTAGCAAGAGGGGGGAAGCTTCAGCCCAGCCCAGTGAGCTCGGTCTGAAGAAAGAATTTACATCCGGTAAAACCTTGGATTGCAAGTGACTTGTGCTGTGAGTCTTCTGCAAGACGAGCAAACACTTGTCATAAATTTTAGCTTGATAAACGAGCGATGTGTTGCCATACGAGTCGTAGGTGGCACTGAACTTTCCATGATCACAACTGAGCCGATGGTTCTTGAAATTCACCTTGATCTATGAGTGCTGTGGATTCCAAGTGTGTTTCCAGAACGAATTAGGCTCACACACCAAGGACTTACTGCATTTAGTTTAGCATGTTTGGTCTCTTCATGTAAAGTTTCAGACTTGGGTCACATTCCTCTGTCCCACTGCAGGGTTGAGGCTGGGTGGGTGTAGAGGCACAGCTTGTGGCCTGCTGGTGGCAGAGGACAGAGGGAGACCATAGGCTAGGGAGGCACGGCCCCCTCTGGCTGTGGCCTGATGCCCCTTCTACACCTGGGACATGGACGATGCCCTGCCTTCCCAGGGAGGTGCCTGTCTCCGGGGACTTTCACACCGTGGCGCCTCGCCGGCACATGCTCCCCCTTTAGGAAGCCAGGCTCCTTCTCACAGCCTCAGCCTGAGCCCCAAGGGTGTCCTCATTAGGAATCTTAAAGGGGTGGTGCTTTAGGGACAGGGGACCTTCCCCCAGTCCTCCTGTTCCCTGCTCCCCCGTGGCTAAGGAGTGCCTTGGCTGGTGGCGTGGGGAGAGGGGGGCTAATGAGGCCTGCTGGAGAAGTGTTTCAGTTCAAAGTCTGAAACGTTGCAAAGCTTCCCCCAAATCACACACCTCCTTTGCACTCACAGCCTTTTGAAGTGGCTCAGCTGACTCGAACCAGAGAGATTCAAAGCTGAATTTCAACCACTGTTCATTTCTTATTTGAGAATAGGGAAGGCAGATCCTTAGACGGTGAATGCACTGTGTCTGTTCAGGGGAGAGAACGTGAGCTGCTGTGGGACCTCTTGGGGATGCACAGCCAGGCTCCTCTCTGGGCTCGGGGCGTGCGGGGGGTGGGGGGTGGGGGCGGGGGTGTGTGTGGGGACAAGCCCATTCAGACACAGGGCACAAGTCTGCAGCACCTCACTACAAATTTAGCAGCAAGGCAGCGATCACACAGTGATGATAAATTAAAAGATGAAAAATTAGAGATTAAAAAGAGGGAGAGAGCAGCTCAGCTCCTGAACAGAAGCCAAGCAGGAATTTGCTCCCAGAGTGGTTGGCGGTGCAGCAGGGGTGAGTCAGGCTTGCACCCACTTCCTCCCACCGCCGCGGGCAGTCATCTCCTTTATTCTCTCTGGAAGGCACGCAGCATGGGGCGTGCGTTCACCTTCAGGGCTTGTGAGCACATCAGACGTCTCATCTGGATGTAACGCACCCAGGAGTGCAATTTCTCAAGTTGGCAATTTAAGCCATAGGTGGAGAGGTGGAGTGATCTCCCTGCTCCCTCAGATTCTGGGAGTTGTGAGGTCACCGGAGTCCCGCCCCAGGCCTGGGTCCAGTGCAGACTCAGCCCTGCTGGCTGCTTGAATCCTGGTCTCCTTCTTTTGCATGCTGATTATCCAATTAGTTAATGTTCCCTTCTCCAGCTGAGTGGGCTGGGGTGGGGGGAGTGGAGAAAAATAGTAGGGTGGAATCTCAGGGCCATAGTAATGGCTTTCTACTCCTTGAGAAGCATTTGATGGGTGTTTTTCCACAGAACTTAATTCAGTTTTGAATATGAATCAGGATGAAAACAGAACAAATCTAATAGCAATCAATAGAATTTCGCCATGGTGGATCTCGGGGTCATTTAAGATGAACTGGCACAAGGCAAGCTAAATCAAACCAATAAAGGCTTCACGCCTTTACCAGAGAGGTCGGACAAGGGCATCCTTTAGGGTAGAAGTGCTTAGCTGGGGCCTCACAGCTCAGCATTACAGGGTCCGTGTAGTCCTGGATATGGGATTCCAAGCCAGCTGGTGTGTGCATTTTGGGGGGAAAGGATCCTTAATTTTTTCATCAGATTCTTAGAGCAGTGTCAGGTGGTCCCCACTGGCTTTGGCAACACTGTTTAAAAGAAGATTCAGGGTTTGATTAGAGACCACAGGGGGAGAGATGTTACCAGACCTGGGCCTTGGAGATGCAAATTGTTGCTGTGTGTGTGTGTGTGTGTGTGTGTGTGTGTGTGTGTGTGTGTGTGTGTTGGGGGTGCACTCATACCCTTGTGCGGGTCTGCCAGACATGCTAGCAGAGTGAGAAGAGCACTGGCCCAATATCTCAACCCTGTTTCTGTCTGCCACTGTGTGACCTCAGAAAAGTTTCTCAACCTTCCTGTGCTTCAGCTTCTTACATGCAGAATGGGGACAGTCGTGGTGTGCATGCCATAGAGGCTTTGAAGATTAAAAGCATCATTCCTCACAAAGATCTGCAGACCGCACAGCAGAGACAGAGACACAGTGGTCTCCGGCTGCTTTGTGCCTCCACTTAAGGCAGCGTTGCCATTTCTATTCTCGATCCCGCGCGCTTCACGCTGCCGGTCATTTCTGCGTTAGGTATGGGCAATGAGGCACTCGGCAAAGTGCCTGGCGCGAGGTGAGCGTAGTGGAGAGTCAAGGCATGTTTGTTTGGGTGCAGTTCTGTCTGCCAAGTGCAGCCGCGCAGTGCGAGAGCCATCCAGGGTGCCTGGAGGAGCCCAGACTTCAAAGCTGCTGATGGCCGCACTTCTGTGAAGCCCTCCTCCTCTGTGCTGATGGCGACAACTTCTATTTGTATTTTCATCGTCTTTCTCCTAAGAGATACATTTTGTGGCCTGCCATTGAGTCTGCTTCCCAAAATGCAGCTTGGAGGTTTTTTTTTTTTTTTTTTTGAGATAAACTATCCTGTGAAGAAAGATAGATACTATATTTTAATCTGGGAACATTGCACTCGGAACGTCTTTTTTTTTTTTTTTTTTTTTTTTTTTTTTTTTTTTTTTTTTTTTTTTAAGGCAACATGAGTGGTGCTATCATTCAGAGGATATGGACGTTTCGATGAAATTTACATCCAATTGTGCCTTTGAAGCTTTACCAGCACTGGGCAATATCATCTTTCTGTCTGGAAACAGCAGTGGCTATGGATGTAACACATGATCCCGGATCATAGTGCCCACACCACGAAGGTCCGTGTCCACACTTCTCCAGGCCTGTTGTGGCTAAGATCCTTACACGGGAGGGCCCCTGCCCTGACAGATGTCGTGTACCTATCGGAGCGAAGCCAGGGAGGTCTGCTGGTTAGCGCAAAGGCGGTATCCAACCCACAGGGAGGACACAGGGGCTGGCATTGAGCCACTGGGGAGCACTCTGCTTAATCCTGTCCCATTTTGGAAACAATGGGGAGGAAGGTGAGCTTGGTGGTTGAAGGCACCTAAAATTGTCACCCTGGGGTGTTTCCCAGGTTGAAACTAATTGCCTTTTCTCATAGCAAGAAAGATGCAAAAAAAATCAAGACCCATTAGTTTTGGTCCAGATAGAGCTGGGTGCTTCTATTTGATAAATATTAACCTGTAGAATAAGATGGTCCCCTGTGAGTTGATTCCACCTCAGAACTCCCTGAGAACCCAAGCATGGTCCCCTCGTCAATGAATCTTCCTGGCTGGTGCCCTCGAGCCACATGTAAAGATGTAGGGCCCATCGATTTCAACATATGTAGGAGAAAATGCACCTGTTAACAATAGTCTTCTTACACATCTGTGGGATGTACAATACACTCATCTCCCCACAAACCAAAACGTGACCCTCTGCTGCAGACTTGGGGAGCACACCACAGTGTGCCTGATGTGATGCTTCTCCAGGAAAGGAACAAAACTGCATGACATCAGTGTCCACCCTTTCCAAAGACTTTCAATTCGCCGTGGTAATGGGGAGCGGGCCAAAACATGGGCAAGACAACACCAAAGATATTTTTTTTTAATTTTTCTCCAATCGTTATTTATTTTGAGAGAGAGAGACAGAGCTTGAGCAGGGGAGGAGCAGAGAGGGAGGGAGACAAGCCGAAGCAGGCTCCAGGCTCTGAACTGTCAGCACAGAGCCCAATGCGGGGCTCGAACCCACGAAAGCAAGATCATGATCTGAGCCAAAGTCAGATGCTCAACTGACTGAGCCCCCCAGTCTCCCCGATGGTCTTATTTATGGAAACTGTGTGACATTCCTTCCATCCCCAGCCCCTCCCAGTGGGCACACCGTCTGTGATTTGCTGAAAGCTACAGTGGTTTTTATGAGGATGTGTGATCCCACCAAATGGTGGAAACTGACCCAGGGTTCAAATTTGGTGGAACTCAGTCTGTGAAATGGATTACATTGCACCTTGCTAGAATGTAAACGCAAATTCAAGTTCACAAGGTGGGGGTGGGAAGGGATTTACTAAGAGCAAGAAAGACTTGAGCTGAAAATGCATTTTGAAAGCGTGGAATTGCGCTGATAGGTATGGGCGTAAGGAAGACAGGATTCTAAAAACATGTATTTGTCCAAAACTTGGGGCTGATGCTGGGCCGGTTAGTGGACAAATACGGCTCAACTTTGACCTCACAGGAGGACGTAGGTCTAGAGGATGCACACTGGGGCAGAGAGGGCCTCTCTGGCCGGACAGGCAGGAAGGAGCCCATGAAGGTGGCCACCCGGAGGAGGTGGGGAGTGGAGCCAGAGGGTGGGCACGCCCATGATTTGGAATGCCGCTTTGGTGCTGAGCAGGATGCGGGATTGTGAGGAGACCCCTTGCTCTTTCAGACCCCAGCTTTGGGGACCTTGGGTCTGCAGAGTGTCCTGTTAGGTGACAAGCTAACAACATCACTAAAGATTGTTATCTGCTTCCCTTAACCACGTGGCCAGGGTCGGGGCACCTGGGTGGTTCCGCCAGTTAAGCATCTGACTTTGGCTCAGGTCATGGTCTCAGCTTCGTGGGTTGGAGACCCCCATTGGGCTCTGTGCTGACAGCACACGGATCCCGCTTGAGTTTCTCTCTCTCCCTCTCTCTCTCTGCCCCCTCCCTGCTCATGTACGTGTGCTCATGCTTTCTGTCTCTCAAAAATAAATACAAAACTTAAGAAAAGGATGGCCAGGGTCCTGACACTGTTTCTGCAAAGAGGGGGTCAGCAGCGGTAGGGACTCACTTTACTGGACATGGAATCGGGCTACAGATGTGTCACTGACACCGCCTGTGTGGCACAAAGCCTCACCCTCTGCCCTCGGTGTTTCCTGTTTTCCCTCTCTCTGAACATTTGTCTGAGTTTCTCCTGAAAAGCCAATACTCCTCTCAAGGAAGCAGTGACCCCTATAAGTAGTTCTAGGGAACTCCTAAACCTGGCCCATCTCTCTGTCTCTTGTTCCCAGACCATGGCTCTTAGGAGCTTTAATACAAGTTCAGCAAGTAAGAGGAAGGTTTGATGAGTGATAGTGGAGGGTCATTGTGGTTTGCTGGGCAACAGGTTACGAGTGTCCCCACAGTTCTGTGTGGCACTTCACTGTTGCTCTTCTTTAACATGTGGCTGAGAGTCACGGCCACGAGCATGGCTGGCTGTCTCTGATGTGCTGTGAGGATGCTGGGGTGGGTTTTTCTAGGGACCAGAAATCCTGGGTGCCTCCAGATGTTCTATTTCTCTTGGAAAAAAAGGTTCTTCTGGGGCCAGTACATAGAGGATCCTTTATGCTTCTGTGAGGGTGTGCCAAAAAATATACGAGAACAACAACAACAACAAAAAGAAATCACCATCACGTTTACGCCTTAAATTTACGGACAGCCTGTCACGATGAAGTCAAAGATTGATACTCACTTTGTGGACTTAATTTCAAATGACTTAGTGGAGGGAAAGCAGGCACTCGCTTTGAACCACCCGCAATCCAAACACAGACTCCGACAGCCGGGTGTGAAAGGGGCCGTTGGGCACTGCTGACCACCTGTCCCACGTTCACCTCCCCTTCTCTCTCTCCCTGCAGAGTCTCCCCCCGTGTCCGCCCCTCCGCCTGGCGGTCCACGTGGCTCCAGGGGCGCCAGCCGCACCTGGGGGGCCAGGCACATGCCTGCACGTGTGCGGGGGTCCTGGAGACATGAGGCCTCCTGGGTTCTGCCACAAGCATTCACACCCAGCCTCGCCTTTGGGATTCTGCTGTGTGTCAGGGCAGTGACATGCTGCAGCCACTTGCTGGTGGAGGCCAGCCCAGGGGACAGGTGAAGGGTGCTCCAAAGCCAGACGTGCAGGAAGATGGGCCCGGTGACTCCCTCTGTATGGCTGCCATTGGATTGGGGGCCTCTTTATTCACAGGCAAGAGGGTCCCTGGAAGCTGAGAGCTAGCTGTTCATACTACGTATCTGGGATCCAGGTGATCCCAAGGTGGCCTACTCACTCGTTGTTGACTTCGGAGGCCCTTGGGTGGAAGTTTCTAGTGCTCCCGGAGCAGGAGCCACCCAGGCATGGCGTGATTCTCCCCGTCCTTCCAGGAGAAGGGCCTCGCACCCCTGTTCACCCCAGCAAGGCAGCAGAGTGGGAGCACAGAGGCCACTGCATTCCCTGGAGGCCTCAGGGAGGCTGCGTGATGGAGGCTTTTCATGGGCCAGATGCCCTGCACCGCCCACCACCGCTTCTGGTGCCTCTGCATGGCCCAGACCACCCTGGGTGTGGATCCCTGGGCTCCGCCTGTATGAGTGAGGGTCCCAGGTCTTCAGTGGCAGAGCATCCCCACCTGCACAGCCCTCCTGCCACTCTCCCGACAGGCTGTCCTGCGCCCCCCGCCAGCTCAGCGTGGGCAGAAGTGCTGGAGGCCGGGGAGTCTGACGTGGAAACTCCGGCCACAGGCACGGCTGAGTTTGGAAGGTCGTGGGATGGGAATTGTGTCAGTGCTCAGTGGCTTCTTCAGTGTTACGGGCTATTTATTTTTGTGTTTATTTAGTTAGGTTTGGGTTAGAGGCTGGGGGAGCCTGCACATGCGAGTATGAGCAGGGGATGGGCAGCGAGAGAAGAAGAGAGAATCCCAGGCAGACTCCACGCTGTCAGCACAGAACCCGATGTGGGGTTCGAACCCACAAACTGAGAGATCATGACCTGAACCGAAATAAAGAGTCGGACGCTTACCTGACTTTGCCACGCAGGCTTCCCATGTTACAGGCAGTTTAACAGAATTGGTGTTTCTGCGGTGAGCAGAGTGCAGGGCACCCAGGAAGGACCTAGTGCTTTGGGAGGCACCTGGCCAGACGATGACAAGAATTGCAGGGAGAACTTCTTTTCGGTAAGGGTTTTCTTCATGTGCCTTCAGAGTGCTAAGTCCTTCCCCCACCTTCTAACTTATTCCTCCCACCGACCTATTAGCTCCATTTTATAAGTGAATGCAGAGGTCAGAGAGGTTCAGGAACTGTCCAAGACACACAGCACGAAGAGTGTGGGATCAATATTTGGACCCAGGGGCGCCTGGGGGACTCAGTCGGTTAAGCAACTGACTTCATCTCAGGTCACGATCTCTCGGTTCCTGCGTTCATTCCTGCCCTGGCCTCTGATTCAAAATCTGCATTTTCATAAGATCCCCAGCTGCTTCCCAAGCCCATGGGCTGAGAGGCACGGATTGGGCTCTGGCTCTCCAGCTGGGAGTCCCGGGCCCTCCCATGGGTGTTTGGGGTCTGAATGTCGGGAAGCCCACGTGGCTTCCATGTTTTCAGGGGGCCTGACTCTGCACGGCCTCATTTCACTCTGCAAATGACGCTACCCGGCCACAAGCACCCGTGTCCTCATCACCATACAGGGTAGGAACCCACAGTTGTGCCGGGGACATATACACCACAGTCCCTGAGTCCTGCAGCATCAGGCCTGGAGCCCACACCCCTCAGGCCCCTGTCTCCCCGGCCGGCCTGTCCCTAGGCAGCGGAACACGTCCGATCTGGCAGATTGTTGGCACATTTCCACACCCGAGAATACATTTTGTTTTGTTTTGCATTCCAAATGAAGGAGACAGTGAAAGACAGACAAAGGGGTGAAGTTGTAGGCAGACAGGTTGGTGCTGTATTTTCTTGCTGAATGTTTTTTATGACGCATCCGATGCCCTTTAAAGGTCAGATATTACTATTGTTCATTTCCTCATCAGTTAGCTAACCAAGCACTGTGCACCGCTTCAGGTCACAAGTGTTAGTTACTGATGAAAGAGAAAGGCTGCTCTTGATTTTGTAAGGGGAAGACATGATTCGAACGCACGCTTGTAGAAACAGTTTTGCAACCAGGGCAAGCATGCTATGCACAGATTTAATTTGGGGGAGATAACGTTATGTCAGATACAGGATCTTGACTCCCATCTCTGGCCACTGTGTGCAGGGGCCACACCTGCTGGTGCCGATCTGGGCAGGACAGTGGCCAGAGCAGACACCACCGTTTCTGCATCGTGACCAGGAAAGACACCGAATGCTGCAACAGCTCGGGCCAGCCTGCTTCCCCTCTGGTGTGACGGGGATGACGAACCTGCCTGTCTCCTGCAGGGTGAGGGTCGGGGTGGCATACACAGCCTGTCTCAGTAAAACGGTCGGTGAGAAAAATGAGACCACGTGAACTCCTGGTACTTGAGAATCCACGTCATGGTAGAACTTCCCTCGGGAAAGCTGTGCACTTGGCCTAAGCAGGAAGGTCCAGTCCCGTCAGAGCAGTGAAGAAAACCAGTCAGCAGAGAGGTCTAGTGGCCTGCATCCCATGGCACAACCAGGGGGTTCTGGCACCTGACCTGACAGAGCCCCCAGGGCAGGAGGCCCTCTGTGGTCCCACAGTGTTGAAACACTTACCTGCTCCCTTCCCACAGCTACTAGCTGTCTTTTATTTCCTGTGTTTTCTTTCCCATCCCGGAGGGAGGTCTCATTTGTGGGGCGAACACAGTAAGGCCTGGAGGCTTTGTCAGGGACAAGAAAGGCTGGATTAGGGGTACCTGGGTGGCTCGGTCCATTAGGTGGTCGACTCTTGGTTTTGGGTCAGGTCATGATCTCCGGGTTCGTGAGTTCAGTCCCTGGGTTGGGCTCAGTGCAGACAGTATGGAGTCTGCTTGGGATTCTCTCTCCCTCTTTCTCTGCCCTTCCCCTGCTCTCTCTCTCTTAAAATCAATAAATAAATAAGAAAAGAAAAGAAAAGAAAAGAAAAGAAAAGAAAAGAAAAGAAAAGAAAAGAAAAGAAAAGAAAAGAAAAGAAAAGAAAAGAAAAGCTGGATTAAAAACTCCTGGATAGGGTTTGCGCAGCACAGACGAGCGATGAAGACAAACCTGACGACATTCCACTTTCTTTCAGCATCTTGGGGTCAGTTTAGATGTAAGAGACAGACCCAGTCCTGTCGCTCAGGGATCAGGGGCATCCGGCCCCAGAAAACAGAGCAGCGGCCCCAGCAGTTACAGATGGAGTTGGGCTGAGGGGCTGTGGCTCCTGTGTGGTTCCTCCCTCGGATAAGGGTTTATATCTACCCCCTCCACTCCCCCTACCCTGTGCCTCTCCCTCTCTGCTAAAGGAGACTGGCTTTTGTACAGACAGCAAAGAGGGAGAGAAAAATATAATCACTTCTCTAAAGGAGAGGGGAAAGGGGTTCCCACGATTCTAATTGGTTGATTTGGGCCACGTGATCAGGGACCTGGGGGGAGGGGAGGGGTTCTGGTGATTCTGAATGGTTGGTTTGGTTCAGAAGCAGGTGATTCTCATGGAAGGTCTGGCCTGCACTACCTGTGTGGAGGAGGGGGAAATATTTCACCTCATTCAGAAGAAAGCGCCAAGCCTGGGGACCCTCCCTTGGAGTTGCTGACTATGGGGTGGGAGGCTCTGGTCACTGGGTAGATCCCATATCCAGGCAAGAGTACCCTTTGAACTTGTCGCCCGTTGCCAAACCAGCCAGGCCTTGGCACTGCTCTGCTTCATTCCCCACCCATTGTCACCCCCTTTGAGGGCTCGCATCACTCAAGGGGACACATGAGCTCTGCTGATGTTCAGTCCCCCGGTTTTTATTGTTGTTAAGGCTGTCCTTTGCGGCGATCATGGAATTCTGCTTTGGAAATCATTTTAGGCAATACTGGTCTCATGAGTGTTAGAAGTGACTCTGTATTTTGGCCTGGTGGTGTGTTTCCAGGCTGTGTGAGTTCACTTGTGTTTTATGGGCCTGGCAGGAGGGTCTGGCCCTTCACCTGCATCACAAATGTATGTGCGCGTACAGTATTGCACACGCACGCAGTATCACAGCCTCTCCAAGTGCCAGAGACATCTGTTTACGCTGTGCCTTGTTCTCCATATACCCCCACACCTGTCTGATTTGGGCCAACGAAGGCCGCTGTGCAAATGAGCTGACATGCCACTCTGACTGCAGGGCACAGACACATTTCCCGCTTCCCTCGGGTATGGGGGCCCCGGGAGATGCTGTACATGGGGGCCCCGGGAGATGCTGTACGTCATTACCTATCAACACTGGGTCTGATCAATTTCTCCAGGAATATGACAGGCTCGTTCTTCCCCTCCAGCTGCAGCCAGTGCTGGGGCCCATCCTGGGTTGGAGATGTTCTGCTTCCCTTGGAAATCTCGAGCTTTAATGACTGGTTAACATATCGACTGCCCCCACAAGCCCTAAGGCATCTCCTGCTAAAGGTCAGCCTGCAGCCAGTGTATAATGGCTGCTTCTCCGAGATAATTAGTTACTTTCCTTCGATTAAAATTGGAAAATGCACAGAGCGGAACATTTGTCTCAGTTAACATCCACTGAGATGCATCTTCAGACCCATAATCGCTCCCCCGAGGTGGGAGGGCTGGCTTAGGGGACCTCGGACAAGTCGGGTCTGAGGTGGCGGTTTCTGGAAAATCAAGAAAGCACCATCATTCTCACCATGGTGAGCTAATCTTGGCACCGAGATGGCGTGGGATCTTGGAAGGCCTCGGGGAGATGTGTGCAGGCTTCCCAGATGCCAATCAACACCACCCACCCCCACCCACTGCCCTCCCATACTGCTTGCGGCGGCCAAGCCAGGGTCCAGGATGTCCGTATCTGATCACCAACTGCCTCCTTCCTCCTGAACATGCCAACAACAGAGCTCATTATTCAAACAGATGTTTCTGTTTGCTTCAGATTGCTATCCCGAAGGGAATTGGGCTTTCTCATTTGCAAAATGAAGACCGTACTTCAGTTTGTGCAAGATGTTAGGTCCCCCAAATACCCAGATCATTGGTAGAGAGGCTGACGGCTCAGGGCAAGAGGTTGGATGGGAAAATGGTCATTCTGCAGTCAGCGAACATTCTGTATTCTCGTGATGGGCCTCCGGCCCTTTATCTCTGTCTCTTGAATATTCAGAATTCCGGAGAGCCTCACTCTGGAAGAGACAGGCAGGTTATACACCTGTGTCTACAACACAGTTCTGGGGGCCCAGCCTGAGGGGCATAAGACCCCGTCCATGGGCTCCTCTCTGCCCTCTTGTTAGATACATCTTGTGTTTACTCCCACACCCTCAGTGGCTGTCCTCTGCTTATAAATAATTTGTGTTGATCACTTAAAAGTCATAAGAGCACACAAAAATAACACGAAGGAAGTAAAACTCTCTTGAATCCCTGTTGGCCTGGTCTAACCCGTGGCAAATGGGGACTCGACGTTTTTATTCAAATCCTTCGACTTACTATTTCTTTCCACTTCTCTCCACCATCTCTTTGAGGGATGGGCTGGACAGCGTATGCATTTAGGAGTCTCTCCAAGTCAAGACCCTTTACAAAAATTGTTGGACACTCATTGCTCTGTGGCTATATAATAACTTAGCAACCTTTGCCCCAGTGACGAACATCCACTTAGTTTCTAGTTCTTTTTGTTTTTGGTGGGTGGGGGTTTTACAGGCCAGGCAGCAGTGCTACAATGTGCTTTATGTACATACCTATCGTCATGCACCAGCTCAGTCTTTAACTCCTAGAGAACTCTGGCTTCTAGGCACTGATAAGGAACGCAAGTGGTTGTTTGCAGAGCCTATATCTGGGAAAGCAAATGCTGTTTTCAGCTCCACTGCCACCTTGTCCTGGAAGAGAGTTTGTTCCCTTTGGACAGAAGACACCTCAGGCCTGGGGTCATCTTCTCAGATGTGCTAGGCTCTCAGTTCCCAACCCATTTTCTCTTGGCTTCCCAGCCCGTATCAGCCGTATCTCTCGCGGTTTGCTGAGGTCCCCAGGAATGAGTGACTGACTCTCTGTGTTGGAGAACAGTCCGTAGAAGTGTGTCTAGGTCCCTCCTGGATGCCCAGCCTCTGTTTACCTCTGCAAGTAGACCTCTCCCCATTCCTGTTTAGCTTCACAACATCAAGCAGATAGCCTTCCAGGGCCAGGAGGAGGCAGGGTTCCTGGGTCCAGACATTGATATAGCGGACAGGCAGAAGGGGGTCATAATTTCATGGTGTGGCCTCCAGTGTAAGTATTAGGAGTTCCGGTGGGGATTGGAGAAAGCCGGTTTCAACCGGTTACATTATGCACACCGTCTGTCTCCATTCTTCTAAAGAATTTTAGGTAGAGGATTCTGATTTCAGAGCACAGGCAGGAGGGCCAAGTCCTTTGGGGTTTGGGGGGAAAGTGACATTTAGATACGACCAGGACAGGTCTTAAGTCCTGGCAGAATGGAATCCCTAAATAGAGTCCGCACATCAGAAGTCAGGAAGGTAGCAATGATATTTTGGACTGGGATGGGGGTCCAGACTCTGGACAGCCTAGTAGGCAGGGGGTCAGGTTCTGAGCAAGGGTTGCAGGAAATTCCAAGGGCATTTGGAATATGTTGAAGAAAACCTGGACATTCCCAGGAGTTCTGGCTGCTCCCGTCTTTGCCTCCTTCGGGACACGCTTTCCCTGTGATCCCACACCTGCTGGAATCAGAGACAGCTGCTCTAAAGGGTCAGGGCAAGTACTTCCCAGGCGTTGAGAAGCACATGCATTCACAGAAGGGCCACGGACAGCTTCAAGTTCGGGCAGGAAATGCGGCGCGTGACAAAGTTTGGGCAGGAATGTTGTTTTCTACTTTAAGATGCCTGAAAGGCGTTTTAACACTAACCTCCCATGTAGCTTTCCTGTGGATGATATATAACTCCATTTACCATTTTAATCTGGGTAGCAAAATGAATACTCGATGGTTGTAATATGAATAGTAAATTAACCCAGATAAAAGTGTTCTCCAGCCAATCAAGACCATTAAGTAACTAGGAGACTAAGATTAGTGAGCACATTCTGAAGGCAATTATAATGAATAACTAAAGAATACATTCACTTCAAGAGGGCGGACGGCTTCAGAAGCTTTCTGGTCTCTCCAAAGAAAATGAGGGTAGGTGGGAAGAAAGCTGAAGAAATTTCGTAAAAAGGACATATTTATTGATCTATGTGGGGCCATTTAGAATCGGTAATGGGTTCTTAGGGCGACTTGGGCGTCTTAGCCATCAGCAGGATCATTAAAGGAAACAAAGAACCGAGAAGTTTTCCCTGCTCACCACCTTTTACAGCCAGGTCAGACCCAGAGGCTGTGCCTGAATCTCAGTGTGGCAACAGTTCTCAGTCTCTTGTGAAGAAATACCATTTTCGTGTTTTAAATGTAAGTGTAATGCATGCTAATTGCAGACAGTATGGAACACTCACCAAAAAAGGCGAAACGATACCAAAACCGATCCATAATCCTGTCACCCAGAGACAGCCATTATTAACATTTTGGGGTAACTCGGTTTTTAAGTGTTTCTGGGTATGTACATTATATGTTTGGATAGTCGTAAATTATTCTGTTCACTTAAGAATGATGGCATTAATATTATGGTAAAAACGATACAACTTATTATATAAAATTCAAGCCATACAGAAAAATGCAAAGAAAGGTTTTAAAAACTTTCACCTGGGGGCACCGGGGTGGCTCGGTGGGTTGATCATTCAACTCTTGGTTTCGTCTCAGGTCATGATCTCGCGGCTTCTCGAGTTCGAGCCCAGCCGATGGGCTCTGTGCTGCCAGCCGGGATCCTGCTTGGGATTCTGTCTCTCCATCTCTCTGCCTCGTCCCTGATCCTGGCTCCCCCTCTCAAAATAAATAAATAAACTTAAAAAAACCAAACTTGCCCCTGAACTCTCCCCCAGGGAAGTTAACCATCCTGCATCTTCCTTCAGCTTATGGGCTAATTATGTGCTCTCTCAGAGAGAGAACAATTACCTTCTGCAAAAAATGGATGATTGTAGGCTATTTTCATGCAAAAATGGAAAAATTTTTTTTTTTTTTTGTAATTTCAGGTAAGGAAATAAACAAACCAGAAGGACAAAACACAAGGCTGAAGGACTGTGGCACTACTGGAAACTGTTTCCAGGGGCCACACTGGTTCTTTTAAGAGATTCCGCCCATTCTCTCTCCTGGCTTTCTCTTCTTTGTGCTGAGACATGTCAGCTCATCGCATCTTCCAAGGCAGCAACAGGGCTCCGTGTAAGGCCCTCAGCCGCACATCCTGCTTTTCCTGACTTCCAGCAGATTCTCTAAGTCTGGTGGCTCAATCCCAGACACAACAATGGCCGGATACTTAGAAGTGTTCAACCCGTGGCCACGGTGACCCTCGGCTGTCTAGCCAGTCACTAAAGGGACATTCTTACATGTACCGCAAACCCGCATCTTCAGGTGCTAGGGAAAGATGAACAAACACAAACACCAAACAAAGCAAAGCTTCCAGGACCTAAGCAGTGATATCAGTGAATTAAGTGGCTTATGTGCGATAAGAGCAAACCAATAAACCTGAGCATCCAGAGCGGACAGGGAAAACCCCCAGCCTAGTCTTGCCAGATGGGAATTGGGGTCCATGTGGGCATATCATCAGATTTGTCAGGAGGAACCAAAAATCTAAATTTTTTAAATTTTTTTGGTAATGTTTATTTTATTTGTTTCAAGGAGGGAGGTGATTGAGTTGGGGAGGGAGAGAGAGGGAGAGAGAATCCCAAGCAGACCCCGTATTGTCGGCACAGAGGCTGATTCTGGCTCGAAGTCACAAACTGTGAGATGGTGACCTGAGCCAAAACCAAGAGTCGGGCACTGAACCGACTGAGCCGCTCAGGCGCCCCCACTGGGACCTAAATTTTTAAGTGAAATCTCCTTACTTACATATATTGAGGGTAAGTTAGAAAATTGAAAACACCGCACAAAGCAAACAAAACTCACTGATGGGTCAGCCGGATTTCTTTTGCTGTTCTGACACAATTTAGTACAATTCAGGACACCAGTTCAAGAATATCAAGTGAGCAGCAGACAATTTTTAGTGAAAGTATGACCCAGACAATATCTGGCACATATTTATACCAAAAGATATTCATTGTTGTTTGTTTTTCTGTGTTTTATCTGAGATTCAAGTTTACCTGGATATCTTGTCTTTGCTGGTGGGTTTTGGTGGATGATTTCCACCACCCCTCATGGGGACCCCCGTCTTAGGAAGTCTGTGAGCTTTCTCTGTCTTCCCTGCCTCTGTCCAGATTTCAAAGTATTTGGCAGCTAAGTGTCATGTTTTTGTTTTGGTCCGTTTCCTTTTTCATTGATAATGTAGTTGTTTTTCTCTTACTATTATTATTTTTTTAATTTTCTTTTTGTTTCCAGTAGTTTTGGAGGAAATTGTGGGGTAAGAATGTATTTTTTTGTGCCATTGATGAGCAGTCTCTACAGTCTGCTTTTTAATTTAACATTATATCATATATATCTCCCCATCATGAAATATTCCTATTTAAAATTTTTTAACGTTTATTTATTTTTGAGAGAGAGACGGAGAGAGAGCATGATCAGGGGAGGGGCAGAGAGAGAGGGAGACACAGAATCCAAAGCAGGCTCCAGGCTCTGAGCTGTCAGCACAGAGCCCGACGCAGGGCTTGAACTGACTAACTGTGAGATCATGACCTGAGCCGAAGTCAGACGCTCAACTGACTGAGCCACCCAGGTGCCCCAACATTCCCTCATTATGAAATATTTTTAAAACACATTCACTCGTATGAATTTCCCAAACCTGTCTTAGGTGAAGTTCCGTTACATTTAATGCTCAGAAAACCTGTGTACAGATATTGGAGCTAGAAGCAGAACTGTGTGGGAGAAAGAGTCAATTCTCCTGCTTGTTCCTAATGGGGCTGGGAGAACAGGAGAACCGTCCATGGTGGGTCGGCTCTGACTGTCCTTAGCAGCCACTACAAATGATGGTTCCTCCCACAGCCCTGGTCCCAGATTTCCAGTGGCCTTCCTTAGCTTTACCTTACACAAGTCGGGTGAAGGATTTCTTTTTCTCCCCTAAATCATCTGGGGACCTCTTCTTATTAACTGTTGGTTTCTAATGAGCAAGGCAATCCTACCAACTGGGTTTGATGTGATTAAGAAAAGTGCTTTTTCAAGCTATTATTTTTTGTGGTGGGGATGATTCTCGGGGAATTAGGCCACACTGTGAAGACACGACTTGATACATTGGCTTATTTGGGTTTTGACAATATGATTAAAAGTCCTCGGCTTTTGCCAAACAAGCTTCTGAGGACTGTTGGCATTCCATTTGGTATCTGCTGGGATCTGAAGTTGTGTGCGGGGGACAAGGGCAAATGCACAGCTAGGGGAGGAAGGGGCTGCCGTGTCCTGTCCACGTAATTCACCTGGGGGGAGGTCGCGCTGGCTCGCGGAGATGGTAAGAGCACCGTTGGGACCGCATACTGCTTCCCAGGATAACCACATTCCATGAAGAAGGTGGATGGCATCTACCCTGATGGCACAAAACACCGAGATAATTCCATTCTACTTCCTGTTTTTTTCTCCAGATCCACTCCACTGTGGCACAGTGAGTCACGATCGTTCTCGGTTTTAGAGCTGGTGTTTTTAATTTTGTTGGCGGCTTCAAATGCCACTTTTATGAAGTTGAGAATCCTGTTATGTAGAAAGTATGAGGCACTTTGGGTGACATGTTGGGCCTCCACAAACTAGCTTTCTTCTTCTTCAGATACAGGACTGGATTGGCCTGTGGGTGTCTGTCTCGTGTGGGAGGCGTCCACCGGCCAGCGCTCTTGCACTCTTCCACCCAGTGCTTGCTGGCCGGCTCAGAGGGTCCATCCATCCTTGTTTTGGCAATGAGTGCCTTAGTCTGGCCATTTTTGGCTAGGGTAGTAAGAGAGAAAGAAAAAGAAATGGAGAGGAGAAGAAGAAAGGCAGAAGGACAGAGGAAGCGGGGGAGGAGGGAGGGAGCAGAAGAGGGAGAGCATTAGGAAAGATCGATGCTCCAGGACCACTCCACATGCAGAAGGACCACGGGTGTCAGGGTGAGCTTGAGGGCAGGTATTCAGAACATCATCTGAACTTTAAAGTGTCATCCCCAAAAAGAGAAATCAAATATTCAGTGGCTCCAAAATGCTCATCTATCCAATCACGAGTTGCACCTAGCACGCCTCTCCACCTGGAGGCATGGACACAAAAAGGGCCCCATTTCTAGAGCATCTCCTGGACAGAAAGCTGTGATAAGAAGAAAAGGGAAAACACCCGAGTCTCCTGTGCCCCGCACACCCACAGCCCAGGAGCCAAGGAGAGGCTGACCCTGGTGTCTTTCTTGCCGGCCAGACAGGACTTGATTCTCAGATGTGATTGAGTTAGTGGGGCTGTTGGCAAATGCTTGTTTTGACTGGCAAACGATGCAAGTTTGGGATAGAAGTCGGTGACCGAGGAGGACGGTGGAATGTTGAGTGTCCTCCTCACTATCACACGTCTGAACCACGGCTACTTCTAATTCTCCTGCCAGCACGCTTCTTATTATTTTTGCCAACCTCTTATTTCCAAACCCTGGTTTTGCTTCATTTAACCCTCTTTTCCTGGACCTTTTAGACAAGGCACCCCGTTGGTGAAAAAACAGACAAACAAAACATCTAAGACACCACTTGGGACTATGTGGCAGCAAACACACTTTGGGGAGGCCTTGTCCTACAGAAGAGATGCTCCAGCGTGTGCAGAGACCATCAACGAGAAAGTTAGAGCAAATGAAAACTTTGTTCACCTTTAAAACAATTGAAAAGAGAGAGGGTGCATTTGAGCTGAGATTTTGAGACAGAAACAAAAGCCTCAGGTATCGACCTCCAGACAGCCTCAGTCCATCCTTCCCTTAGGACGCAGGGCAGGAAATCTGTCAGCCGTGGAGCCACCTCTGTCGTCTTTGGACTCCCCCTTGCTTTTCGATGCTCCCTGTTTCCTGTAACAAGCCCCTCAGTTGTACACGGTGCCTGTCTGACTCTGCTCCTGCCAATGTGGGAACCAGGCCCACCCAGTCTGGGCATCATCCCACTTATTCTGAGGAGCCGTCAGAAGAGCACTGTTTCTCAGCTGTTGGGCGTTTTGACAGTAGGGCCTCAGTAGGCCTGTCTGCATGTCGCAGGGAGTCCTGCCCGCTGAGAGCTCATACCCTTTGGTACCTGGGAGGAGACCTCTACTCTTTCTGACTCCAGTCTTTTCTCAAAGAAGCTTCCCCGACCCTACACGTAAAAGGCGGAGCTCGGACGCATCTGCCAAGCTCCCCACCATGCTGTCTTCTGGCCTTGCTTCCCACCAACAAGACCCGTCCTTTGTTATACTGCGACCCTGGTGTCCTTAGGAAGGAGAGCCTTCCCTGGGACCCCGCTGAGACCCCAAGCTGCTCAGCGAGAGCAAAGGCAGGCAGTGATATTTCCTCATTGATCCAAGCGCTCTGGAGTGGAGGCCCAGAGGCCTGCCACGCTGCCATTCACCCAGTTTTCCCATTGGCTAGAAGAAGCAGGGGTCTCCAGGATGTATGAGGCCCAGTTTTGGTGTTCCCAAAGCACAAAGGTAGAATCCAGCATTTCCCCCACCGGGCCGAGCTCTCTGAAGCAGGGATCACAGAGAGAGAGAGAGAGAGAGAGAGAGAGAGAGAGAGAGAGAGAGAGAGAGAGAGAGAGAGAGTCAGGTTCTCGCAGCTCCATGAGGAGGCCGCGTTTCGCATGCACATGTGGCCCATAAGAGGCCATCTGTGGAAATAGCGTCATCCCAATCCTGATGTGGATTAGCCTAGCCAGTCGGGGGAGCTGTCAAGCTTTCCCACCAGGCATCCTAAGAGTCTACTTCCTAGGCAGCCCAAGTGCAGAATCAAGTCATAGTAGGAAGATTCCGTGGGCACCTGGAGGCACGAGGCTCTCTGTTCAGCGCTGTGGGGGCGTAAGGCATGGCCCTCATCCTCACGGATTCCGAGTTTGACTGAAGGGCTGAGATCTGTAAGCACGCAGCAGTACCAGGTAATAAAAGATAGGGTACACTTAGGTGCTCGCGGGTTCGGGTGGAACCCCAGAGACCATGTGTTATATTTGCCCATCCAGCTTGTGCTTTGGGAGCTGACCCTCTGGTACTTGTGGTTCCCAAGGGACTGTGATGCAGAAGACCTGCTCCCGGGAGCCCAGGGGTCCTGTCTGCTCAGCGGTACTGCAAGTGGGATCGTGTGCCCAAGCAGGGCCAGTCAAACTTGTTACCAGAGTTCCCTTATCATCTATGGAAACTGCTTGAACCAAAAGCTCTTTCTGCCCCACTGCTGAAGTGCCCACAGGGCTGGCTCTAGCTTCAGGGAGGGGGGTAGCCGGGACACAAAGTGTAAGGGGGGATGTAGCTCTCAGGCATGACCCTGAGAGTGAGCGTCTCCTTGATTCTGTGCAAATTTGCCCTGCCCTGGTCCTGGTGCCTCAGGGCCATCGTCCCTCACAGCCATCTTTCCTTTCCACGGAGAGACAGCCTATCTGGAGAAGGAGATGGAAATGGCGCAAAGACACAGAGAGAGCTAGAACCCCAGTGATATCATGAGAGCTCCTGGAGCCAGCCATGCCTGCAGCTTGTGTTTCTGGTCATAGAGCTAATGCATTGAATTGGTGTTCTGTCCCTAAAACTGACTTGGCACCTTCAAGTGGAGGGCAGCAAGTGACAGGGTACAAAGCGAGGCCTTGGCTGAAACGAGGGGACAAGGGGGGGTGATGTGAATCACCGTCCCCTGCTGAGGAGTGTGTGAACTTAGTCTGTGCATGAGGATGTCACAAGCTGGCAGGGGAGTTTGTAGATGCTGTGTGGTGTTTGCTAAGAGCCCACAGCCGAGGAGGCTCAGTCTACCCGCCAGAAGAGCAGAACGGGACAGAAAAGAACTTTATTGATTGCGTATTTTTCACAACTGAGAGCCCTGGACCCAGCTGTGCCTGAAGACAGGCCATCCCTTAACTTCCGAGCTATGACAACCAATAGACTGCTCTTTTCTGTGAGCCAGGCCAGGAGACATGGGTAATGCCCACAGAAACTAAGACAGGCTCGGTCCCCCCTCACCACCACATGCACTGAACTATAAGCAACTTGGGGGCCAGTGTGGTGTTCCGGGCCAGGGTAGGGACGGAGACACTGTAGGCACACAGTCAGCCATGACACCCGGACGGATGGATGAATGGGTGGGGGGAGAGGTCCAGGGCACCCTCCATGGGACATGTAGCCCCTGCCTCCTTGGAGCACCTAAGCAGGGAAGCAAAGTGGAAGGAGGCTTATGGACCATCTGGGGCCCCCGGGCCTGGGTGCTGGGAATCCCAGAGCTGAACAAAACACACACACTTCTAACTTTCCAGGCCTCCTCCAATCGCTGTGCCCTGAAAGGATCTGGAGCCGGGGATGAGAGGGTGTGGCAGACCTACCTCCCCGAAGGTGACCTGTGATGAGTCACACCCTTGTACAAATCCCCTCCCCTCCAGAGCAGGCAGACCAGAGACTTGCTTCTGACCAGCAGAATAGGGCAAAGGGGATGAGGAGTCACTGTCATGAGCACATCATATCATATGACAACGGTGAAGGGATGTTGGGTGCAGTTAAGGTCCCTATTTCGCTGGCTATAATTAAATCGAGTTCGACCTGGGTGGGCCTGATCTAACCGAGGGATGGAAAGTCCTTTATAAGAGCATCTCATCCTTCTCTGACATCAGAGACTGCCAGTAGAACAAGATGCTTGTGCTGGCTCTGAAGAAGCAAACAGCCAGGCTGTGAATGGCCCACAGGGAGGGCCATCTGCCAGGAGCCGGGGCCACAAGCAAGTGAACACATTTTGGAGCTGGGCTCCATAGGAGCTGGGCGGTCCAGCTGCTCCTTGGCTGCAGCCGTAGGAAACCCTGACCACAGGAAGGGCCTGCCTGGACCCCGACGCTGAGGCGTGTGGCAACTACGAGTGGTGTTCCAAAGTGTGATGTTTACAGAAATTTGTGCAGGAGCAACGATAGGAAACTCACAGGGTTTGGGGAGATGTGATGGGGCTGGGAATCCTCTACCCAAAATGAAAAGTCTTCCAGTATGAGATTCAAACCCCGGCTGTGGGGCCGGACAGTGTCAGCAAAGGGTTGGCCCCAGGAGGGGCCGAGGAGGGACCGCCGAGGAGGGACCGCAGAGTGTGGAAGGACTGTCTACACAGGTGCGTCTCACCCCTGCCCTCAGCCAGAAAAACTTCCGCACTCATGCCGCCCGGCCCGTGCCTCAGGCTCGGATTTACAAAACAGTCCTCGTTCCTGCCCTTTGTGCCCAACCTTTACTGTGCCTCCCTTTCCTCGCTGGGCTCCCGGGGAGATCTCAGCTCGGCCCTGACACAAGTCCTCTGCTGGCCTGAGAGTGTGTCATTCAATAGTAGAGCAGGTGAAGCGTTCCAATCCCCTCACTCAATGATATTAAATTACACATTCCCACAAAAAAAACTCTCCCATTGCTGCATTATTTAAGCAGAAAGAGCAAAATACAGAAGGCCTCTAAGTTCCATTCCTGATTCTCGTGTCACTATAAATATACTGGCTTTTTCCACCCCCTTAATCATGGATTAACTTTTATGGAGATGGTTGGTTTCCTTTCTATGGAGACACGGTTTTGACTGGAGCCCTAAACCAGTAGTAAAGATCGTGACTAATCTCACTCCCATCGTGCTCACCAGAACATGTGCCCAGACATTTCGATAGCAACTGCTGCCGAGGGCCCGGAGGGCCCGGAGGCCACGGCATATCTTGCCCTGGAAGCTGTTTCTCTTCTTGACCCGGCTTGTTACGTGCTCCAAACAAGGCTTCCGAATCCAGGCGGTACCCTCCATGGGAAATGCATTCGTCATGTTACGCAGGGATATGCAGACGCCCGCACACCGAGTTTTAGCAGACTGAACCCCGCTTGCCCATCTGTACACTTCGGTTTTGCTTTCCCGAGTGAGTTTCCAGAGGTGGCTGAGGGAACATACACTCGCTCTGCTTCAGACACTTCCTAGCTCATTGTGATAAACCACCAAGAGGAGACCTCACGACTCAAGTAAACAAATCAATCCGTGTTTGTGCAGAACCCAGGCTTGTTTAGGTACAGCAAATAATGCCATATCACTTTACTGTTTTTTAATGTTTTTATTTATTTTTAAGACAAAGAGAGACAGAGCGTGAGTGAGGATGGGTCAGAGAGAGAGGGAGACACAGATTCGGAAGCAGACGCCAGGCGCCGAGCTGTGGCACAGAGCCCACGCGGGGCTGAAACTCACGAACCGTGAGATCATGACCGAGCTGAAGTCGGACGCTCAACCCACTGAGCCACCGGGGTACCCCCATATCACGTTAATAGAGAGGAAATACGGAACAGGGTTAGAGCGCAGCCTCCGGGTGGGGGACGCCCCGGGATTCTCAGTCCTGTACTGCTATTCCCCAGCTCTGTGACCTTGGGCTTGTGACGCAGCCTCTCTATGCCTCGCTGTTTCCGTCTTCAGAATGTGATATTGCTAGTGCTTGGCGCATAGGGCGCTGACCAGGCTTAAATGAGTTACCGAGTGGAAAGCCCTGAAAATGGTGCTTAGCCCGTAGTAACTTGCATGCCTTTGCGGCTCTTCTTTGGCTGTTGTTACCATCGCCTTCATTTTTCCAGGGTGGATTTCACTGAAATGAACACCACAGGCGATTTACTGATTTCCTCACCGCCTCGCCCATGCATTCATTCATGCCCACAGCATTAATCCGTGTCCCCCGCATGGCGCCAGAAAAGGTCTTGTGTCCAGAATATCATATATTGAAGTGCACAAAACGATGCTCCACAACACTAGGCTTCAGGGAAACACATTAAAACTGCCCTGAGATACTGCTATACACATATTGAAAATGTTTTTTTCAATCTTTACATATTTTTGAGGGATAAAGAGAGACAGAGTGTGAGCAGGGAGGGGCAGAGAGAGAGGAGATACAGAATCCAAAGCAGGCTCCAGGTTCCGAGTTGTCAGCATAGAGCCAAACATGGGGCTTGAACTCACAAACCGTGAGATCATGACCCGAGCTGAAGTCAGCTACTCAATCTACTGAGCCAACCAGGAGCCCATGAAATATATCTATTTTTTAAAGACAATACCTAATACTTGCATGTGACCCATAAATCTGACTCCTAGACATTTGCTCTAGAGAAGTGAAAACTTATGTTTATAAAACAAAAACAAAAACACATGCACACAAATGTTTACAGCAACTCTAATCATAACTGACAAAAATGGAAAAACACAAATTTCCTTCAGGAAATGAATGGTTAAACAAACGCTGGTATATCCGTACAGGGAAACACTAAGAAACAGATGTATTGTAAAGGCATGATGTTGAATGAAAGAAACCAGTCTCATAAAGTTACCTACAATAAGGATCCATTTATATGCTATTAAAGTTGGAGATAGATGGTTGCCAGGCCTCAGGGGTGGGCTGAGAGTGATTCAACATGAGGGAATTCTGGGAGCTGATGGAATTGTTCTCTTTGTGTCTAAATTTTTTTTTGGGGGGGGGAGATAGAGAGTGAGAGTGGGGGAGGCACAGAAAAAGAGGTAGAGAGGGATAATCCCAAGTAGGCTCCGGGAAGTTCGTGAGCAGGAGCTCAAACTCAAGAAGAGTGAGATCATGACCTTAGCCGAAATCAAGAGTGGGATGCTTACGTGACTAAGCCACCTATGTGCCCCAGGAACAGAACTCTTCTGTATTATCACTGGGGTGACATTTACATGAGTATATACAATCTTTAAAACTCAAAGCACTATGCACCAAAAGAGTTATTTTACATAATGTTAATTACACAACAAAAAGCATTTTCAAAAAAATACCACATCTGTCCTCATGTCTCCATTTCCTGCGTCCACACTAATTCCTGTCATGTTCACCTCTCCTGGTCAACTGCAATGACTCCTTACCTGATTTCCTCCCAATTACAATCTTCACACTGTCTTTCTAATAAACTTATGAAATATTACTCCTGAATAAAGTGTTATAAGGAAAAAAAATAATAGCTGCACCTTCCTTAGATCATGCATGTACACCACTCCCTATGGTATTTGTAACACGAAGACCCAATGTGCAAATACAATAAGCAGCCAAGGGGAGCCTGAGTGGCTCAGTTAGTTGAGTGACCTAATCTTAGTTTCAGTTCAGGTCATGATTTCGCCATTTGTGGTTTCAAGCCCCAGGTCACACTCTGCACAGAGCCTGCTTGGAATTTTCTCTTCCCCCTTTCTCATCCCCTCCCCTTCCTCACACACACTGCAAATCAACCTCCCACCCACCCAACCACGCAACCAACCAACCAACCATCCAACCAACGAACAAACATTAAAATCAAAATAAGCAGCCCAAATCATAAGGGTTTGTAGTACGTTACACATTTATCCCATAGATCAAATAAAAGCAGAGAAAACTTGACTATCATGCTGGAATTATTTTTTTTTCTCTTACACCCAACTCATTTTGCTCACTTGTGGTTCATTTCTGTGTCTCCTCCTCTAAATGCAGTGCCCACTTCCTCTGGCAGTCCTACTTGAAGTGAATTTCTAACTGCTTCAACTCAGTACCTTCTTCATTCTGTTGCCTTTGTCATGAAGACCTGGAACAAAAATCCGTGAAAGAATGAACACCCCAGGCCTGGCATGCCACTACTAACACTTGGCAAACAGCAACAACGTCCCAGAGACAGCAACTAGCAAACAATCCGTTGTCTATTTAGGAAACATGAGCGAGAAGATGGAAGAAATAGAACTTCCCAAAGGGAGCCTGAAAAAGAAAACCAAAAACAAAATCCACTGGCGTTAAAAAGTGAAAACAGGTAAAACCAAGGTTTATCTCAATGTTATTGCAGGTGTTCCTGGATAGACTAGATGAACCTGAAGCAAATGATTTCTAAACAACAAAAACAACAACAACAACAACAACAACAACAACAAAAACAGCAACAACAACAACAAAAGAGTCTTCTAAAATATGCATTGGTATAATTTAGCAGATAATCAGAGCTGCAGAAACTAGCTTTATGTGGGAATAATCAGAATACCATAGCTACTCAGAGGAGTCACGCTTATTGCAAATAACTGATGCTCAGGTGGTGTGATCACTGTATCACACAAAACCAAGTAAGGGTCTTAAAAAGGAGGAGGGAACCCAAGCAAGGCGGCAGATGCCAGAACAAATGGGGTGAATCAAGGGCTCAGTGAAACGGAAGACTTAATCACAAAGTGAACAATTTGCCTGAAAATGCTGCAGATTCAGGCCAGCACACAGGCCTCCAGGCTCCCTGGCAGGAGTCCTGGGAATATCAGGGGCAAAGCAATGAACTTACAGCTACCAATCACTTCCCTGTGGCAAGCACGGTTACCTGATAAAGCATCTCAATTGACCCTGTGTACAGAAGAAGGAATTGAGGCTGAAGGAGATGTGATAATTGCTCAAGGTCACAGAACTAAGAAAGTTATGGAAATGGCCGTTACCCCAAGCACTCTGACTCCTTAGTGCATTACATGCTGGCTCAAGTATGCAAAACTCGGCTTCAGTAACCCTTTTACCATCTTTTTAAGTAAATTTGTTTTCAAAAAGTTTTGATTGTTATTTTCATTTTCATTTGTTTCCTTATGTCTTTTAATTTCTTCTCTGTTTGATTGATTCATTCTTTAGTAAGATGTTTTTTAACCTGTATGCTTTTAGACGTTTAGCAGACTTTTTCCTGTAGTTTATTTCAAGTTCTAACCATTGTGATCTGAAAGTGTGCATGGTGTCATCTCAATTCTGTTATATTTATTGAAGGCTTTTAGTGACCCAGTATGTGGTCTCTCTTGGAGAATGTTCCACGTGCACTCCAGAAGAAAGTATGGTCTGCTGCTTTGGGATGTAGAGTTCTAAAATATCTGACGCGTCCTTCTGGTCCAATGTATCATTCAGGACCATTGTTTCTTTCCTGATTCTGTCTAGATTTTCTGTCCATTGTTGTAAGCTGAGTATTAAAGCCCCCTGCAATTACCATATTCTTATCAATGAGATTGTTAATGTTTGTGATTAAATGTTTTAAATCTTTGTGTGCTTCCGAATTCACTGCAAAGTCATTATAATTGTTAGCTCCTCCTGATGGACAGACACAGTAATTATTTAATAATGCCCTTAAACATCTCTTGCTACAAACTTTAATTTAAAGTCAAGTTTGTCTGATATAAGTATGGCTAATACAGTTTCCTCTTGACTCCCAGTAGCATGAAAGGTAGTTCTCCATCCCCCCACTTTCAATAGTAAGGTGTCCTCAGGTCTGAAAGGGGTCTCTTGTAAGACAGCAAATAGATGGGTCTTGTTTTGTATTATCCATTCTGATACCCTATGTCTTTTGGTTGGAGCATTTATTCCACTTCCATGCAGTGTTATTATGGAGAGCTATGGTTCCAAGGCACTGTGATGTCTGTACTTTTCATGATTGTACTGGTGTCTGTGGCACTTTGTGATACTTGCGACATTTCCCTCATAGAATCCCTCTTAGGATCTCTTGCAGGGATGGTTTAGCGGTGATGAATTCCTTCAGTTTTGGTTTGTTTGGGAAGACCTTTACCTCTCCTTTGATTCTGAATGGCAGGCTGGCTGGATAAAGGATTCTTGGTTGCATATTTTTCCTATTCATCGCATTGAAGATTCCCCTATTCCTTTATGGCTTGTCTGATTTCAGTAGATGGGTGTGCTCCTATCCCCATATTTCTACCTTTGTACGTTAATGTCCATTCATCCCTAGCTGCTTTCAGAATTCTCTCTTCATGCTTGTATTTTGCCAGTTTCACTATTATGTGTTGTGCAGAAGATCAACTCAAGTTACATCTGAAGGGAGTTCTCTGTGCCCGTTTGGTTTCAATGCCGGTTTCCTTCCCCAGATTGTGGAAGTTCTCAGCTATGATTTGTTCAAGGTCATCTTTACACCACTTTTTGCTCTCTTCTGGAAAACCTGTGCTATGGATATTGTTCCATTTGATTGCATCACTTAGTTCTCTTATTCTCCCCTCTCGATCCTCAATTTTTTCTCCATCTTTTTCTCACCTCCTTTTCCCCATATTTTTATCTTCTAATTCATTTAGTCTCCCCTCTGTCTCTTCAATCCGCGCTGTGGCTGCCTCCATTTTAAATTGCACCTCATTTATACCATTTGAATTCATCATGACTACTTTTTATTTCCTTGATCTCTGCAATAATGGATTCCATGCTGTCTTCTATGCCTTTGCCAATCCCAATGATTCATCTTTTGACTGTTATGCTAAATTCTGATATGTAGCTTATATCTGTTTTGATCAAGTCGTTAGCTGTCCACTTCTTCCCGGAACTTCTTTTGAGGGGAATGCTTCTGTTTCATTATTTTGGCTAGTTTTCTCTCTCTTATGAGGTTTACAAGCTTGTTATTTGCTCTGCACCTGCAAGAATTGCTATATGAAATGGGGGTCACACCCTTTGCAGGTTCTAGCCCTGCAGGTAGTGTTTCTTGGAGAGTGTTACTGGCTCTCTGTTGTTGTGGCATTGGCTCTTTGAGTTCTCTACTCGTCATGATGTTTTTGACACTCCACAAGGTGTGCTTTTATTTGTCCCTTGAAGTAGCCCTGGAAAGGAAAAGAAACAAACCAACAAACAGGAAACAGAGACATGGAAGGAAACGTGCAACTAAAAGAAATAAATGGACACACACACGCTCACACACACAGAAAAACAGTCTGAAATCAAAAACGAAACAAAACAAACAAACCAGAAACACCAGCTACAAGTAAAGAACAAGGTAGAGGCGTTGCTGTTGGAAGAACACATATAAAGAGGGAAATGACAGGAGTGGGGAAAAGGAAAAAATATATATATTGACCAGACTGGGAGGCTAAATGGCTTAATGCAGAGAGAGAGAAAGGAAAATAAGGAAGGAGATGGGGGAACAAAAGGAAGATAAGTTTACCCAGACGGAGAAACTAGATGGCTTGATGATTCCAGAGACAGAGAAAGAAAATTATAGAAATATAGGTAGGAAATGTATCCAGGGAATGGATTATAAATGTCTGCTTAAACGAACCAACAAGCAGAGTTATCGACCTAAAAGAGGGAAGAGAAAGGAAGGGAGAATATGTCTAACTAACAAGAGTTGTCCTGGAATTAATCCAGTCTATGCAACATCATTGGTCCGGATGATGGACCTGCCTGGTTCCACAGCGCCTACCCTGCTCCATCAGATAAGCAGGTACCCAGCACAGAGGGGCGTGGTTTGTGGTAGGCTGGTCCCACCTCCACTATGGACCCTCGGACTGATCCCTGAGGCCCCGCCTTGGTGGTGGTGGTGGTGGTGGTGGTGATGGTGGTGGGGAAACGGTGATGCCCAGCCTCTTCTCCATGACCTGGTGTACTCCGTTCCAGTTGTCCTCATTGTGCCCAGGGCACACGCAGGGTGGTCCTTCTTGCTCCGCTGACTCCTTTGGCATAGCGCTTGTCTAGGATTCGCAGACCCGTTCCGTGTGCTCTGGCACTGGGGAAGTGCCTCTCTGTGCTGCTACAAATGTCTTCCTGGCTATCTTTGTGCTGCTGTGCTTCAGGGAGCCCTGCCTTTTCCTGCCTTGGACTGCCCTGCTGACCTCACTGCTGAGCTTGGGCATGGTGGATGCAGGCAGGCATTGTTTTGTCCCACAGCGACGCCCCCAGGGAGGGGGCCACTTTCTCCTACTGCAGACTGCGCCCTAGACCCAGCCACTGATCCGGGGGGTGGTGGATGCAGGCAGGCTTTGTTCTATTGCACAGCCCTCCAGGGAGGGGCTACTGTCTCCTTCTGTGGACTGTGACCCTGATCTACCCCTGAAACCAATGCTGGCTCCTCTCCTCCCCAGGTGCGCAAACAGGGAGCCTAGCCCCAGACCCCAAGAAAGCCCCACAGTTAGAGATAAGATCCCTCTCAGTCCCAGTCCGAGGTTCTCCTCTTATCCACATACAGCCCTACACTCCCGGAGCCACTCTTTCTCTTACTTTTGTCTCTCCGCAGAAGGGGATCTCTTCCCTCCATTCCTACTTGGCCCAATTTATGTACCCCAGTTCACAATCAGCCACCTGTCATTTCTCAAGTTGTCTCATTTCCTTCAGGAGTATTCAGTGTCTTTTACTCGCAGACTTTTGGGGTTCAAAATACTTTGGCTTCAGCACTTTGTTTGAGAGACATGGGATGTACAGTTCCCCCTACTTCTCCACCATGTTGACCCTTCTGCCCCAGAAGGATTTATTTATAAATTGATGGACCTCAAATTCTAGATCCTATTTTCTTATTAATGTTATTAGGATTAAATTCAGTACATACTTTTAGTATTAAGAGAAATTCCCTGTGATTTGAATCCTTTGAAAATGAATTGAAGAGGCAATCCGAATAAATATCACATTCCCTTACTGGGACTTCTCTCTCTCCATCTTTCTCTCACTCTCTCTCTCTTTCTCTCTCACTCTCCTTCTCTTTGACACACACACACACACACACACACACACACACACACACACACACACACACACTTCCCCCAGACTGTCAGGAATCTCTCTAAGGTGCCCGCCCAATTCCATGGCCAGTACATAAACTTCACCAGTACTCAGGACTAGACATCCTCACTAAGGTCTGCCCAAACAAAATGGAAGAAAACAGCCTCTGTCAGTCCCACTCTCCTGCCTGTGCAGTTTCCTCCCTCCTGCCAGGTCACCCTGACCCCAACCCTACCTTGCTGTAAAAGCCCATTCTATAACTACCTGACAAACCTAGCTAGTGTTTGATTCTGCAGCAAAACGCAACAAAGTTCCAACAGGTCTCAGCCCTCCCAGGCCAATGAGTCAGCAGGAAAACACCAGGCCAGGAATCACACTATGAGAATTCTCATTCCAGCTGTACCACTTCCTGGCTGAAGATGCACAGTGAAGCTGTCTTCCAACAACAGTCTAGCTCCACATCTGTAAGCCTCTAGCCCACCTGCATTGCTACCAGGCTCAGGGACACATCCAACGATTTTGTTTCTTGAGCCCCTTCTGGACTGTGTTTGCTTTGTTTAAAATGTCTACCTCTAGGATAAACTAGATTTTGAGACACAAATATGCACAAATATGCAAATTCCCCAAGGGAAAAGACACGTCCAGGGGTCTTTTCACTGCAGTCATCCATATCCCCAAAGCACTGATTTCTACCGTGTACATAATTAGAGAGAAGAAACAGGCAGACACCTTCCCAATGACAATGAAAAAGCAACAGAAGGTGATGGAGAGCCCCACCTGATGTAGTAGCTGAAAGCCCAGAGGTCAAGAATTACCCACCACCACTACGGAGGCAGGGGTATACCTCGAGAACAGAGCCTGGCACACAGAGTCCCTCAGTCAGTTTTCGGTGAGTGGTGAATAAAGCCACAGGTGGACCAATAAACTGACAAGCAAGCGAGCAAAGGCAGACAAGGGAAAATCCGCCTGTTCTATGGTGGTATAGAGAAAGTAGGTGCTTTTAGCAATGCCAGTAAGAGGGTAAACATTATAGAACAGGCCAATTAGTGAATTCTGTGGGTGGAATGTTTTCTCCTGATTACAATGGGCAGCTTATCCATCCTCCAGCCCTGAAGCATATGGTAAGTGGACACCACATGCTGGGGACAACACGTTCGGGAGTAAAGGAGTGGAAGTAACAAGTCTCCACCTTTGCTAGAATGTCGGCTTCCATTTACAGACCCTCCATCTGGCCCCTGGCCCTTTCTTCCTCCCACCCACCCCGATTACTCCCACATATTATGTCCTTACTGCAATCTTGCAATCCTTGGTTTTGAACCATCCTTCTAATCTGTTTTGTTGTTGTTTGTAAGATCTGTCATTTATCTACGTAAAAACCTGGGAATTTCAATCTTAACAAAGGTGAGAGCACCTGGATGGCTCGGTCAGTTATGCATGTGACTATATTGCTTTCGACTCAGGTCATGATCTCATGGTTTGCGAGCTCCAGTTCTGCATCAGGCTTTGTGCGGACAGCGTAGAACCTGCTTGGGATTCTCTCTCTCCCTCTCTCTGAGCTTTCCTGGCTCTCTCTCACTGTCTTATGTTTGTGTGCTGCTTTTTAAACTGGCCTACGAGTAATTTGGGACAAGTGGTATGATAAGTAACTTTCTCTTTCACCTCCTATGACAGCTCTAAAGTTGCCGTTACTCTGCTGAGTTAAGATGTAAGGCAGAGTGTCCCGAGATCCTCAACCAAACTACACGGTGTAATCGTATGAGCATAGGTATTGACACTTCTGTCCATTCCCTCGTAAACTCACTCATTTCACAAAGAGTGAACACTTACGCTGTGCACTCTGAGAAATATAACAGTAAGCAAAATAGCCTTCGTAAATTAATATTTTTCCCGCCTTGGGATTGCATGGGCCTATAGTACCCGGTCCTATGTTATTCAGCGCATGATTATGACTAACGTATTTCACTTCTTCCAAAGATGTTTCTAAAGATTGGCAGAGGCAGTGGGATGTGACCGATGCTGGTTCAAATCCTAGCTCTGCCACATAGATGTGATATTTGGCAAGTTATTTAAACTTTCTAAGCAGTAGTCTAGTTGCGTGTTAAATGGGAATAATAATACCTTTCCCACAGGCCTGTTATGTTTGCTTGAGAGGGAAACGTGTGTGAATTGCAGAGAACTGTACTGGTGTATGGTGGGAACTAAAGGAAAATTAGTTTGTTCCCTCTGTTTTCCTATGGCTTTCTGATCATCTTGTTATGGGTTTGTACCGAGGGCCTTGTGCCTCTCTGTGCCTCTATGTGCCCTTGAGTATCCTCTTGCAATCACCAGCATCAGGGAATTGGACCTCATTCTACCAAGTAAGCCTGACTCTGACATGGTGCCTTCCATAGTTCACCTCTTCTGTACATTCAACACAGACAATGTGGAGGTTTTAAGTAAGCAAGCAGCGACTTTGTCAAAAACGTAGTTACATCACTAATAAAGGCGAGTGTTTACTGACTCGCAGTGAAGGGGGTTCCATGCATTATTCCAAGTGTTTTACCTTTGTTACCACACTGAATTCATTTCAGAGCTCTGTGGTGAAGGTGCTAGGTTGTGCCTGATTTTACAGCTGAGAAAACTGAGTAACAAAGAGAAAAAGTAAGTTGTCCAAAGGTCTGCTGCTAGAAATAGAGCAAAATAGGATTTTAGATGCCAAGCACCCTGGCTCCAGGGGCCACCCTCTTAGTCACTGAACTATAGTGCTTCTTGCTAAGCAAGAATTTACTGTAGGATAGGGAATTGAAGTGGTGTTGGGTTGCAAATAAGATAGTAGGTCTAGATGGCAAAGGTTCCACCCAATTCATCTGATCACAAAAGGGTAAGAGTTCATCAAAAGTTGATTATGCAGGTGTTTGTAAAAAGAGAGAATGTGAGAGAGAATCCCCAGTATAGAGTGCTGCTGTTACACATAAAATTGAAGTGAGACAGCTAGTTCTTCTGTAAAAATTGGGAACTGAAACCCCATAAACACATTGCATTCATTCAGTATGTACAGGGTCCTGTGCACATGGCTGGCACTGTAGTAATGACACACGGATGGCTAAGGTGAGCCCTGCCCATGAGGAACACATGGTCTAGGAGGGGAGCAAGGGCTATGTAAGGAGGTTCATGGCAACACAACTAGTGGGAGGAAGAACTGTGGACACACAAAGGTGAAGTAAGCATCGCCAAGACACTTTCCATAAAAAAAGACATAAGAAAGGAACGAATCCTCTTAGAGTTCTGGAGGCATCCTTCATGTAGGCTCTCATGAGTGTATTTTCACTAAGTGCATAACAATTGGGAGCTGATCCCTGCTGAGCCAAGCTCCTCCAGGACAGAACCTTCCTCTGCTCAGTTGGCTTCAAGCGAACCTGGGTATTCAGCACATCTGCAGTGTCCCTCTCCCACCATCCCACTTCTGGCCCTCTTGATTCCTAGATTTCTAGGAAAATCTGCCTATAAGGTCAAATCCTTATTTGTTGTTAGTTCCTTCCAGAGACAGGGTCTCCACGATGCTATCGATTACTTCAGTGGAATCCTGCCCATGGGCTGCACAAGGAACACCATGACACGAGTTCAATGCCTCATCAATTGATGGGTTTTATGAGAAGTTAAGTCCTCTGAGCTTGGGTTAGAAATAGTCCCCCTCATTCCCCATCTCAAGGCTTGTTTTGGACAAAGGATGAAGATAAAAAGCAATGAATGTATAAAAGCCTTTTGGAAAAGCTCAGCCTAAAAACGGCAGAAGAACATATAGGGGGAAAATGTCTTTTCATTTCATGTTAAGAGCCAAAGAGAAAAGCTTCTTTAGATTTCAAGAAAAAAGGAATAATATCAGTACACAAAGCAAGCTTTAAAGATGAGCTTTATCATCATGTCAGTAGAGCTTTTTAGCTTATCTTAGTTCATCAAGCTTTTTAGCTTATCTTAGTTCATCAAGTTCTTTAAGCTTTTTAGCTTATCTTAGTTCATCAAATAATCTTTTTTTTTTCTTTTTTTGATGACAGAAATCTTATTTACACTCCTGAACGTCCTATTACCCTTGACAGGTACCTAGCATCCTGCCTTGCACATTATGTGGGGAAAAAAGAAAAAAAAAGACATTTGTTTATTCACCATCCACAGACAGAATAAACTCCTAACGGAAAACATAAAATATTTGGGCACTGAACACGTGACTGCTCTTAAATGTTCATATATTCAATTTGAGGAAATTTTTTATTTGACAGGTGTGGTGAAAGGCCCAACAGAACGATTCAAAAATAAAGAGAACTCTGGGAATAAATGTGTTAGGAAGGTAATGAAAAATTGGAGACTACGATACAGATCTTAAAAAAAGCTCTGAATGTATACTCACAAAGACTTAACGACTTTTGGTAACCAGGTTAGAAATAGTGCTGTGAAAGCCCATAGAGCTGTAGCATTCGAAGGCAGGGTTTCATACAATAAGGTCTGATACCTCTCCCTAATCAATGGAACCATGGAGGCTTACTACAGGTACGGATTCTGAATTCACACCGAATTCTACATTTTTAGATAATTTGCCAGTTGTTGTTAAGATAACCCAAACTAGTAACAGCATTCCAATCTGCAAAGGACACACGAGGCCCACTCTCTTTAGCATAAAGTTTGGGTTGCTTTGGTAGGTGGATGAAAGCAACAAAACACAGAAGTCTGCAGGGAGAAGTGGAGACTTGAAGGGTTTGAAATGCATACTGTCCCATTTCTGAGGGAGGGCACAGATACTGCTTGATGGCACCCAAATCAGGTGTTTCTGTCTGAACCAGTCCTGCTACCCAGGCCACAGTCAACCATAAAGATTATCCAGAGAAATGGTCTGCATCTGTATCTGCTGGAGATTCACTGACTAACAAGATTCTCAGTGCTGCTGGGTCTAGGTGTGTGGGGTGGGAGGTAGATAAACGGGGAGAATCAGACAAGACAAAGTGGCCAAGAACTGGATGGAGTCCACCCTAACTGTTACCGTGGCCATATCTGAAGTTTCCAAAGCTAATGATGCTACATTCGGGGCCACCGTTGTTCCGTGATGATATTGCAGTTGGTATATGATGCGAAGAAAGTAAACAAGGAAACGAGGTAACTTAGTATACATTATAACGTGTCAACAAGAAGACAAAGAAAACTCTTGGTTTTTACTTCATTGGCAATTACTAATAGATATGAAAGTTACAGTACCTCCTAGGAGGCAAGGTTCTTGCCAACAGAAATACAACGCTAATACAGGAACACCTTCCAACGGTTCATCTGAGAGAATACTGAATGGCATGAGTATTTAATGTGATTTGGTAAGGCAGAACTGGTTTCTCCATGACTCACAAGTATTAAATTCTAGAATTCCTATGAGTTTTCTTGATGCATTGATAAGCAAAGGAAACCTAGGAGGGGATTTGGTGGAGCCACATGCCCTAGAAATATGACAGCTAATTTTTGACTTAAGAAGAAAATGAATGACCTCCAAAAGACATCGACAATTCTACCTCACAGATGTGCTGTGAGCTTGAAATGCTCACACATGTGATGCATCTTGAAGATGGTAAGTGGTAAAAATATTGGTATTATTATATTAATGGCTGCTACCCTTTTTTCCAAAATTGTGTAGTAGGTCATAAAGAAATTGGCAGCTCTGCCATTCCATGCAGCCTGCTGCAGATGACATTGATGCCTTAATGGGACACAGCCTACAGCCTCTTTGTAAGTAAAACTGTCTTTGTTCATGCCACTGGTGGCCGCCTTTCGGTGACAGCTGAACACGTCCCTAACCGATACTACTTGCCCTTACTCAATGCCATTCAAATACAATTTCATGTTTTGTTAGCACAGATAACATCAATAATGTCACTCTTATTGAAGGTGAAATTATTACCAACCTCACTCAGCAGATGACGTTGGGGAAAAGATGCTAGAAAAGTGTCCTAAATGAAGAAGGGTCTTGGAGAATACTGGTGTTCTCTCTCATAAGCATACCCTCGCAGAGTAAACTGTGGGGCACAGGGTTCTCTCTGTTACAACATAACTTGAAGTTTAGGAGTGGTTTTCCTTATAAAGGTTTGAAAAAGTCCATGGTAGAGAAGAGTTTACTTAATCCCAGAGAGTAAAATGAAAGAAGGCTTTGGACCCACAAACTCCTAAAATCAGTAAGTAGGCCGAGACAACCATAAGGCTGTAGACACAGGCTACCTTTCATGAGAAGGGAAGAATGACTTGGAGGTTGAAAGCCAGAACCCCGGAGGAGCTAGAGCCATGGAAAATCATTCCCAGGCCTTAAGACCCAATGAAAGGACTGCCTATCTGTGCCAGCTGAACTTCAGAATTGCTATGGACCAGTGACTCATGAAAACCTCCTTTCTTTCTTTGGGAACAGAAATGTTTGTGTTTTGTTGGTTTGTTTGTTTTTTCTGTGTGTGTGTGTGTGTGTGTGTGTGTGTGTGTGTGTGTGTGTGTGTGTTTTCTGGTTATCACCTGCCCGTGTTGGTTGTATGCTTAATTCATAGGTCTTCATTCATAGGTCTTCAGATTGAAAGTGGAATCGAGGACCAGTGCACACAAGGAGACTCATTCACACCTGGACCTAATTTGGATAAAAATATCCTGGACTTTGAGCTGATGTTACAAGGGTTGGGTCTTTAAGAGGGAGGATTCTTGGGGTAGGGTGAGGATATTTTCCATGCAGGATGAAAGTGAATAATAGGAGGCCAGCAGACAGGCTGTGGCAGTCTAAAATATGTTCATAAATTCTCTTTTAAGCCCTTCAAAAGGTGAACCTCCATTCCCTTTTCCTTAAGCATACGCCAGACGTACTGAATGGTTTTGAAAAATACAAGAAAGTGAAAGTGATGGTGAGTCAAAAACACTCTAAAGAGCAGATATTGTAGTTCCAATGATGTTGTGATCACGGAATAATCGATGGAAGGGGCAACTGGCCAATAGACGCTAGAATTCTATGAGTGGAAGAGATGAACATAAGGGAAGAGAAACAAAAATACTATAAAATCAGGGAGGGGGCAAAACAGAAGAGACTCATAAATATGGAGAACAAACTGAGGATCACTGGAGGGGTTGTGGGAGGGGGAATCGGCTAAATGGGTAAGGGGCATGAGGAAACTACTCCTGAAATCATTGTTGCGCTACATGCTAACTAATGTGGAGGTAAATTTAAAAATTAAAAATAAATAAAATTAAAAAAGAAGCTAGAATTGTACACCTATCAAAATTATCAATTCAATTTGAGAGTGGACTCAAGATATCTTCAGATGTGCAAAGACTCAGAACATTTGATTCTATTCATTCTTCATTAGGAAGTTATCTGAAGGTGTACTCCAGCAAAACAAGGAGTGAAAAAAATAAAGAAAAATTATACTTAATAATAGCCAACATTAACAGTGTTTATTTTTGTGCCAGACACTGTTATGGGTTATTTTCACATATTATTACATATTAACCACACAAGAAACTTATAAAGTACATACAATTATGATTATTATCTTCTAGAGGAGGAAATAGGGTTATAAAGAAGCCAAATAACTCATCCAGCATCCAACTTACACAGTTGGTAAGTGGAACAAGTAAAGACTAAGTCCAGGCCGTCTGGCTCTAGAGTCCAGGCTTTTCAATGCTCCCTCACTCCCCAGATAGCCATATTACCATGAAACCATGGAAACAAACGGGGACTGTAGCAGAGGAAAATCACAGGAAGGAAGCTATGAAGCAGACCTACTGAGTCACCACCTAAATGAGGCAGGAAAAGAGAAGGGTCCATAAGTGACCTCTAAGAGGTTAACAGGAAGATGTCATAAGTGGCATGATTTGAGAACACTGAAAGAGTGCAATAAAACAAAGAAGTGCAATTAGAAAACTAAGGAGAGCGAGAAAATATCCGTAAGATGGTCTTAGTCTGAATGAGCCAAGTGAAACATGGCGTGGTTTAAAGCACTGATGGAACACAAAGAAAAAGGACCCATTTCACCTTGATCCCAGAGATGTCCTCATTCAGCAGGTCCAAGGACTCCAGGAAAAGAGTAGTAATTCTAATGTTTGCATATTATTTAATAATCCCAATTTTAAACCATTTATTAGTTTTCAAGTTTTAGAATCAACCTTGAACAATCTAAAGAGGCTTGATTGCAGAGCATAATACCAGTGTTAACAACAATGACAAACAGAAGTCTCCTGACTTCAGACTCAGACTTGGAGTGGAACATACATCATCAGCTCTCCTGATTCTTAGGCTTTTGGAGTCTGCCTGGAACTAAACTACTGGATCTCCTGGGTCTGCCCTTCTCAGCCTCCGTAATCCTGTGAACCAATTCCTATTGATACTGAGTCTCTGGAGAACCCTAACTGGGACATATATGTAACTTCAGCCATTATGTCTTTTTGCCCTCAGATCCAGTTCCTGCACTTCTCCTACACACTGTGTTTCCTGGTTCCTTGCCAACTGGCTTCCAGAGGGGTTTTACCAATGGATGTTTGATGGGAGAAAGGGAGGAAGGTATAAGCCCAGAGGTTTTTCTCCCTCCCGCTCCACTTGCTACCAGTGATTTTATCTCCTCCAAATTCTAGCTTCTTTCCAAGAGCCTCTTCTCCCATGTTCTCAGTTCCTGCTAGTTATGGTTCTGAGTTTCTCTAGCCCTGGGGGTGGAAACAGCTTTCTGATGATTCTAATTCCTGATTGCTTCGCCATCCTTTATTTGGCTTCTGGGATTTTCCATCACGTGTGTAACTCTTTAAAATACCGATAGTGACTCACTGGCTGGCTGGACCTGACTGAAACAGTATAAAGATAGAAGTTCAGAAATATATGGGAAGGTGAGGAGAGAGAAGACACGTGGCTTAAAATTGTCTTTAAATTGTGCAACATGAGTTCTCCAACTTGGTTATTTTTCAGAGCTGTTTGGCTATTCTAGTTCCTTTGTCTTTTCACACACATTTTAGAATCAGCTTGCTGTTATCCACAAAAAAATCCTGGGATTTCGACTGGGATTATGTTGAATCTCTAGATCAAGTTGATAATTGACATCTTACTAGCAAGGCTTCCAATGATACATATGGCATATCTCTCCATTTATTTATATATTCCTTGACTGATCCAATCAGCCTTCTGTGGCTTTTAGCATACAGATCCTGTGCTTGGCTGTTAGATTTAAATGTAATATTTCAATGTTTGGTGTGATATTAAATGGTTCTTTAAAAGCATTTCATATTCTAATTGTTCATTGCTTACGTATAAAAATAAAACTGAGTTCTATATATTGACCGTGTATTCTGGGGCTTATTTAATTATGTTTGAGTTCTAGAAACCTGATGTATACCCCTTAGAATTTTTTTCATGTTGATAACCCCATGATTTAAGAGTCGCGGCAGTTTTCAGGGCACCTTGATGGCTCCATCAGTTGACTACCAGAGTGCTGGGTTCAGCAGCTCAGGTCATGGTCCCATGGTCAGGGGATTGAGCCCCGTGTGGGGCTCTGTGCTAAGCGTTTGCCTGCTTAAGCTTCTCTCTCTGTCTTTCTCGCTGTCTCTTTCTCTCCCCGTCTCTGCTCATTCTCTCTTTCCAAAATACAAATTGAAAAATAAATAAAAAGAATCATGATAGTTTTCATTTTTACTTTTTCCATTCTGAAGGCCTTTTCTATGCCTTTTTGTGTACATGCCACACTTGTAATCAGGGGAGGTACTGGTGTTTATGTCGACTTGTACACAGAACTGGCAGATTCCTTGCTTTTATTGTCTCCTGCCTTGGATTTCTCCCAAACATTTCCCAATCAAAATAGGATTCAGAGGGACCCTATTCTAGTTTCGGTTCAAGATGGCTGTGTAGGAAGGCCTTAAACTCAACTCCTCCAGGGTGAAAGAAGATTTCAACTACCTCCATATTGACCTTAAACTTTCCAATTGATTAACTTTTTCTTTCCAGCTTCTCTCCTTCTTTATGATTCTTTATTTTTGAGACAGAGGGAGACAGAGCGCAAGTGGGGGATGGGCAGGGATAGCAGGGGACATAGAATCTGAAACAGGCTCCAGGCTCTGAGCTGTCAGCCCTGAGCCCAATGTGGGGCATGAACACATGAACCATGAGATCATGACCTGAACTGAAGTAGGAAGCTTAATCAGCCGAGCCACCCATGCGCCCCCACCCCACCCTCAGCTTATCTCTTAATTCAGGATCCTGAAAGCAAAGTATCACCTGATGGGAACTGAATCTACCACTCTAGCAATAAGGACTGCCTGAGCCAATAAGACTTCACCCTCAAGCCCAACAAAATGACCAACGTGACCTTAGTGACCACCTGTGTATACCTACCTCTTTTTGTCCCACATTTTCCTTACATAAACCTGGAAGTATTTTCAGCACGTAAGAGGGAGTCTTTGATGTGAGTCTGCTGCATTTCTGGTGTCGGCCTCTGAATAAATTTCCCATTTGTTTCACCTCCACTAGTTCCTTTGAATTGCGATCTTGTCAGTAATGGGTAGCCAAACCTCACCTTTTTTGGGTCCCCTGGAGCTAGGTGCTCTTGTGCCTGAACTCCCTGACTACGTTTCTGGTGAACCAGCCAGAAGGTGTACTTCCAATTTGTCCAGCTCCCTGGGGATTGCAACCATTGATATAACAATTCCTCCTGAGGAGCTGAGGACTGACTGCACAGATTGTGCCTAACCAAACATAGAAAATCTAAAGACAACAGCAAGACAGAGAGACAGTAACAAAGGAAACACTCACCCCTAACGTTGCCAAGGGCAGTTGGGGAAGCACCAGGAACAGACTCCTCTGTCTTTGGGCAGAAAAAAGAAAGAAAATAAAAACACAACACTGCAGTTTGAAAAGAGCAACTGTCATATAAAAGAGAGCATTACAACTCTGTCAATGACAGAGGAGCCACAGGAGTTCTCTTTGGGTCATAGAGACGGGAGAATGGCAGGGTTACATTTTACATCCACATTTTTTAATGTTTACTTATTTTTGAGAAGCAGAGAATACAAGCAGAGCAGGGGCAGAAAGAGGGGGACAGAAGATTCAGGAAAGGCTCTACACTGACAACATCAAGCCCAATGTGGTTCTCAAATTCATGAACTGTGAAATCATGACCTGAGCTGAAGTCAGATACTCCATCCACTGAGCCACCCAGCTGTCCCACATTCTCCATCCACCTTAAAAGCATAGACCAGAGCAGGGTCCAGTTGCTGTAGCTGGTCTGCTGCCTCAGTAAGTTCCAGGCACACAATACACACCAGCCCCAATTGCACTGGACACACACACACACACACACACACACACACACACACACACATACACATGACATGCTTTTTCCCCCTTAAACAATGCACTTTAAAGAGGAACTAGCATATAAAAAGAGCCATTTCTGGACTGTAACCCACCTCAGCTCCCACGGCCCATTCAGGGCACCCTCTCAGTGGAAAGTCCTGGTACACCGTAGTTTATATCCACTTCAGCTTCAACTATATTGGCAAGGTATCCTTTGCATTTACAGCCCCAGATGCCTTCAGCTTATACCCACTTTAGCTTCACCTATCTTGCCCAGGAACTGTCTGTATAGAGAGATCAAGGACAACCTGATCCCCAGACTGCTTATGTTCTAGCCACCCTGTACATGGCACCTATACACAGCACCCCAGCATGCCTCAACTTGCAATCATTTCAGCTTCGGCTGTCCTGCCAGGGTACCCTCAACATACAGAATCCTGGGATACCCCAGTCTGCGTTCACTTCAGCTTTAACTATCCTGACAGGGCGCCTGCTATGTAGAAAGCCCCAGGATCCCCAGTCCATTAAAGCCACGGCTTCAGCCAGCCAGCAAATGTCACCAACTAGCACACAGAGTCTATCCAGGGGGACAATATTATATAAGACAATTCCTTCAAGTGTAGGAGAAGCAGCTGCTCTGCCTCATGTATAGAAACAAATGCAGAAAGGTAAGCAAAATGGAGAGACAGGGAAATATGCTCCAAAAGAAAGAACAATAAAAAACCCAGAAAAGAGCTGAAACGGAGGTAAGCATTGTACCTCAATTAAATAAAGAATATAAATTAATGATGGTCAAGATGCTCGCCGAGCTGCAGAGAAAAGGCAAGAACTGAATGAGAACCTTAATTGTGAGATAGGAAACACACACAAAATCAGAGTTCAAGAATACAATAGCTGAAAAAAAAAAAAAAACACTAGAGGGAATCAACAGTAGAAGATGGCATGCGGAAGGACATATCAGTGATATGGAAGACAGATTAAGGGAAAGCACCCAAAACAAACAGCAGAAAGATTGTTTTTTTAATGAGGATAGGTTAAGGGATACTTTGGAAATATCAAGTGAGCAAAAATCCACACAATAGGGATTCCACCAGAAGGAAAAAGGGTACCGAAATTATTTGAAGAAAAGATAACTGAAGACTTTCCAAAACTAGAGAAGAAAACAGACATCTAGGACAAGAAGCACCGAGTTCCAAACATGATGAAACCAAGAAGCCCCACACTATGACACATCAGAATTACAACGTCAAACTTTAAAGATTAATAAAGAATTTCAAAAGTCGTAAGAGAGAAGCAAAAGGTACCTATGATTTGAAAAACGAATCACAACAAACAAACACCTAAAGCTGTCAGCTGATATTTCAGCAGAAAGTTGGCATGCTGGGAAAGAGTGACATGATATCTTCAAAGGCCTGAAAGGAAAATGCCATGAACAAGAAAACTTTACCTGGAAAGATTATCATTAAGATTTGAAAAAAAGAGATAAAGAGTTTCTCAGACAGAAGATAAAGAAGTTTATCACCACTAATCAGCAATGCAAGAAATGTTAATGGGGGAAAATCATAATTAGATATAACAGAATTATGAAAAAAAAAGATGTAAAATATGACAACATACACATAAAATTTGGAGGAGGGACTTAAAAAAGTACTCTTTGTATTTTATTTTACTAAAAAATATATGTTTTATTTCATGTTTGAGAGAGAGAGACAGAGTGTTAACAGGGAGGACAGAGAGAAGGGGAGGCACAGAATCTGAAGCAGGCTCCAGGCTCTGAGCTGTCAGCACAGAGTCCAACATGCGGTTCAAACTCACGTATTGTGAGATCATTACCTGAGCTCGAAATCGCACACTTAACTGACTGAGCCACCCACTTGCCCCAAAGGTTAGTCTTTTTAAATTTCTCGAATGTGTTTATATTAAAGTGACCACCAAATTAACATAGACTGCTGTTTCCTTGGGATGTTATATGTTAGCCTTGTGATAACAAACTCAAAACACAAAATACATGAAAAATAAAGAAAAAGAAAGCCAAGTAAAGCACAACACAAACCCATCTATGAGAAAGAAAGAGAGTACGGAAAAAAAGAAACAGAGACCTACAAAAGCAACCGGGAAATAAAGAACAAAATTACAATCAGTACATAACGGTCAACAATTACTTTAAATATAAATGGCTGAAGTGCTCCAGTCCAAATACATAGGGTAACAGGATGGACAAAAAACAACCCTCATCCATATGCTGCCTAGCACAGACTCACTTCAGACCTAGACACATACAGACTGAAAGTGAAGGGATGGAGATACATTTCCCATGCAAATGAAAGCAAACAACAACAAGGACAACAAAAACAACATCAAATAACAACAACACCTCAGAACCAGGTAACAACACCTATATCAAACCAAATAGACTTTAAAACCCTCAATAAAATATTAGCAAACTCCTCTCAACAACACACTAAAATGATTAAGTGGCTTTAATTCCAGGGAAACAAAGATGGCTCATCCAATCAATCAACATAATATCCCACCTCAACAAAACGAAGGGTAAAAATCATATGATTATTCCAATAAATGCCGAAAAAGCATATGACAAAATTTAACATGTATTCATGGTAAAAGTTCTCAACAAAGTCAGGGGGGCGGGCATGCCTCAACACATAAAAATATTATTTTATATATTGTTTATATTAAGTTCACACCTAACATCTCAATGGTGAAAAACTGAGAGCTTTCCCTCTAAGATCAAGAACAAGATAAATATGTCTACTTTTGCCACTCTTGTGTAATATAACACTAGAAGTCCTAGCCACAGGAATCAGATAAGAAAAAAGAAATTAAAGTCATCTACCTTTGTAAAGAAGCTGAACTGTCACTATCTACAGATGACATAAGAATATGTTGGAAAACCCTAAAACTTTCCCCCAAAAACTACGAGAAGTAATAAACGAATTCAGTAAAGTTGCAGATACAGAATTGATACACAGAAATTGGTAGGGTTTCTATATAATAATAATGAAGTCACAGAAAGAGCAATTAAGAAAACAACACCGTTCCTAATCGCACCAAAAAAAGAGAGAGTAAAATAGCTAGGACTAAACTTATCCAAAGAAGTGAAAGACCTGTAGTGTGAAAACCATAAGTCAATGATGAAATTGAAGACGACACAAACAAATGGAAAGCTATCCCATGATCATGGATTGGAAGAATCAATATCATTAAAACGTCCATATTACTCATAACTATCTACAGTTTCAATGCAATCCCTTTCCAGATACCAAAGGCACTTTTCACAGAACTGAAACAACTAATAGTAAAATATGTATGGGACCGCAAAAGACCCTGAAGAGTGAAAATAATCTTGAAAGACAAAACCATACCTGGAGGTACCAAAATCCCAGATTTCAAGATGTAGTACAAAGCTTCAAGTAAAGCAATTAGTATGGGTAGTGGCCCAAACACAGACACATAGATCGATGGGACAGAATAGAAAGCCAGGAAATAAACCCATGCTTATGTGGTAAATTAACCTATAACAGAGGAGGCAAGAATAAACAATGGGGGAAAGACAGTCTCTTCAACAAATGGTATTGGGAAACCAGGAGATCTACATGCAGGTAGCTAGGACCTAACCCTAACGCTGGCCTGGGCTCTGGCCCTAAAGGCACCTAGCATGGACGTCTGAGAGAAATAACGGATTGGGGCCAATTACCATTGGGGAAAATGCTGTGTGGAAGTCACACTCTCTCCATGACATTTCCATGGCCGTGATGGAGATGGAGGAGGAGATCCTGAGACAGTTTCAGTCTGGCCCACCCATATGTTTGGCTCCGCTCTTCCAACGCTACCCCTGACCCATAACCGCACATGGGGCCTCATTTCAGTCCTGCAGGGAAATCACATCACTGTGGGGTGTTGGAGCAAAGGCACTTCCGGAGAACCAACCCTAACCCTACCCACTGCTCTGCCTCTAAGCGGGATCACCTTCTGAGGCTGAGAAAAGAAGCGGTGGGGCATGGATTCCTCCTTTTTCTACCCTGTGTTCTCTTCAGGACCTCAGGACATTGAATGCTGCCCACACTCACTGGCGATGATAGTCTGCTTTACTGAGTCCACCAAATCAAACGCTAATCTCACCCAGAAACACTCTACAAATATCCCGAGAAAAAAATGTTTAGTCTGGGGCACCCCACGGCCAACTCAAGTAGACATGTAATAAAAACCATCACAGGGTCATTCTCGTTTTGCTTCCCTTCCCTCATTCACCTCCTATTGCTAACTTTCAAGTTCTGAAGTCGTTGCTTTTTATATTCTGACCAGTGTATAGCGTTAAGAGAAATTTGAGAAAGTTGTCTTGTGCAGGGACTAGTGTTTCAGTTAATATGAAACTGTTTCCGGTAAGGTAAGGGAAAAAGATCTTAGCTAGGACACCAACATACTCCATGGTACTTTATCAGGGTTGGCCCTCAGCTTTCCAAACCCTTTACATGCTAATGGGAAGGCAGTGTAACATAGCTGAGAGCATGCATGTTGGCATAGGAGCAGAGCTGGTGCCCATCCCAGCCACACCACTTGTGTTTGTGTTATCTTGGACCAATTACTTAACATATCTGAAAGTCAGCTGCCTAATTTATAAAAAGGAAATAATAACAAAGGGTCAAAAAGTTTAAATGACAGTATTGGCAAGGTGCTTAATCCAACACCTGACAACACGGAACAAGTGCTCCACCGATGATAGCCATCATTATCCTCATTTGAACAGCTAAGACAGGCTAATATTCTGTGTGGAGTCAGATACCTACGGGTGGATCTCAGGTCTTCTGACACTGATTCTTTAATTTGGAGGGAACCCAGGGCCGGGATGGCTGAATGAGTGCAAAGAGGTACACCAGTAAGCCAGTCCTCTATCCACCTCTTATTTGATAGTCCAGTTGTATATTCATCTCTTTCCTTCCACTAAAAGAAATGCAAATCCCTCCCTCTAGAAGAAATAATACACAGACGCTTACATGTAATATTAAGTGTTAGGCTCTGTAAAACTGGCACATGCATCATCTCATTTAATCTCACAATGGCCCTTCATATGGGAGTCCTTATTCCATTTTCCAGGCGAGGAAATTGAGACCTAGGAAAATCAAGTGCCTTCCCCATAACTTGTTTATGACTGTGTTAGACAACAACCCTAGACTCCTACTCCATGTCCAATGTGTCTTCTTCTGTGCCACAGTTTGTTCTCTTCCAAGGCAAACACTGCTAAAGAATCATTTGAACAAAGCAGAAAAAAAAAAAAAAAAAAAAACAACAAAAAAAAAAACTCATTTAAGACGTCTAGTTTTCACCCAAGCACTGAATTCTGGGTGACTTTGGTGTGTTTTCTCTCTGAGAAACAAAGGTGAGAAATTCCAAACCTTGGCCTTTGTTATGGAGTTATGAAGACCGGTAGAAATTAGTAAAGCTCACTGGCAGATTAAGGTTTCCAAGTTGAAGACATTAGTTTGAATTCTCATATTGTGGGTGTTAAAGTGGAAGCTGGGATTTCACATGGCTTTGACAATCGCCATCAATTCTTTTCTTCAAGATTTGACTGCATGTTCTCATTCTTTCTTTTTTTTTTTTTTTCTTTTTTAACTATACTTCCAATCGGCCAGCTCATCCCTAGTTTATCCCTATGTCTAGCAATGGCCATTCTCCATATGTCCACATTAAATCTATCATCAAAGAAGAATAAAAAGGTAAAAGAACAAAGCCAGAGAAGTAAGACTCAGTACTAAAATGTAAATTGGTGTTAACACTTCTACTTCCAGTCAAATGTAATAACAAAAACTAGATTTATACTCCTTATGGAGGCAGCTAAAAGCATAGACAAAATATATAAGAAGCTGTTCTCAAAACATCAGACATCAGGCAGTGAAGAGCAGTGATCCCTGATATTGGGAAATAAATGAAATGGTTCCTACAGTGTCCTAGCTTATTGACTAGGTGGGGATTTGAGTCTGTGGTTTAGAGAGGAGGAAGCTGGCATAGCCCAACAGTTTCCCTGAATTGTGGAGGGGGTAGTCACTGATTCAGGAAGACTGCTATATTTCACAGAGCAGAGTACCAAAGAAGAGAAAGTTGTTCACAGAGAGAACTCCAGAGATCAACAGATTGCCTGCCTTGAGTATTCAATTGAATATGGGTAAACTCTTGTGTATGAGGAAACTGAGATCAGGAGGAGGAACAATACCCACTGCCATGCAGAGTCAGGAATAATGCCTGACAGCCAGTGTGGAAGACCTCACAATTTACATGCCATTTGGAAAATACTTGATTTTTGTGTCAGTACTGGACAAAAATTATCCCTAAACTAAGTGCTGCCTGTGCCTTGCCCAAAGCACATTTAAAGAAAGACCTGAAAGGATCAAGCTATTTGTAAGTAACTGAACTAAGTCCCAAAACAAAAACCAAGAATATTTTTAGGAATCTAGAAGTATCCAACCTCTGACAGGCTAAAAATGACCATGTTTGGCAACCCATAAAAAATTATCAGGCATGCAAAGAAGCAGGAAACTAAGACACGTAAGGAAGGGGAACTCAACTGACACTGACCCAGAAATTACACAAATGATATAATTCATACATAAGAACATTCAAATAGTTATTATAACTATTATCAGTATATCCAAGAAATTATAGGGCAGAATGAGCATGTTACACAGAGACATGCAAGTGATATGTAAGACCTAAACCAAACTTCTCATGACTAAAGCAATGACTGAAATAAGAAATCTGGTCTATGATTACTGAATGGAATTAAAGGCATATAGACAGTGCAGAAAAAAAAAAAAGTTTGATGAACCTAAAGACATAGCAATGGAAATCATCTGAAATGAAACACACAGAGAAAATGTGACTGCAAATCATCCAATATACATGTAATTGTATCTCCAAGGAACACAGACAAGAAAACTAGTTACAGTAAATAACGAAACTAATTTGAATTTATAGTTGTTAAGATTGATGCAAACTAAAAATATATAGTTCCAATAAATTCAATGAACCTCAAGGACAGGAAAAATGAGGAAAACTACACCAAGGCACCCCACAATCAAATTGCTTTAATCCAGAGAAAGGGAAATTTCTCATCAGAACCAATGCAATCTAGAATACAGTACGATAACTTTTTTAAAGTACCTAAAGTAGGAGACCATTATGACCTTGGATTAGGCAAACATTTCTTAGCTACACCACCAACAATATGACTCATTACAAGAAAAAAATATGATTGTTTGGATTTTATCAAACTAAAACTTTTGCTTTTCAAAGAACAAAGAGTTTGAAATAGAAGACTGAGACTGGGAGAATATATTTACAAATCACCTATGTGAAATGGGACTTAAATCTAGAACATATGGGCAATCCGCAAGAGTCAATATTCTGAAGCGAAATAATCCAAAAAAAGGCAAAAGATTTGAAAAGACACATTACCAAAAAGACATATGTACAGCACATACACACATGAAAATGTGTTGAGCATCATGAGGGGAAATGCAAATATAAACTACAATGAGATAAATGAGATACAATGAGATCAACTACTACTTCATACCTACGAGATGTCTAAAATCAAAAGAGAGGGCTCCGAAGTGTTAGCTAGGGTATGAAAGAACTGGAATTCTCACATACTGCTGATGAGAATGTAAAAGTGATAAAACTACCCTGGCAAACAGTTTGACAGTATCCTAAAAAGCTGAACATGCAACCTATTCTATGATTCAGCCAAATCTACTCTCAAATATTTTCCCTAGAGAGATCAAAGTTTACGATCATACAAAACAAAAAAACAAAAAAAAAAAAAAAAAAAAAAAAAAAAGAGAGAGAGAGAGAGAGAGAGAAAAGAAAAGAAAAAAATGAATGTTTATAGAAGCTTTGTTTTTAATAGGCTAAGGAGCAGCTGGTGCTTCAGTTGGTAGATTTCTTGATTTCTTGATTTCTGCTTGGGTCATCATCCCAGGGTCGTGTTATTGAGACTCACATTGAGCTCCACACTAAGCATGGAGGCTGCTTTAGATTATTTTTCTCTTTGCCTCTGCTCTCTCTTTCTCTTTCTCTCTCCCTCCCCCTCTCCCTCTCCCTCTCTATTTCCCTCTCCCTCTCCATCTCCCTTTCCCTATCTCTCCCCCACCTCTCCTTCCACCCTCCCCTCTCCTTCTCCGCCCCCCCAATAAAGAGAAATAAATACGCCAAATGTGGAAATAATACAAATGTCCACTGAAATGTGAACGGATAAACAAGTAGTAACAGACTATTAGAACACATAACACTATGGATAATATTCAAAATACCAAGTGAAAGAAGTCAACTCCCCACCCCTAAAAAATAAGGAGTATGTCTTATACAATTTTATTAGTATACTATTCTAGAAAATGCAAGATAATATGTAGGGACGGAAAACAGACCAGAGATTGCCTAGGAATGGGAATCGGGAAGACGTGGGGGATGGAGGGATATCTAACGGATACAAGGACATTTTTAGTGGTGACACACATATTCTTTTCCTTGCTGTTATGTATACATTGGTGTACATGTAACCAAAATTTACCAAATTATGTAATTGTATTTATTAGTATTAGTATTAATTATTAATTGTTAATTAAGTAATTTATTAGGGCTTTTTAAAAAAATTTTCTTTAATGTTTATTTATTTTTGAGACAGAGAGAGACAGAGCATGACAAGGTGAGTAGCAGAGAGAGAGGGAGATACAGAATCTGAAACAGGCTCCAGGCTCTGAGCTGTCAGCACAGAGCCGACGCGGGGCTCGAACCCACAGACCGGGAGATCATGACCTGAGCCGAAGTCGGACGCTTAATCGACCAAGCCACCCAGGCATCCCATAGGGCTTTTTTTTCAGAGAGAGAGCTGAAGCGTTCATAACTGGGGGAGAGAGGCAAGGGAGAAAGAAAGAATCTTAAGCAGACTCCATGCTTAGCATGGAGCCCAATAAAGGGCTTGATCGAACCTGGGATCATGACCTGAGCCAAAATCAAGAGTCTGATGCTCAAGTGACTGAGCCATCCAGGTGCTCCACCAATTACGTACTTTAAATATGTATAGTTTGTGTATATCAGTTAAACATTAATGAAGTTGTTAAAAAAAAAAAACATGATTAGATATTGTGACTTTTGACCTCTGGGGCTGCTATTTGAAACCTGGTCCACCAGCATCTACTGATTCTGGGAATCCCCAGTATCTTTCATTAACTCACATAAGTTCTTCAAAATAAATGTAACTTGGGAAAAGGGGAAATACCCTGGCAGTGATCACGTGTATCAATTATAAACGTCACAACACTTAGAACTATGATCCATATATGAGGTGGGTGATATAACATATGTTTCCTTTAGACAACTTGGACCTGGTTGACTCCCAGCACTCCATTACCCTTGTACACTTGTTAATTACTTGTTTACCAGTTAATGGTCCTCTGCCTCCTTATACTGTATAAAGAAGGGACTTGGTCTGTCTTGCTCACTTCTGTGTTTATAATGTTACAAAACCAGGCTGGAACGCTGGCAGAAAACAAAGTGGCACTCGGAGATCTTCTTTGGATTGCAGATCTTGATGGAACGGCGGGCTCAGAGGACCCTGTTTCTCCAAACTTCTGAGCGCTGAATGCAAGTGGGGCAGGAAATTTAGTCATCAGCTGCCATATCTGTGGGGGTTTTCCTGCACACAGAAAACAAAGGAAGAAGAACCAGGAGAAGGGGTCTCTAAGATAGAGACCAGAGTTCGTTTTATCCCACCGGCCATCTTTGGTGCAGTATTTTATTCACTCCTCCAACATTATCCCATTTTATGCCTTTTACAACACCTTTTTAGTAGGTATCACCTTTCAGTTTTTTAGGTTGGTACCCTCAGAAGGCTAAGATGCCTGCAGTAGTTTGGGGAGCAACAGTGTTTTCAATAAAATGTACCATGGTATTCAGTATACAGGGGCCAATGGATACAAGTAAAATTAGGGAGAAGAGGGGCCCTGCCAGGGCAGGAAGCCAGGATCCCAATCTGTGAGATCTCATTTGTTCCGTTGATTGGTACTTTCCTGTGTCAATGTTGAATTATTATTATTATTATTATTATTATTATTATTATTATTATTATTATTATTTTTAGTTCCTTAATCTTAGTTGTAAGTATTTCTGACTGGTTTAAAAAATAGCAACATTCCTCCCCCGAAAAGATGCAAGTCCCTCCATTTTCTGAAGTGAGGAGGTCGGGGGCTTGTCTATTTTGGGGGGTTACTGCCACCAGAGAGTTTATTTGGTTTTCTAAGGTTACCAGAGAATCGGCCACGCGTTCCATGTCTTCATTTAGCTCTTGAGATAGTCTATGGTACAGTCCTATGCATAAACCTATGCCCCCTTCTCCAGTTCCTATTCCTGTCACAATTTCTGAGCCTATCCGAATGGGTAGCAGGACTGCCCGTTTAGCCTGAGACTTGGGGCTAAAGGTTGTTAGGAACTGATCTTCAGTGTATACAAATATCCCTGGGGTCCGGAAGATGGAATAACATTTCTGAGTCCAGTTGGCCTCTAAGCATCGATAGGCTGAATTAGAACACAGATAGAACACCCCAAAGGTGCAACATATTTCCTTGTCTGCAATCTGGTGTAGGTCTCCTGGGAGCTTTCCTAAACGTGTGTGTGTGTGGGGGGGGGGGGGGGGAGGGTCGCCCATATAATAACTCAAAAGGGGAGAATCCCAGTGCCCCAGGCGGGCATTGGGCACACAGGAGGGCCAGCCGAAGTAAATCTGGCCATAGGGGGTGAGTCTCTTGGTGGAACTTGGCCAGGGTTTCCTTGAGGGTGCAATTCATCCGCTCTACCTTTCCCTGAGCTCTGGGGGCGTTAAGTAGTGTGCAGTTTCCAGGCAATCTTAAGGGACTTTGTTAGGGTTTGTATAATGTCCGCTCCAAATGCAGATCCATTATTACTGTGTGTGATTAAGCCCAATCTCCCGTAGAAGAGCTTTGGCCACCTCGTGACTTCATTCCATTCTGGTCTGGAATGCTTGGAGGTATCCCAAATTGGTGCAGATTGTTCCAAGAAGGTACCTAAACCCTTTATTTGGTTGTACTTGGTAAAGTCCACCCCTAAGTCCATCCTTTGTGAGCCAGGCAGGGGCTGTGGGGCAGAGCAAGTATTGTTTTTGGCACATGTTACACATTATTCACTGACAGCCTGGCATAATGCTGGCAGCTGGCTGGCTGCCGGCAGCTGATATCGTAGTTCTTTTTGAAGAGGCCCTGTAGAGCAGTTTTCCCTAAGAGGGTGAGTTAGTTATATTCCTTCACTAGGTGCTTTCACATAGATGACGGGACAAGACTCACCATCCGTCTTTGCTTAGTGTGCCCGCTTCTGTCGAGGCCCAACTTCTTTCTTCACTCGTGTACAGGGGTGGGGAGGCTTCCTTCTGGGGCCCAAGAGTCAGAGTGTAGGTAGGAGATTCACCTAGGTCACCTCAGGCAGCCACTCTGGCTGTTTTGTCGGCCAGGTGATTTCCTTCATTTATGGGGGCATCTCATTTCTGAGGTCCCTTACAGTGTAGGATAGCTACTTTGTCTGGTAGCCATATGGTCTCAAGAAGCTTTAGTGTTTCTTCCTCGTTTTTGATAGTTTTCTCTGAAGCGGTAAGGAGGCCTTTTTCTTTATAGATGACCCCATGTACATGCACAGTAGCGAAGCCATGCCAGGAATCGATGTAGATGTAGCCTGTAACAGGCTCAGTCCATTCAAAGGCAAACAATGATTGACTTTGTGGAGCCAGGCAGAGGCAGCAGAAAGCATCCTTTAGGTTGAAGCACGCAACCCTTCTGGCTGACCACGGAATTTGGCTGAGGAGAGTACACTGAGGGTTCGGAATGACTGGGTGTAAGGAAACCGTCACTTTGCTAATGGCCCTCAAAGCCTGTACTGGTTGGTGTCCTCCTGGCTTCTTGCCTGGCAAGAGTGAGGTATTCCAAACTGATTGGCACTCAGTTAGAATACCTCTTTCTCTGAGCCTGGTCAGGTGCTCTTGTATGCCCATTCTAGCCTCTAGTGGAACGGGGTACTGCCTTGGTGTCTGAGGTTGAGCTTCAGGGATCAGGTCAACAATGACTGGGACCCGATTCCAAGCTATTTCAGGCGGGTTATCATCAGCCCATAGCGAGCTGATGTAAGCCTGAATTCTTAGGGGCTACCAGGTAAGGCCTGGGCACAGAACAGTCTCCATTCTTCTTCCCTTGGCAGGGGTATCGCCAAGACCAGGGTTTCCTTCTGCCTTGGGTTTCATTGGAGGCTAGTGTGTCCAGTGGGTTCAAAAGGTATCTGGGCCCCAAGTTTGGAGAGTAGATCCTGGCCCAGGAGAGGAATCGGGCAGTCACGTAAGGAGAGGAACTCATGCCGGACCTTGTGACCCCCAAGTGCACCTTGTTGAGCTTGACCGAAGGGCCATTGCATTGCCTGTGTCCCAGTAGCCCCAAGTATGGTTGCTGTCTTTTGGCCTAAGGGCGCTACCAGGGAAGTAACAAAGGAGTATTCAGCCCCAGTGTCAACCATGAAAGTTATTGTTCAGCCCACCACTTCATTTCAACCGTGGGTTCATGGGGGCCAAGAAACAAAGAGTCCGGTCCCCCTCCGTCCAATTCTACCCCGGCCAGATCAAGAGGGTTCTCACCTCGAGGTTCCTCCAGATATTGGCTGGGTTTTGAGGTCCCCATCCAATTCGAACATTCTTACAATTTCCCTTACCTTTGCAGTATGCACACTGGTCCCTTGCTAAGGGGGCTATGGGCTTCCCCCCTTTTTGTGGTTGGGGTTTTCCCATCTTTGCAGCATCTGTTCTTTAGTTCTGCTGTGAGAAAGGTGGCCTTCTTTTTTAGTCTTCACTTCTCTTTCAGCTGCAAATTTCTGTTCGTGAAAACTGTACTGATGACCTCTAACAGCTGAGTGATATTCATCTGGCAAGCCCTCCAACTTCTGGAGCTTTCGTCGGATATCTGGGTAGCCTGTGCCACAAAAGAGATATGTACCATCTGTTGACTCTGGTCCCTCGGGGTCAAACGGTGCGTATACACGGTACACTTCACATAATCTTTCATAGTAGTCTCCGGGAGACTCCCCAGGGTGCTGTGTGACTGATGATATTTTAGTCATGTTCATGGGATTGTTGACTCCAGCTCAGACTCCCTGAAGGAGGGCTTCCAGGTATCATCAGACATGGCCCTGTCCTCCTTCTGTGGTGAAATCCCGTGTTGGGCATTCTTCACGCATGCAGCTTGAGCCCAGACAGTACGGTCATTGATTCCTGGAGATGTGTGATCTTCTAGGTACTGTCATGTTTCTGTCATTCTTATTTTTAATTAAACAAAGTATGGAGCAACTGTTGACAATCTTCCCAAGTCTGTCAGTACGTCTGGAAGAGGAACTCCATCAAGTCAACCATTGCGTGTGGCTTTTCGGAGTATGGTGGAGTGTTGTGTTTCCACTTGAGGAGGTCGGTTGTAGAGAAAGGTAGATAACCCATCATGGAATGGCTGGTCTGGACTGGTCCATCCTCTTTCTGTCTTTCAGGCTCTCTTGTCTCCGTTACATGCGTTTGGAGAGTTTTAGGTCTGGGTCTGGGCGCAGTCTGGCTGCTGGCCCATGTGGGGTGGGTTATCTGGGTCTGAGAGGGGCGGGGAGATGGGCGGCACTGACTGCAGTGGCAAGTGCACTGACTCTGGCTGTGGCTGGAGAGACAGATGCAGGAGGAGTCTCAAGCTCAGAGGGAGGGAGGTGGGAGCCTGAAGAGTTATAAAGAGGTGGAAAGACAATATCTTCATCCACATCTCCTTTAAATATTAGAGGAGCAGTGGATCACTTCTTTGACTCCCTGGTGAGCCTCCAGATAAAGTGGCTAAAACCTTTGCCTGGCTCTGTTTGCTAATGATGAATCACCTTCAAGGCAGGAATTCTGGGGCAATTTCAAGCCAGAAGTTGATGTACAGAAATGGATCAGGGTGGCCTGGGTTCCCAGTGACTATTAGCCAAACCTGCTGCACTATTTGAGCATCTAATGTCCCTTCTGGAGGCCATCCTGCATTGAATATGGGCCATTCTAGTTCACAAAATTTCCTTAACTTCCTGGGTGTCATTGTCACCCCATGGTAACCTGAAAACCCCTGTTCACATTTTTTCATCATGACCTCAAAAAATCGTAGGCTTACTCTGTTTTCATCCTATTATTAATTTCTTTCTCATATTTGGTGTCACAAAGACAGACAAAGTTAGGGTATACCGCCAGATGAGAGGAATATTCACATACTCCTCTGGTCGCATTCCTGAGGGAAAGTTTAGGTGAGGTTTGGCTATAGTGGACTCTGCTTTGTGACTTGTAATGGGAATCTGACCTGATACCGCCCTAGACCTTATACTCTCACAATGACAACACAGGGGAGTCCATTCAGACTCCAGAGACCTTGGGGACCTTAAGAGTGCCCGTCCATGAAGTCACAAACTCTAACTCGACTGGCAACCCTGGCTTAGCTGCACATTCTCTCTCTCTCTCTCTCTCTCTCTCTCTCTCTCTCTCTCTCTCTCTCTCTCTGTCTCTCTCTCTCTCTCTCCCCCCCCCCCACACACACACACGCACACACATGCACACCAGAGTCTATTACATTTCCTTCCACAAAATTTCCTACCTGGGACACCTATTAAGTCCTCTGGGGATTGATCATGTCCCCCTTCCGCTCTTTTGGGTATGCCTGACTTCTTCGGGGCCCCGGCCTTACCAGTTCCATGGAGCAGGACCTGTCCAAGACAGCGGAGAAGGAGGCTGCTGAAATTCAGGCAGAGCATGCACTTTCTCCCTTGCTAGCCTTTGCTTTGCCACCACCTCACTGTTCTCCCAAACTAGTGGCAACAATGGGCCAGTGCGGTTGGGTTTCCTGGTCAGCAATCTAGTATGTTACGGAACCAGGCTGGAACACTGGAGGAAAAGCCAAGTGGCACTCAGAGAGTTTGGTCAGAGAGTTTGAGAGGCCTGAGAAAACTGAAACTTAAAAGCTTAAGTTATGGGAAACTGAAACCTACCCAAGCCTAACTAGCTTGTTCCACTTCTGTACAATTGCTTGGCGTGCCCGTGTATTCCTGATCAATCATTGTTGCTTGGCACATCCGTGTATTCGTGATCAATCATTGTGATACCTGTACCCCCGGTTGTGGTCTGACCTAAAGGCAGGAACCAATCGAATACTGCTAAGTGTCCAACTTTAAACACCAACCAATCGCAGCTCTGTAACTGTGGAAAATTCCTGATTTCCCCATGACTTGTTTGTACCTGTCTATAAAAGGGGTGTAAAAACCTCTCTCGGGGCCTCTCAGCGTCACTGGCAATTAGTGCGCAGAGGTTCAGGTTCGAACCTGCAATAAATGACCCTTGCTGCTTAACTTTGACTCTGGACTCTAGTGGTTCGTTTTTAGGGGTCTCTTGGACTCTGGGCATTTCAAGTTTGGCTCACCAAAGGTCTGAGCGTGGAGTCCAGTGGGGAGGGTAATTTATAGTCGTCAGCTTCCATATCTGTGGGGGTTTTCGCACATGCACCAAACAGAGGAAGGAGAATCCAGAGGAGAGGTCTCTAAGCTAGAGACCAGAGTCTGTTTGAGCCCCGTTGAACATCTTTGGAGTACTTTATTCACTTCTCCCACAAGAGTAGAGCTCTAAATATCACATAGTATATGCTCATTAAATCTTATTAAGTGAATGAGTTCTATTGCTTCTGTATCGGACATATAACAAGATTTTGGACAATCTATATGGTAAGAGTCCCCAGACCATCCACATTATAGGGATTTCAAGGTTTTGTAGTCTTCACACAATATTAAGGTTTCGTTACAACCACCATAAGCTAACCCTACAACCTCCCATCCTGGATCATATAATGCCCCTGTCTCCTCCTCATTCCCAGTCTTTTGCAACTGAGTGCAGACAATTCCATAATGTGGTCTTGGTTCAGAAAGCCAAATTCCTCAGTTTTTCTCAGTCAGACAGAATTAAATCTGACTGTGAACGTCTGCCAGTAATGTTGCAATAGAGAGGAAGAAGATCAATTCAAGTTGACTCCCTGAGCTGATCCCTATAATCTCTTTAGGGCATGAGTACAGTTAAATAGAAATGCTGCAATCAGAAATATGTCTACTGCTTATCCAACGAACAAAAAGCAAGCATTAAAAAAGTAAGCCGTTTCCCTGCAGAGCAGCTTAATCAGAGAGAGTGAGTGGTGCAAAGTGGGTGAATTCTTCTCTAGGGCCTTAACTATTGCAGAGACACAGTTCAACCTATTGGGGTGTATAACAGAAACATGAAACCTGAGAGCTGCCATTGTTGGGTAACAATGTTCTCTAACTGTGCCTTAGGCATTGACATGATAATCCAAGGGAGAAAAGCACTAATTATAAGTGGCATAGACGTGGACAATTTCTACATGCTTCAACACCTCTTGATAATAATTAATCCTGTCTGCTCTTTGCACGTGAACATTCCGTTGTTGGTCATTTTCCCCATGACAGAAATGGTCCCCTGTGTTTCCGTGGGCTTGTAAACTTAGCCTTCCTGAATAGGGTTGGAGACATCAAAAGGGTATCTCTTGGTACCTGTTGTTTCATTTTGTTCGATAGTTATGGACCTACCCCTATAAAAGGATTCAGAATTTTCGTAGTATGTCTTAAGACTGAATTGGAAGCCCATTTTCTGTATTCAATTCAACTTAACAAAGAGGGTATTACATGTCAGACATTGTGAAACATATAACTGAAGGAATACTACTTCCCAAAGATTGACCCTCAAAATCAGTACGCCTTACTAATGATGCCTTGTTTTTTGGAAGGTCATGAAGGTGTGGATCAAGGTAAGAATGGATGAAAATTAAATAGAACCAATAAGAAAATATAAAAGGACATTTACACTTAGTAAGGATAACCAATAATTCATGAAATGTTGTTTATTTCCTTTATTTATATGTATGTGTATGCTTATACTGGGTTGTGGTGAAATATGTGTTCCTTACAGTAGGTTGGGGATAAAATATTTGAGAGACGCTGTGCTAATGCACCTTATCAGGCTGCCTGGTGCCTCTGTAGCTTGGGTTCTTGATAGGGCTTAGGTTCATCCGCTTCATGTGCTTGCATGAAATTTGGAAGATATGATGGCTAGTTTTATGTGTCAACTTTACTGGGCCACAGAGGTCCAGATGCTTGGTCAAACATTTTTCTGGTGTTTTGTGATGGGAAATACTTGAGTCTGTACAGTGAGTAAAACAGATTATTTTCTTAATGTAAGTGAGCCTTATCTAATCAATTGAAGGCCTGAATAGAATAAGGATGATTCTCCCATGGATACTAGGGAATTACTCTTGCCTGCCTGAATGTCTTTAAACTGGGACATTGGCCTCGTCCCCAGATTCAAACTGAAACAGCAGCTCTACCTGAGATTCAAGCCTGCCAGCCATTGGACAAGAACTATGCCATCAGATCTCGTGTGTTTTCAGCTAGCCAACTCATCCTGCAGATCTTGGGACTTGTCACCGTCCACATTTATGGGAGCCAATTTCTCATAAGAAATAAATAAATAAATAAATAAATAAATAAATAAATAAATAAATAAATAAAATACATAAATATAAATATATATTTATTTAATAAATTCATATTCATATGAATATATAGATATAAACATAAATATAAATATAAATATATAAATAAATAAAAATATATAAATATATTATAAACTATAATATATATTATATATATATGAGAAACAGAAGTTTTCTCTGTTGAATCTTACTAATTCAGAAGGTGAAAACTATTATCTAGTGGTTCTACAGCCGTTTTTTTTGTTGTTGTTTACAAACAGAATGTGGTAGACATTATTCTAATAGAAAAAAAATAGCACCCAACATTCCATACCTTAATGCTGACAACCCATGAAAATGAAGAGATACCTTTTCTGTAGTCGTGTTGTATTATAGAGAGAGATTTTCTGGACCAACCTAGTATCATCATGAACCCATGCACCATACACCCATGCAAAGCAGAGAGTTTTCTCTGGCTGGCCATCCCACAATCTGAAAATAGAGACCTCAGTTGTATAACTGCAAGGAACTTAATTGTCCAAAACCCAAATAATCTCAGAAGTAGATTTCTCCAGATAAGTACCCCACCTACTGACACTTGACTCTTACCTAGTGATACCCTAGGCCCAGAACACCAGTGAGTCTGCCTGGACAGACCAGTGAGTCTGCTGGGGTTATTCTGGCAAGACAATTCTGCAGTGCTGTCTTTGGATTCTGGGAGTGCAGTGTACACCCCACTTAACTAACACTTCTCCTGATGTTTTGAACACACAATTCCTCATATTAAGTCACTGCTTGGATAGAAGGTAATTTCTGCCATATGCTACTGAAATTTGACGATTGTACTTCCACGTATCTCCTACTAGTTAAATGCAACGATACCTGTAGCTTATTTCGAACTCAAGTAAAGCAAAACACAAAACTCTAAAGAACGGACCACTCCTTACTTCTTGAAAATACCTCTTCTTTTCTTTTTGATAACATTTGACTCTCCTGGTTTCTCTTTTATATTCCCTCTACTAATTTTCATTCTATTTTCCTGCCTGATTTCCATTCATCAAGCATGCATTGAGCACGTACTAGGTTGTAGGCACTGTATACAAAGAACAGAGGTCTTATCTAGAACTAATAATGGACCTTGTTATCCAGGGATTTGCCACTGTGCAAAGAAATTAACTATACTGAGTTGATAACATCTGTAATAGAGGTGGATAAATGTACCCTGGAATTGCAAAGAAGAAAACACATGAGTCTCTGGGGCACCCAGGGAGTGCTTTACAAAAATGAGAGTCACTTGAAGTGAGTCTTCTAGAGAAGGCATATTTCAAATCGACAGAGTAAGGAAGGGCATTCCATGCAGGGAAATAAATAAATAAATAAATAAATAAATAAATAAATAAATAAATAAATAAAAGAGGAAGACACGGAAGTTTGAAAATGTGACACATTAAAGGAGTAGCAAAGTTTCCTTTGGATGGATTTCTTGTGGGAATGGGAGGTTGGTAAAGAGTGAGGATTGGTGTAGAAGGTGACATATGAATTGGATCCTAGAAACAGTTTACAGGAGATAGTTATTGTGCCCGAATAACTTTGATGACTACCCATTGTATTCAAATAAACCTGAAGACACTTCTTGGCTTAGTTAGAAGGTTGCTCATCATCTGTTTAATTCTATAAGGTTAATCTCATCCTATGTTCCTCTTCTCTACCAACCATTCACTCATTTACTCAATTATTTATTCAGTCAGGGAGGGTATGTGTGGGGTGCATATCACGAAGAATGTGAAAGTCATTATAAGGATTTTGACTTTTATTTTCAATGAGATGGGAAGTCAGTTGAGTAGTCTGACCAAGTTAATATTTTAGTTTTATTTATTTATTTATTTATTTATTTACTTATTTACTTATTTACTTATTTATTTATTTATTTATTTATTTATTTATTTATTTATTTATTTATTTATGAGAGTGCCCACAGGGGGATAGAGAGACAGAGAGACAGAGAGAGAGAGAGTGAGAGTGAGAGAGGGAATCTCAAACAGGCTTCATGCCTAATTCATGCCTAGCACAGATCCTAATGCACGTTCTGACCCCATGAGCTCATGATTTCTGCATCATGACCTGAGCCAAAATCAACAGTCAGATGGCTAACCACCTGAGCTACCCAGGTTACCCTAATTTATATGTTAAACAAATCACTCTGACTACTGTCTGGGGAGCAGGATGGAGTGGGAAGCAAGCATACAAGCAACAACAACAACACAATAAGGAGGTTACCATAGTAATCTTGAAATAACTGTAGCTTGAATGAGGATGCAAGAAGGGCACATAGTGAGAAAATTATGACCGTGTGTATATTATAAATGTGGATCAAGTAGGATTGCTTGTGGTTTGAATATAAGGTATGAGAAAAACAGATATAAAAGATGATACCAAGTTTGTTTTTGTTTTTGTTTTTGTTTTTGTTTTTCTTTGTTTGTTTTGGGCTGGACCACAGGTTGGTGGTAGTTTTAAGTTGTCTGTTAGAGATCATGGGTTTTAGGGGAAACACCAGGACTTGCTTTTTTTAACATTGTGAGTTTGAGATGCTTATCAGACATCCAAGCTGCATTTTTGTGAATGCAGTTAGATATAGGCCTCTGGAGTTTAAACTAAGAAGTTTCGTGTGGACTCTAGTCTGGATTACTTAGTATGAGATCACATGAGATCAGCTAGGGAGTGAGAATGGATGAGAGAGAAGACATGCAAGGACTGAGCTCTGGGGTGTCTAACTCTTAAAGTACTGCAAGATGTGGAAAAACTAGAGAAGGAAACTAGACACAGTGGCCACTGAAGGAGTAGGCGAGACGTGAGGAGGGTCTCGAGTCCAGGAAGCCTGGTAAGGAATGTGTTTCAAGGAAGGAGGTATCAAATTGGTCAAGTGCTGATGGCAAGTCAAATAGGATGAGGTCAAATAAATGACCATCAGGGTCACATGGGGGGGTCACTTGGTTAAGTGTCTGACTCTTGGTTTCACCTCAGGTCATGATCTTATGGTTTGTGGGTCCAAGCCCCAGGTGGGGCTCCATGCTGACAGTGTGGAGTCTGCTTAGGATTCTCTCTATGCCTCCATCTGTCTCATAACCTCCCCTGCTCACTCTCCCTTTCTTTCAAAATGAATGCATACACTTTAAAAATTACTAAAATATAAATAATCACTGTGTTTTGCAAAGTGGATGTCATTGACCTGTGATGAGAACAGTTTCTGTAGCACCGGGGAAAAGCCGAATTGGAGTGGATTCAACGGAGAATTGGAGGAGAATGACTGTAGACAGGGAGGAAGGCAATTCTTTCAAGGAGCATTGTGACAAAATGTGGGAGAAAAATGAGGCAGCGGTGGGAAGGGAAGGGAGCAGGGTCAAGAGAGGGCTTTGGTTTTTCTTTCTAAAGTTTGAGAAATAAAAGCATTTTTGTAATTTCCATATTGCTGATGGAAATGATGATATGGCAGAGTGGGGGAGAACTGCTGACAGAAATGTTCTTAACAGGGCGAGAGTGACTTCCGTCTAGTGTCCAAAAGATAATTGGCGCGGAGAGGAATGAACAGATCCTTCATATTAATGTTGGTGAGAGCAGAGCACAAGGGAATAGGTGTAGATGGAATGGTAGATGCGATAGGTGATTTTGCAAATTCTCTTTTCACTGACCTGGTTTTCTCAGTGCGATAATAGGCAAAGTTATAAGACCAGAGTGAAGAAGGGTTGGGAACAGTTAGAAGTTTGCGGAGAAGGAAGTTGTGAAATAGAGGTCTAGGGGTGTGAGTAAGTAGCCTTCTGACCTCACTTTGGTCAGTGGCCATCAAGTAACTTTTGTGCTGCTTTTCTCCAATTACATTGGATGTTGCTATGCGTAGGAAGTAGATTGAACTCCCTGCGGTTCCCCACTTCTTTACCTTTGCATAGGTAAGTTTGCATCTGCCTGAGAAGCCCTCTCTACCCTAATCACTCATATTTCAAATTTGCCTCAACCATTACTTACTTAATCCCACCAGGCAGAGTGAATTAGTCCCTTCTTGGAACTCTTGTGGTACCATGTGCATTACCCTGTACTGTAATTTTTGCCATATTGTAATAATTTGCGTCCCTGTCTCCCTAGATAATTTGGCCACTCCTTGAGGGTGTCAATTTGGTCATTGCACTTCCTAGTATACAGTTTGACTTGTGGTTAGCCTTTGTTAATTGCCAATTGAATTGAATTGAATTGAGTTGAATTGAATTGAGTTGAATTGAATCGAATGTATTGAATTGAATGTATTGAATTGAATTGAATTGAATTGAATTGAATTGAATTGAATTGAATTGAATTTCATGGAGAGAATTAGCAGAAGGGATTGGCAGGTAGGAAGGGCAGAGCCTAGAAAGAGTGGTGACATTTAGAACAAGACTTGTCTGATCTGTAAGGAGGGGAACTCCTGCTCATGAGAGTGGCAAAGGTAACTGTTTACTCACCTGTAGTGGTGGAGTGAATGGAGCCGAAACCCCAAATGGACTTCTGTAAATTGTGTCAACAATTCTTACTTCTATAGTGTTTGCGTTGAGGACCAAAAGAGTTCATATATGCAGAAGGATTTTGTACATAAAAATGTGCTGCATAATGTAAGATACTCTTTCTCACAACACTCTGTGCCAAGATTAAAGAAATGTGTTGATTTTATATATTTTACTAAAGGATAGCATGTATAACAGAGGAAGAGAAGGATGGGTTTAAAAAAATGATTATAGTTATACTCGTCTTGTTGACCTTTCTACTCTTTAAAGTCTCTTTGGAAGATATCATCCTGGTCTCTTTCAGTTACAGATGCCTCTTATTGTCTCTGAGACAATAGCCCTAATATGATCCAATTTGCTAAGCCAGGTGGTGTGGAAGACAGAAAACGGCCAGCTCATTCTGCAGGAAGCAGCATACAAGGAGCCCACTGATCTGACAGGCTTGTGTCACAATGCACCAGTGTGGGAATTGCTCAGGCTCAGAAAAGGCCAGTTTTTTGCAACATTATACAACTCAAGAGAACTTTCTAACACAGAGGCAATGCTCACAGTTCCACAGAAATCACATGTCTGATTCTTGATGCTGACTAGAAGTCAGCCAGTTATTTTAACACAGGTTATAACTCTCACTGGTTTCACTTCACTTTCCCTTAAGGTTCAGGTTTCTTAAGGGCAGGGACCATGTTCTGGGCTTCATAACCTCTGCCCACACATGTCTACCATGGTATTTCATGGGCGCTCCGTTATCATCTGTTATTCATTGGGTTTTTTAGTAGGTGTCAGGCAGCTTTCATGGTGACCACGTATTGGCAGATCATCAAGAGAGTGGCAATAGTGGAGCTTTCTCTACTATATGAACCACATGTTACTTATCTTAAAATTCCTGGAATATATGTATGATGTCCTGTATGAATGATTGTGAGTTTATGACACTCATATTCTACTCCTTTTCCCCAACAGTTTAAAATACCTTTATGGCAGTTTACCTTCCTTTCATTCCCTAACTTAAAATATTTTACTTCTTTGGCTTTGGACTACCTACCTACATGCTAAAAGATGCAACACTAGAAAACATGATTGCATTTTGATGTGTTCTTAGCAGGCTGCCTTAATTGCCAGCTCTGTTGTGTGGGTTGGGTATTACTGTTGCTTCTGGGAGGATCTTCTGAGATACAAGTATATTTCTTGGGCAAAGTAGCATGTTGAGTCCGTCATCATTTGGAGTGAAACTCAGTCTACGTCCAGTAGAGTTAGTCCTATTGGTCACATGAAGGAATGAAAAACAGGCCATATTCGTTTCGATGTCATAACATTCTGGGACGTGTAGTGATGCCCATGAGGAAAAAAAAAAAAAAAAAAAAAAAAAGAATCAGACAGGGGACTCCATTTAAGAGACGTCTCAGCAAGCAGAATCAAGATGCCAGAATGAGGAACAAAGATAAATGCTGTCTAGTTTGTAGAGGTTGGAGACATTGCTCCAGCAGAGAGAAAGTTCCTTCAGGGTTAAGGGAGAGGCTGGATAGTGATCTACAGGCCCCTTGTTACCACCTCCAGGCCATGATCTTTCTACTCCCCTGAAGTTCCTGCCTTCACCTCCTTAGTCCATCTATTCAATCCCAGAGCGCCACCCTTTTTTTTCATGGACATTTCTGGAATCCCTTCCTACTCTTCTTTCTCCTCATGTTGCTCCTGCCTCTGTTGTGGGCAATTTCAGAATCCTGGTAAAATTGCTCCAGCAATGTAGCTTCAGTGTTCTTTAAATTCTCTGGCTCCCACAACCTTAAGAGTCAGTTTCCTCCAGTAGCTAACTTCCGTGATGGTACTCTGAGCTCTATGATCATCCAGATGTCTCCTGCTAGAATGTGAAACTTAACGTGCCAATATCTCAGAAGATAACCTCCCCTAACCAGGTGTCTCACTACTTGACTTCACAACTTCTCTTCTTCAGCCTGATAGAGACTTGTGGTCCCTACTTCCTCCCTCTCATTTCCCTGTATATCATCCCTTGTGGCTCCACTTCCCTTCCTAATGCAGTGTATACACCTCAGTATGTCACTTTGTGTTGGAACCTCCTAGTCCTCTGCTGCATCGGCTCTGGTGGCCTTGAAGCTTGGATGAGAGTCCTCCACTCTGTCAGCCCATCCTCTGTCTCACTCAGTCCAGTGAACTGTTACAGGGACTCACAGTCACTAGGGTCACTCACTATGATTTTATGGTTGCTGATGGCAACCTACCCCCAGAGCTTCTTGCCAATCTTAAGCGGTCTTCTCCCCACAGCAGCTATTCCATACCTCCATCATTTCCCTCAACCTATCTTTTTCACCTTTCCCTGGGAAATGACTCATATTTCATAGATAGAACTTAGATTGTAGACACCTTCAAACTCTCACTCAGACCTCATAATCACACCTTTCAACACAACGTTCAACCCCCACCCCAGTATGAGAGACAAAATGTTCCTATTCCCACTCTACATTCATTAATTCATTCAGCAGTCACTGAGAGCCAACTGAGTCCTACGAAGCACTGTGCTATATGCTTGGGACATTAGAGATGAGGAGGTAGACCCTACTCACAAGGCGCTTACAATCACAAGGAGCTTACAATCATGTAGGGGAGACAGATATTATGGTGTAATGATCCCAAGATGCATGGAGCATTAGGAGAGTGTGAAGGGAAAATCCATGTAACTCAGCCTTCAGGGGAAGGAGATGAAGTGTTGCAAGGGACTTTTCAGGTGGCGTGCTATCTTGAACTAATCCTTAAAGAGTGAGTAGGTATTAGTTAGGCAAGGTTGGAGTAGGAAGGACACAAGAGGTTCAGGCATTACACAGTAGAGAAAAATCACACTGAATATAGGGAGAGGGTATAAATAGGGTAAAAATAGGAAATTGAGTCATTCCGATTCTTGACTGGGTCCTACACTTTGTAAAGAGGTCATCTCACAAAGAACCTCAAACGATCACATTTTCCCACAATTTCCTTCTGCATTTTTTATTCTTTATCCTAGTGTAATTCCTCTCCTTCCCTCACCAGTATGATTCAATTAGTAACTCACTTCTGTGGATACTATGGCAACCACATTTCCTCTATGCCGCACCCTTCTGTATCTTTGCTTGGCATCAGTGGAGCCTCATGATGGAGCTCATATCTCTACTCCCCTTAGAGTGGACTTTGGAACATGCAAAAGTTATTACATCACTGCCTTCCAAGCTGTGGTTCCCCCACACTCCAGCATGATAGAAAACACCTTTCCCACCCACACCCTGCCCCCACCTTTGCATCCTTACTGGTCCTGGGCCAATTGCTCATGCCCTTAGACTCCCGCATGATCAACTATCAGCAAATTCCTTAATATGCCCTGTTGTTTTATACCTAGAAGTCTTCCCCATCACCATGGGTATGTTTTGATGCAGCATCTTAATTGGTACATATTTTAATGCAGGCTAAAATAACTATCAAATATCTAACCTATTCTCTTTTTTTTTTTTAATTTCCCAGATAACAAGGGTAATTGATGCTCTTTTTTTTTCATTTTTAAAATTCTATTATTGAAGTATAGATTACATACAGTGTTATTTTAGTTTCAGGTGTGTAAAATAGTGATTTCATAATTCTATACATTATTCAGTGCTCACCATGGTAAGTGTAATCACCATTTTTCACCATATCATGTTGTTATAATATCAACTATATTTCCTGTGCTGTACTTTTCATCTCTGTAAGTTATGTACTTTATGACAGGAAGTTTGTAACTCTTAGTCGCCTTTCCCTATCTTACACACCCCACCCACTTCTCTTCTTGGAACCACAAGTTTGTTCTCTGTATTGAAGAATCTGTCTGTTTCTTTCTTTGTTTTGTTTTTTAGCTTCTACATAAAAGTGAAATTATATGGTATTTCCTTTTATTGGGATAATCCCACGTAGCATAATACCCTCTAGGTTCACACATGTTGTTGCAAATGGCAACGTTTTATTCCTTTTTTTTTTTTTACAATGAAATTATATTCCATTCTATGGACACTACATTTCTTTATGTATTCATCTGTTGACAGGCACTGGGGCTGCTTCCATAGCTGGGCTATCATCAATAATGCTTTAATAAACACAGAGGTGCATGCATCTTTTCAAATTGGGGTTTCCCTTTTCTTTGGGTAAATACCCAGTAGTGGAATTATTGGATGATGTAGAATTTCTGATTTAATTTCTTGAGGAACCTGCATTCTGTTCCCTAGAGTGGCTGCACCTATTTACATCCCCACCAAGGGTGCATTGGTGTTGCTTTTTCTCTTACCTTCTCACCAATACTTGTTATTTCTTGCCTTGCTGCTACTAGGCATTCTGTCAGGTGTGAATTGGTGTGTCATTGTGGTTTTGATTCAGGTTTCTCTGATTAGTGATGTTGAGCATCTTTAATGTGTCTGCTGATGTAGTAGACACTCTTAATTCATCCCTTTCCCCTTCCCTTTTGATTCTTTCCAGGGTGATGGTGACACCGATGACCTCTGACAGCTTAACTCACCATTTTATCTTCTATCAACAGTCATACATTACTTCAAGTGTCCTGCTTTCCTGCTTCAAGTTACATTGTTTCTAATGCTTTACATGACGTCCCTTTCACGAGTCTTCCTAGGGCACCCCTACTCACCTTGTATTACTACCCACCGTCACTCATACTCTTAGAAAGTTGCTCTAGTTACTTATCCTGATCCAACACTCTCTTTCTATGCCCCGACTCTAATCTCTACACACACTTCAATTGACACCTCTTACACTTAATTTTTTTCCTAAAGTTTATTTATTTATTTATTTATTTATTTTTGGAGGAGAGAGAGACAGAGCATCAGTGGGTGAGAGGCAGAGAGACAAGGACATGCAGAATCCCAAGCAGCCTCCAGCTCTGAGCTGTCAGCACAGAGTGCCACATGGATCTTGAACTCACAAGCTGTGAGATAATGGCCCAAGCTGAAGTCGGCCACTTAAGCAACTGAGCCACCCAGGTGCCCCAACACCTCTTACACTTTCATGTCTCCAACATAGGACTTAATATTTCTGAGGACCGGGACTATCCATTCATTAATTTCTAGCACCTCCTACAGTTTGGGAATAAAGTAGACACTCAATAAATTGATGCTCAATTGACAAATAAAGGAAGGAATGGGTCTGAAGACAAAGGGCTCAATAAAGACTTTCGTTCCTAGGAATTCAACCCAGAGTAACACTAGAGCATTTGAATTCAACTGGAGGGTCCTTTAACCAATCATGGGAGAATTTACCATATTCTAAGAGTTGTAAGCTGAGAGACTAAGATTTTTTTGAAGAAATATTAAAGGTAATTTAATTTCCTAAGAGGCCAAGCCTTGAAAGCTTAGCTATAAGAACTATAAGATGTAAGAAGATTCTGGATCATGGTGAAACTCAAGTGCAGTGAGAGACGTGACAACACGGGGAACACACAGTAAGGACCGCAGTAGTCCCGGAAGTGCTGTCCTGTATGAGAAAAGAGGGTTTAGTGACCCTGTGTGGAGGGAGAGGATAAAGGGTGGGCAGAGTAGGGAGGGGAGGAAGTTGGGATCCAAATTGCAATATTGAAATATCAGAGGAATGTTATTGTCATATTCATAAACTTCCCTATACGTATCCTAAGGAAAACTTTTTTTTTCTTTAACGAGCTTTTTAAAGGTAATATACACATGGTAAAAATTCATATAGTAGCAAAAAAAGTTATTCAGTGAAAGTAAATCTATGTCTTCTCTAGGCCTCCATTATCCTTCCCCAGAAGAAGACCACCTTTAACAGTTTGTAGGTTTTTTTTTTTTCCAGAATCTCAAAGTATATAATATGCATATTATGGTATATGCCTACCTCACATGAAAAAAAATATGTATATATAGCTGGTACCAAGATATTATCTACAGCTCTCCATTTTATAGATACATGATTTTTGTGATTGTTAAAAGGTATGACATGCCATTTGCCCTCTTAAAAATTAAAGTGTCTGGTCCAATGGGACATTATTTTTTAAATATACTTCATGGTATTCCTACCCTGGCTGCATTGGAGGTATTTAATCTGTCCCCTGTTCATGTGTATTTAATTTGTTTCTAGTCTACGACTATAGACTATATACGCTGCAGTGAAAGTCCTTGTACATATGTTTGCCTGCCAGAGTCCAGCAGAGTGTGGGTGGTGCCTCTAAAATCTTACCTGGAAAGAGTTTAATGGAGGAACTGTGAACACAGGTGCTGGCGAGATAAACGGGCTCAGAACTAAGTGGTCGAGTTCTTGGGGACTAGCAAGAGAAGACTTCACCTCTCCCAGGCACCAAGGGACACGGAAAGGACAAGTGTTACTAGAAGCCAATGAGCCCACAGCTGGGAAAGAAGCCACCTAACAGGAGATGTGGCCATAGACTGAGGAATAAGCCACTGCCAAAATTCCAGAGTTCACAGTACATATAATGACTGCTTTTCTCTTGCTCTCTGGCTACCTATTAGTATACCTGCCAACTATGGATGGAAGCCAGAGGACAAGAAAGCCTAAACGATGCAGTCCATGGAGGTCAGCTTACTAGCAGGCATAGGATGATCAAAAATATATCTGCAAGGATGAATGGAGGATTAGCAGTCCCTGGCTTAATATTGTTTGACTTATAGTTATTGGACTTCACAAGGGTGTGAAAATGATAGCATTGTTTACAAATTGTACTTTGAAGAGCACCTGGCTGGCTCAGTGGTGTAAGCATCTGACTTTAGTTCATGTCAAGATCTCACGGTTCATGAGTTCAAGCCTGCCTCAGGCTATGCTGACAACTTGCATCCTGGGGCTGACTTGAGATTCTGTGTCTCTCTCTGTCTCTCTGCCCCTCCCCTGCTCGCACTCTTTCTGTCTCTCTTTGTCTCCAAAACTTGAATAAACATTAAACGTTTTAAAAGATAAAATGTACTTCAAGTTTAAATTTTTGACCTCTCCCACTGCTAATGAGACGCGATATGACCCTCTCCTGTGATGCCTGGCAGAGCAACCAGCCACAGCTCCCAGTCCACCACATGATCATGGTGGTGAACAATCTATATGCTTACAGCCATTCTGTACTCACACAACCGTTGTGTTTATGCTTTCAACACAGTATTCACTGAAATACATGAGACAGTTAAACTTTAATGTAACATAGGCTGTGTGTTAGATGATGTCTCATAGTTTCAGCTAATGCAACTGTTCTGAACACACATAATAGAGGCTAGACTAAACTATGATATTCAGCACATTATGTGTGTTAAATGCATTTTTGACTTAGCATAATTTCAACTCACAATGGTTTTATCTAGAGGTGACTCCATCCTAAATCAAGGATGATTTGTAATGTAAAAATCTTGGGAAATTTCCTAGAACTGGAATTGTGGTATCAGTAGGACAGAAAGAACCTCTTCCACATCCATTCCTCCACCTCCTTCCTTTGCTGGTTATTACCAGCGCTTAGCTGTGCCTACGGGCACTCGGAATTAGGACTACATACCCCCGCTTCCCTTGCAGCCAAAGCAATATAAGAGGAAGTGTCATGTGGCAGCTTTTCTGAGAAAGTTGAGACAGCTGTGTGCCTGGTGTCCTTTATTTTTTCTTTGATGTCATTCACATGCTGCCTTGGATCCTGAACTCCAGGGCCAAACCATTTGGATGGAAAGTGAACTGAGATTCTTCCAGCAAGAGCTGGTAGGAACTAGATTTCTTTGCACTTCATAGACTATAGCTGCCCAATCAGACTTGAGCTGTATACCTCCAAATCTCACTTATTTGGGAGAGAAATCCACTTTTACCCTATTGAAATCATAGTTCTTCCTTGTTCTGTGTTGTAGGGAAAAACCTAACCCTCATGAAGGTATACAGATAACAGGTATAAATAGTTTGAATTTTTATGGGTTTTGTCAAGTTTGGTATTTTGAACTGAATTTTTAATACTGACTTTGAATTCAGCTACTCCATTCACAACACATGACTTAATCTTCTTGTGCCTCTGATTTCTCAGAGGGGTAGTAATATAAAGCACTTCATTTGGTTGTTATGAGGAATAATTACACTAAAATATGTGAAAGAGGTCAGTGTCTGTCCAACATGCCAAACACTCAATGAATGTTATTACTGTTATTTTTACCATTATCATGTTTAACTGTCTTCCAAACAAGACGTACCAGTTAGCCAGTTGCATTTCTGAAATGCCTTCTTCCTCTTCCCTTATCTATAGTGTGCATTACCAAAGTTTGTGTCCAATAGATGAGTAGTAGTATTTCATTTTTATTTGCAATTGCTTTCTAAAATTGTGGTTGTACATCTAGACATTTTGTAAAAGTCATTTATGCTTGTTTTCTGGTGAACTTCCTTTTTCTTTCCTCTATTCCTTCTATTGGATTTTTGTTTTGTTTTACAGTGTGGCTTAAAAAAAAGCAATACAAGCATTATGGGAATTTGTCTTCTGTGTTTCTATTGGTGGTGCAAATATTTCCACTAATTTTCATTTGCCTTTATTTTCTTTTTTTAAATTTTTTTTAAATTTAATGTTTATTTACTTTTTGAGAGAGAGAGAGAGTGCGAGCAGGGAAGGAGAAGAGAGAGGGGGAGACACAGAATCTGAAACAGCCTCCAGACTCTGAGCTGTCAGCAAAGAGCTAGATGCAGGGCTCAAACCCACAAACCATGAGATCGTGACCTGAGTCGAATTTGGACGCTTAACCTACCAAGCCACCCAGGCACCTCACTTTATTTTTTCTTTTTCCTTTTTTTTTTTTTTTTTTGGCTTTATTTTTTCTTTACAAAATTAAATATATATATATATATATAATATATATATATATTCAATATAATAAAAATGATCCTTCTCTACTATCGTTACATCTGAGCTTAATATCCACCCCTATTTTAGAACGATCATTGTCATTCTGTATTATAAGAATAATTCCCCCATGTTTTCTCCTAGGACTTCATAGATTGACTTACATAAAAAAATATCTTCTCCATTTGTAATAAAACTGGGGGAGGCAGTGAGATGAGATTTAAAGTGATTCTGCAGATGACTGTGTTGGAGCGTCGGCAAAAATGAACGCTTTGACACATAAATCCTACCTAAGAAAGTTATAGTTTCCTTTGATCCACATAATAGATACTTCTTAAATAAAGCACGTGGGAAGCCATCCTCCTTGCAGGTATGGGGTAAGCTTGCCTCCTGGGCTTTTTTTTTTTTTTTTTTTTTTTACTCTTGGGGGGAAACGCATCGGTTGTTTATAATGGAATTTTGTATTTCCAGGTTAAGGTGCTGCCAGGTACAGCCTAACTAATTTACAGTTTGTAAGACTGCCTCTCACACATCGCTTCCTGGTAGTAGGCAAAATTTCTTTCTCTGCAACCAGGACCATACTGCCACTTGTTCACAGGTTAAGTAATGATGCCAAGACATTTTTATGCCTATGCTACCAATGGCCCATCTGTGGACAAGTGCAGGCAGATACTGCCTACCTTTTAAGGCCAAGGAGGGATTGAGCCCAGGGCCTTCCACTGGGCTCCACCATTGTTTCTGCTCTCTCTGGTGTTTGTCAGTTGTGATCATCACGGTTGAGAACACACGCTCTAGAGTAAAACTATCTGACTATGTACTTCCATCTTGAGCTATAGGGAAACAAATAAAGTCCCCTTACCTTTTTTGTTCTTTGCTTTCTCTTTTGTGAAACGGGCATTATCACAGTGTGGAAATTAAATAAGTAAATAAATAAATACGTAAGTGCTTAAAATTTCTTAGCAACAAACGCTCAGTAAATATTAAGAAGGCTTATCCCAATAGAGAATAGAAAAATAACTTTCTTCTTTTCTCCTAGGATTTTATAGATGCATTTTTATAAGAAAACATATAACATTGGTAACAATATTATAACATATAATAATATGACATTATACAAATTAAGACATGTATAAGGAAAGTACTGAAACTTCATGAATAGTATCATTGGTACAATTATTCGAACAATGCATTTGTTTTGAAAGGTTCACTTAGTTATACACTAAATTTGCATATGCTTTGAACCTAGTTCTGGATTCTCTATGAGGATTCATTTATTGAGCTTAGCCACATTTGCTTTATAACATAATTTATCGTCTGGTAGAACTCGACTAATTCATATGCTTCCTTTTCAGAACATGTTTTCTAGATCAGCTTGAATTTTGATATTTATACAAAAATCTTAGAACCAGCTGATCTGATTTAAAAAATCCATATTTTATTGGGCTTGCAACAAATTTACATAGTAATTTAGAGATGGTTGGCATTCTTACAATAATAACTTTTCCTATTCCAACACAAGGAATGTTTATATTTAAGCTTTTTTTTTATTTTTTTTTATTAAAAAAAATTTTTTTAACGTTTATTTATTTTTGAGACAGAGAGAGACAGAGCATGAATGGGGGAGGGGCAGAGAGAGAGGGAGACACAGAATCGGAAGCAGGCTCCAGGCTCTGAGCCATCAGCCCAGAGTCTTAAGCGGGGCTTGAACTCACGGACCGCGAGATCGTGACCTGAGCTGAAGTCGGACGCTTAACCGACTGAGCCACCCAGGTGCCCCAAGCTTTTTTTTAAATATCTCTCAGAAGAGTTTAAAGTTTTCTGAAATGCTTATTTATATATTTCTTTCATGTTTCTTGTTAAGTTCCCTCCTTCCTTCCTTCCCTCCCTCCCTCCCTCCCTCCCTCCCTCCCTCCCTCCTTCCTTCCTTCCTTCCTTCCTTCCTTCCTTCCTTCCTTCCTTCCTTCCTTCCTTCCTTCCTTCCTTCCTTCCCCCCTTCCACCTCCTTCTCCTTTTACTTCTGTTATGGCAAATGGTGCCAATTCTCTGACTATATTTCTAATTATTTTTGTTCGTATGGGAGAATGCTAAATTGTTTATCTTGTGAGCCTGGATCATGTAACTTCATCAGGAAGACTCATGAAAAATCTGATCTCCCTTCCTTCATCGCAGTTATGTATAATTGACATTTGTTGGAAGGAGATAAACAGAGTCAAGAGAATTTCAGTCTTAGAAGAGAAGCCCCTGAGGTGAGAGTAGCCTGAGAGAGCAATTGGAGAGGGAACAAATGTGACCCAGAAAGGAGCTCACTGAACAATGTGATTGGGATACCCCCCCAAAAGCAGGTTGATTAGGAATAGCACCAATCAGTAATTGTCAGATATGATCAAAGCTGTACAAGGGCCACTTTAAAGTGTTAGATGTTTTCCTTAAATACAAAAACTTTTGTATTTAACCAAGAAATTAAAAAGTTACCCAAGATAAAATCAGTAAAATTAAAGCATTTTTCTTTTAAACAGAAAATTCAAGGAAACCAAATTATTAAAGTAAAACATGGTAACATTATAGAGCTTTTTGTTATGAAAAAATCCTATGTACATATGCCAATAAAATAGACAATGAATGTTTTGGAGACGATGTAAATGATACAACTGGTTTAAGAAAAAGCAGCAAGAGAATGAAAGCCATGCGAGTCATTTCTTTGAAAAACTAGCATAACCCCATACCTCTAACACTGGAGCAAATGAGTAAGACTTGGGGACCAGCTAGCCTGGCTGAGATGTTTCTTGCCAACACTTACTTAGTTCTTACTCATACCAGGGGAGTTTCTGAACATTTCACAAGTAATTCATGTCATTCTCCTAAGGGCCCTAGGAGGGAGGGGTTACTATTAACCTCCTTTTACACATCAGCAAATTGAAGAAGTTCAGAGGTTAAGGAACTTGTCTGCTCCCAAGGTCAACACAGGTGGCATGTGATGGAACTGAGAGGTGGCATGAAATAGTGTCCTCTAGTGCCAGCGTACCCAAGTTTACATCCTGTCTCAGCAGTACTAGGTGTATGATCATCGGCACAGTTTTTTTTTTTAATGCTTTTGTGCTTTAGTTCTCATATATGTAAGACCAAGAGATGAATATAATAATCATATAAAGAGTTTAGAACAATATCTGAAACATAGCAAACACCCCTTATATAGAATCCTATTATTACTGCTATTATTATTAAAACAGGACAGGACAGAGAATACCTAAAAAGACATAATAACACATATGCAAACAAATGAATTTCCTGATACCTAAAATATCAGAAATTCCAGTAATTTATTTAGGTGCTCTAAAGTTTTTTTTTTTTTTCTTTTTCTTATAAATTGAATTTATTTTTAAATATTTTATGGTTTTTAAACAATATCTTATTTATTTTTGAGAGAATGCAAGCAGGGTCAGAGAGAGAGGAATAGCATATCTGAAGTGGGCGTGATGCCTACAGCAGTGAGCCCAATGTAGGGCTTGAACCCACGAACTGCGAGATCATGACCTGAGCCAAAGTTGGATGGTCAACCAACTGAGCCACCTAGAAGCCCCTATTTTTTTCACATATAGTGTTATATTAGTTTCAGATGTACAACATACTAATTCAGCAATCCCTTACAATACCCAGTACTCATGGCAACAAGGGCACTCCTTAATCCCCATCACATATTTCACTCACTACATCTGCACCCCCCACCCCCCAACACTGGTAACCATCAGTTTGTTATCTATAATTAAGTGTATGTTTCTTGATTTGTCTGTTACTCTTTTTCCCCAACTTTTGATCATTTGTTTAGTTTCTTAAATTTCACCTATGAATGAAATCATATGGTATCTGTCTTTCTCTGACTGACTTCTTTTGCCTAGCATTATATTCTCTAACTCCATTCATGCTGTTGCAGATGGCAAGATTTATTATTTTACATGGCTGAGTGCTATTCCACTGTGTGTGGGTATTATACATAATATACCACATCATATAATTATGTGTGTATAATACCACATTATAATACCACATCATATATACATACTAAATCTTTATCCATTCATCATTTGATGGACGCGTGGCTGTTCCTTATCTTTGCTATTTTAGATAATGCTGCCAAAATTATCAGGGTTCTTGTATCTCTTTGAATTATCGTTTCTGTATTCTTTGGGCAAATACACAGTAGTGTGATTGCTGCAGTTGTATTTTTCACGTTCTGAGGAACCTACTATGTTTTCCACACTGACTGCACCAGTTTGCATTCCTATCAACAGTGCAAAAGTTCTTTTTCCATATCCTCATCAACACCTGTTGTTCATTGTGTTGCTGAGTTTAGCTATTCCAACAAGTGTGAGGTGGTATCTCATTGTCCTTTTGACTTGCAATTTCCTGATGGTAAGTGATGATAAACATGTTTTCACGTGTCTGTTGGCCATCTGCATGTCTTCATGGAGGAGTGTCTCTTCAGGTCTTCTGCCCATTATTTAATTGGCTAATTTCGTTTTTCAGTATTGAGTTTTGTAAGTTCTTTATATAGTGGATACTAATCCGTTACTGGATATGTCATTTGCAAATATCTTGTCCCGTTGTATAGGTTGCCATTCATTTTTGTGGATTTTTTCCTTAGCTGTGCAGAAGCTTTTTATTTGGATGCAATCCCAATAGTTTATTTTTGCTTTTGTTTCCCTTGTCTCAGGAGATATACCTAGAAAACGTTTCTTTGGCTAATGTCAAACAATTACTGCCTGTGTTCTCTTCTAGGATTTTTATGGTATCAGGTTCAGCATTTATATCTCTAATCCATTTTGGATTTATTTTCATGTGTTTTGTAAGAAAGTGGTCCAGTTTCGTTCTTTTCCATATTTCTGTCCAGGTTTCCAACACCATTTGCTGAAGAGAATACCTTTTTCCATTTTATATGCTTTCTTCCTCTGTCAAAGATTAATAGACCAGATAGGTGTGGGTTTATTTCTAGGTATTCTATTCTGTTCCATTGGTCTACGTTCCAATTTGTCCCATACCATGCAGTTTTGATAACTACAGCTTTGTAGTATAACTTGATATCTTGAGTTTGTGATGCCTCCAGTGTTTGTTTGTTTGTCTGTCTGTCTGTCTGTCTGTTTGTTTGTTTGTTTGTTTGTTTGTTTGTTTGTTTAAGATTGCTTTGCTCTTCAGGTTCTTTGGTGGTCCCATATAAATTTTAGGACTGTTTGTTCTAGTTCTGTGAGAAATGCCGTTGGTGTTTTCATTGGGGTTACATTAAATATGTAGATCGCTTTGGTAACATAGACATTTTAACATTATTTGCCCTTTCAATCCATGAGCATGGAATTATCCATTTCTTTTGTTGACTTCAGTTTCTTTCAACCTTATTTAATAGGTTTCAGAGTATGGGTTATTCACCTCTTTGTATAAGTTTACCCCTAGATATCTTATTTTTTTGGCCCAATTATAAATGGATTGTTTTCTTAATTTGTCTTTCTGCGGCTTCATTATTAGTGTATAGAAATGCAACAGATTTCTTTATGTTGATTGTATCCTATGACTTTACTGAATTCGTTCTTCAGTTCTCACAGTTTTGTCCGTGGAATCTTTCAGGTTTTCTACAGTAGAGTATCATGTCCTCTATAAATCGAGAACATTTTTCTTCTTCTTTATTGATTCCATCGCCTTTTACTTCTTTTTGGTGTCTAATTGCTGTGGCTAGGAGTTCTAGTACTGTGCTGAATAAAAAAGTGGTGGGAGTGGATATCCTTGTCTTGTTCCTAAGCTTATGGGCAAAGCTTTCAGGTTTTCCCCATTAAAAAAGATTTTAGCTATGAGTTTTTCATAGATGGCCTTTATTATGTTGAGGTATTTTTCCTCTAAACCTAATTTGCGGAGGGTGTTTATCATGAATGGATGTTGTACTTCTTCAAATGCTTTTCCTGCAGCTATTGAAATGATAATGGGGTTCTTCTCCTTTATCTTATTGGTGTACTGTAACATGTCAATTGATTTGGGAATATTGGACTATACTTGTAAACTAGGAATAAATCTACCTCAACTGTGGTGAATACTTTTTTATAATGTATTATTAGAGTCAGTATGCAAGTATTTTCTTGAGGATATTTGCATCTATGTTCATTAAACATATGGGCTTGTAGTTCTTTTTCTTAGTGGAGTAGTATTCTGATTTTGATATAAAGTTAATGCTGGTCTCATAGAATGAAGTTGGAATTCCTTTGAGAAGAACAGGGAGTAACATTTCTTTAAGTTTATAGTAGAATTAATCTGGTCCTGGACTTTTGTTTCTTCAGAGCTTTTGGATTACTAATTCACATTTGAGATTCTATCTCACCGTCTCTGTGCCTCTCCTCTGTATTCTCCCTCTCTCTCTCTCGTTGTCTCTTTCTCTCTCTCTCTTTCAAAATAAATCACTTTTAAAAAGATAAGTTGAGACGTTTTAAAATCAAACACAATATCAGCAATTATGGCAATATTGTCAGATGGAATGAATTTGAGAAACTTTTAAATATTGACATCAAACTTGTCATCGAATTTTCAATAAATAAAAATTTAAGAGGTTTCTTTGCAAGATCGAATATCAAATCATATTTTGAAGGAGTTTTTTTAAAATCATATATTAAAGCATAACAATTTTGAGAATGAATGTTGGAAATAAAATTGTAAACAAAACAAAATACCTAATTTTCTGATTAAACAATTTGATCACACACTCACACCCACAAGACTCCTGAAGGAGTCCTAGTACTGATGCCCTTGTGTGAACTTCGCTGTTTCTGAAATGACCTCAGGTTACGGATGGGTGGTCCAGATTGCAAGCCAACAGAGGGGAGGGTCGCGGGGAGGTGGGGCTCTTAAAGGCCACGAACACACCATCCTCTCTCCCGTGTGCCCTCTGCCCTCTCATCATCAGCCGTGATGAGTCGGGTGATGCTCTTCCTCTGTGTCCACAGGCTTAAGCCGTGTGTCCAACACGCCATGTGAGACTTGTGAGAAGACTCCCAAGTGCAAACACCAGCAGGTGCTCAGGGAGGTCGCCTGGTCCCAGGCAGCCTGTGTTCCTTTGCCTGAGTGCCAGGACAAAGGCTGCCTCGGCCACATAGGGAACGATGGACTTGTGCAGCCTTAGCATTCTGTGCAGAGGTCACGGGCAGGCCTGGAGCTTAGAAAGGACTGGGATGAGCCTCACCTGCGAAGAGGTGAGTGCTGGGGTACTCCTTACAGAGCAGATGGCTGCTTGCCAGAGATGTCTCTGCTAGGGATGGGGCAAAAGCTCCACCGTGCTAGCAGTGCAGTAGACAAGAGTTCAGTCTTGTCCATCGCAGGCTCTTCTGTATCCCCAAGTAACACGGCCCCCAGCACAGCGTGCCTGAGACTGACATCCCCACACTAATCTTCCTTTCTCCCAAGGTGCCCAAGCCCCCCAGGAACGCACTGCACAGCTCTGCTGTACAAGAGCCTTCTCTGCAGTGGCTCTATTCCTGAGAAGCGTTGGCAGTCCCAATGCATGGAGGCTTCTTGTCCCTCTCAGTATGCAGACAACATGGTCAGCGGAGTGTCAGCACGCTGTGGAGTTGAGGATCTGTGCAACCAAGTCTTACCTCTTCCAGGGCGGAGGCTGTCGCACTCTCTAGAAGGGAAGACAGGTCTTACTCAGGCTGCTGTCTGCACATTGGCTGGAGAATCACGTCTTCTCAGCTGCTTGATGTGTAAACGTCGGGGTACCCTGGAAAACCTCCCTGTGCTGGCCCGTGTCTTTGGTGTGAACATCCAGAAAAAGTATGGCCCGTGATTCTGCAGTGGGAATATGGCCTCAGTGGTCATGAGGCTGGGCCCTTTGGGGCATCTTTCTGCACAAGCAGGCCGTTACTTGATAGGTCTTTCCAAGCAGGAACACTTTACGGTACAGGTGAACACAGGGTCCCCCACATGTTAATATCTCCAGCCAATACCTCCTTAGGGGCCAGGGTGACGTTTCCGCCCAGCCTGTCCCAAAGACAAGGCACGGACAAGGTGTGGGTGTGGAATGCACTCACAGCCCCCAGAGCCAAACCCTTAAGTGTGGACACTTGTGTGCAGGGACCGTGGTCAGAGGCCTTGGTGCTCTGTATCCGAGGGATTACAGACCTCATGCTGCACACCCGGTAGTCCCCGGTGTCCTCCCGTATCCGCAGCACTCCCCGGGGAGCCCTAGGGTCCAGGAGCTGCTAAACCCCCTGCACAACTGTATCTGCTGCCCAGCAGCCTCTTCCACCCCAACACCAGCGTGTGTGGGCTCCAGAGTGCTGTCCCTCGAGAGAGGACACCCTCAGCAATTCAGGAGCCTTCTGACTTCCATGTCTCTGAACCACACGTGTCTCTCATTGGTCTGTCGGGATCGTCATGTTGTTCTCTGTGTGCAGGAAATGTCTTGCATTGCCTGTGCTCCTCTGTCTCCCTGAGTGAGCCCTGGCGTGTTTGTGTCTTTTCCTGGCTTTGCCTGTGCCGACACCTCTCTGGTGATGCCTCCTTGCCTGGCCTAAGTGGGCACAGCTGTACCCGTGTAACCGCCTTCGTCTCTGCACACCTGTGTGTTGGGTCAGCTGTGGCTCTGGTGGCCTGTCTTGTCTTTGGTGTATGCTTCTGCGCTTGAGTGTGTTTCCCTCTGCATTCAACCCCTTTCTTCCACTGACAGATCCAATTGCTGTCCTGCTGTCAGGTGGAGGGGCTTCTGCATGTTCTGTTATATGTTCCAGGAGCCAGAAATCATTCCGTGCCAGTAGGACCTTCTTCAGAGGATTGGCCATGCACTCACTGCCAGCCAGTTAATGTCCCCAAATGCAGCTGCCTTGTTTTGAGCATTAAGTCACACCTCTAATTTCTGTCCTTCTGTTTTCAAACCCTTTGCACCCGAGGGGCTCAAACATCACTGGCTTGCACATTGCAGATGCAGGCGTAAATTGTGAAAAGTGGTCCAGCAACGTTTTCCCACTTACTCTTTTGCCATGTGGCATGTTCCTGGCTGGGAGAGACTTCCCCCTGCCAGTGTGTGTCTCGTTTCCGTGTGCCTCCTGTGTGTTCTGGTCCCTAATTTGTCCATTACATCCTACCTGGGAGTCTGATTCATGTGTGCAGGAACGAGGCTGACACCTTTGACTGCTGGGTTCTGAGCTCAGCTTAGTCCACCAGGACTAGTGCGTGACTGAGGGACACAACGGGCAGTGACGGATGTGCCCGTATCCTTCACGTGCAAGCGCTCCGTCCAGCCACCTTCACCGGGACATTTCTCAGCAACCCCTCTTTGTTTGTGGTGAGAGCACTTGCCTCTGAGAAATCTGACGAGGCAGTGAAGCATTGCTTACGGCTGCCCTGTGCAAGTTAGATCTCCAGAACTCATGCACATGCCATGACTGCATCTTCACACCCGAGGCCCGACACCTCCTCATCGCACCCTCCCCTGATTAGCACCACTCTACTCTCTGGTGGACTGCATGCCTTTAACTCCTTTAGACTCCTCAGGAATCCATCAGGCAGGGCTCACCACCACTGTGCTTCTGTCAGGGGCTGGCTTCTTTCAGTGAGCCCAGTGCTTTCTGCACTGATGCTCAATGCACCGGCGGAAGGGTGAGCCACACTAAGCCCGGCGGCGAACCCTTTGGCCCTACGTTTCCCACATGTGTGCCTGGTGGCAGAGGTGCACAAGGAGCCCACCTGCATGCGTCTCCCAGGTCCTCCACAGGGTACAAAGTACCGCCTCAGGAGGCTGATCCGCATCACATGGGCATAGCTCTGCTTGCACGTGTTAGCCTTTCGTATCATACAGGCAGCCCAGACTTCGAAATCCTGCTACCTGCTTACAACTATCCAGCCCTCGTGCTTCTGCAGACGCTCTGTGTCTGTACAGACATTTGAGTCACGGTCTCATGACCTTTTCAATACAGCTTGATGGTCTGTCCTTAGCTTACAGCCTGGGATGCGGTTCTCACTCATTGTCCTCCCCTCGGGTGCGAGTTTCCTCCATCACTGTGGTGGAATGTAACCTTTATAACCATACGTTGGCTTGAAATTACTGGGCGGATCACCTGTCTGCATCCGGGGATCCGAAGGAGACCTTGGCTCTTTTGCTCATGGTGCACCCTTTCTCTGAGATGAGTCGCTTTGGATGAGAAGCTTGCCCGAGGCGAGGGGCCTCAGAGTTGAGCACATTTCCTGTGAGAACATTATCTCACATTATCTGTGAGAACCTCGTTGGTTCCACTCAGAAAGAAATGACTTTCACGGATGTGCAGCCTCTGCTTTTGCTTGAATTTGCTGAGCTTTGGGACGTGATTTCTTCCTGCACGTGCTGAGCCTAAATCTCTGCTGTCTCTTTCTGGCAGTCCCGTTTCCTGTCTCCTGCTGGTAAGTACAGGGCTTCCAGCAGCCCTGTGGGGATCGGGTCCTTGTTTTCTTCCCTGCGGTGCCCTCTTCCTCACCCTGAATGACCTCATTGCAGCTTCCTTCTAGTTCAGGGATCGTTTCAGACTGCCCTTAAGGTCCAGGTGGGAGCGGTGCCTTTTGTGCTGAGGGCTGACCACTGTACAGCATTCGTCTCTGTGCAAATCGCACAGGTGAATTTCACCAGGTGAAACTGCACACTGTAGTTGCCCTGTCTTCAGAGTCAGCCCACCTGTCTCTGCCTCGGCTGCCCACTGCTCTCCTTCCTCTTACCCTCTCCTTGCCTCCCCCTCCCTTGTCTTCTTCCTGTCCCTCCCTCCCACTTTCCTTCCAGCTCTCTTTGTCTTCGTCTCCCTCCTCTCCATCACTAATGCCTCCCCCTGTCTCCGCCTGTCTTCCTTGTAATAGGTGCCCCTCTGTCTCTTCTTGTCTTGCTCCTCCTCCCTGTCTCTCCCGCCAATCTCCCTGGGACTCTCCTTCTCCAGGCCGGTCTTCCCCTCCACTCATCATTCCTTCATCTGCTTGCATGTTTCTCTCTCTCTCCCTCTATAGCTCTGTCTCTCTGTGTGTCTCTTTCTCGCTGTCTCTCTCAGTGGACCTTCTGTGTCTGGGTGCCTGCTTCTTCAGAATTCTTGTTGGTGCCTGGGAAATGGGAAAGGAACTCGTCTGCTTTCGTGTGTACTAGTGAAAGCAGGCACAGGGCTTTCTCAGAGACAGACAGAGACAAGTTTGCAATTCTCGGTGAAGGGCCTCTACGTGCCCTGCGTGGTTGGAGTCGTCCTCCTTTTAGTGGAAGGTTAGATTTCAGGACCGGAGCAAGCTGCTAAATCCTACTACCCCATCTCCCTGGCGCTCTGTACGGAGATCAGTAGGGCACCAGTGGCAGATGGGGCTCTGGGGGTTGTTCTTTGCTCTGAATTGCAGTGCAGTGAGGTCTACTGAGCTGTTTTCTTGCAAGGACATGGCGGTGGGGTGGGTCTAGGGTGGGTGTCACTGGTTCTGGGTGGGCACCCACCTTACCGCCGCCCTCAGCCTAACGGCCAAGGAGGAGATACCGTGCGGACGGCCATGTGGCCCCGGTAGGCGTGACACTAAGGACTTCTCCAGGCCTTGCCCCAGCTTCATGAAGAAGGGGCAGGGGACGGAGCAGGGAGTGGCTCACGGCGTGGACGTTCCTGTGCTGAATGCTCTGGTGCCCGTAGTGAGGCATCTGGGGAAAGGGTGTACAAGCGAGCACAGACTATGCGATACCGGGGACCTCGCAAGTCAGGCCTGGAAGGTGACAGCGCTGAAGAGGACATGCGGCAAATGGGGGCCACGCTGGCACCTTGGCACTCGCTCCAGAGCCTGGACCGGCCATTGGCGCGCGCTTGCTCGCGGCCAGCACCCTGTCTTGCTGTCTTGCAACTGATTGCTCCCCGAACCTGGCCAGCTGGCCTGACCTGCCCTGGAACCACTTCGCCCCCAGGCCGCATGCGCACACTCTTCACTACCTCTGTCTCGGCCCCTCCTCCACAGCAGCCACAGCCAATGCGGAGTCCTCAAATCCCAGAGCCTGTGCGCCTGCGCTCAACTTTGGCGGGCTGCGGCAGGATGCTTCAGGGAGCTAATGGTCTTGCGGCCAAGGCTCCCCCCACCTGCTGCCATTTCCTGTCCTTGTTCTGAGGCTGCCCTAGCTACACTGGGGCCGGGGCCGAGCGTCATGGCCAGCGTGTCGCGGTCCGGACAAAGCGGAGATTCCCGCCGACCCTGGGCCCTGATCGTCCCGGATGCGAAAGGTGGAGAGTCCCGGCCCCGCGGGAATGCAGGGGTGCTGGAGGGCGTGGGCTGGCCGCAGTCCCTAGGTTCAGGGGTGGCAAGCGCCCATCCTGTGCAGGAAGCCCAGGCCGGATGTGAGATACAGGTGGCAAGCCCAGCGGAGGAATTGGTGCTGATATTGGATGACGGAATGGTGGCGGCTGAGGTGGTGATCGGGGAGGAGGAAGAGGACGGCGAGGCGACCAAGGATGAGGTGGCTGGAGAGGAGAATTCTGAGGAAGCCAAGCCAGAAGCAGAGGACATGCACGAGGAGGAGGAGGTGGAAGTTGAGAGACAGCAGCAGGAGGAGATTCAGGAGCAAGAGGAGAAGCGCGAGGCAGATGCAGAGGCGGAGGAGGGGCCCCAGCTCTCACAGGAGCTGCAGCAGCAAGAGCCAGCGTTGCGTCCTGCCTCAGCCCAGGACCCGCTGGCAGCGCTGGAGCGTCTTCAGCTGGAGATCAGCGCTGGGAATGCCCAGGATTCCAGGGCCTTATGGCGGCTGAAGCGCAGGATTCTTCGGAGGCGGTTTTCTCACCTGGATCACAGAAGGGCCATCATCAAGCACATCCCTGGCTTCTGGGCCCAGGCGGTATCTTTCCTTGTGTTGGTGGGTGATGGCGGGGGCTGTTGTGCAGGAGGGCTGGGCACTGAGAGCAGGGTGCCTCAGGGCAATGGCCCCCAGGGAGGAGAGCTGGGGAATGGTCCCTGGCCCTGGGTTGGTGTGGTTTGGGATCCAGTGTAAGGCCTTGCACAGGGGCTGTTTTGGGGCATGGGGGGACTTGGGGACTTGGAGCTGCTTCCTCTTGGTCTCCGCCAACGTTGGCCTGCAGGCTGCTCTCAAACATTATTTGCAGACGTGAGTCATGTGTCCCCATGCTACCAGAGCTAGGGTAGCACAAAGCAGCCTTCACTCAGAGCAAATAAGGCAAGGAAATATTTCCTGCAAAATGGGAGAGTTACACAGGCCACACACCCCCCTTCACATTCACAGGCTGTGCACGGTTTCTTAGCAGTTCCGTCAAAAGAGAGCATTTCAGACACACACTCATGGCCTTTAGTGGAACAACGCCACGCTCCTTTGCCAGACAGTAGGACGACTCAGACCCACTCTGAACGGGGTACACGCTGCCTCCACAGACCCTGACATACACACACACACACACACACACACACAGGATTCTCTCCTGGTATCTCCCCCCCTGCTTCCCTCTCTGTCCTCAGGCTCAGGCTGGGTCCCACCCCTGTCTTTCTCTCCGGACTGGCTGTGTCACTGTGTCTGTTTCTTTTCCCTCCTCGGCCCTCCTCGTCCATGCTTCTCGATCTCTTTCTCCCTCCCACACCCTCTGCTTGCAGCGTAAATGTGCAGTCGGGTTCCTTTAAGCCATGTTATTCCATCTGAACTCAGAAGGCTGGTGACAACATAGGTCTTCATGGGAATATGCCAAGAAACCCAGCCGTGAGGAGGGGTCAGAGCACATGCCGACATCACAAGCTATGATGGGCTGCTGGCAGCCCACACAGGTCAGATATAGGAAGGAACTGTGAGGCGTGCAGGCAGTGGAGTCTCTCCTGCTGTGTGCAGACAGCGTGGGAGGTACAGGAAGCCAATGGACTGCCCAGTGTCGATGGGGTCTGATGCATCTGCAGAGGCTGAGGAGTGTGGGGACTAGTGTTTCCTGGTCTTTCTGCACATGCCGTGATCTAGTCCCTTGCTCTTAGCCTGGGAGGGTTGGAGGGGGCTGTGTCTGTTTCCACAGCATCTGAAGGCACAGCTCCTTGACACAGCACAGATTCTGAATCACCCCCAGTTGTCGGCTATGATCGGTGCCCAGGACAAAGACGTGCTCAGCTATGTGGTCGACTTGGAGGTCAGACTGGGGAGGCTGTGGCTAGGGGCCGTCCCGTCGGGTGTGGGATTTGGACAGGAGAGGGTGAGGCAAAGGTGCTCACCCTCACAGCCAGGCAAGTAGCTCAGGACCCCGAGGGAGGACACTTGCCCCCTCCTGTCCCATTTCTCACGGCAGGTGGGAGAAGTAGGCCATCCCACGTATCGATGCATAATGATGTTTTTCTTTGGGGCCAACCCATACTTCCAGAACCCAGTGATCATTAAGGAGTATCAGCTTAGCTTTGCTGGTAGGGTGTGGGTCCCATGATGGTGCGGGGCAGGGGGATGAGGAGCATGAATCAGGGGCAGGGGGGAGGGGGAGGGGGAGGGGGAGGGGGAGGTGGGTGGGGAGGAGGCCGTCAGGTTGCTCCTCAAATCCTCTCTTCCTGCAGGCTACAGGGCATCGCATTCCACTCCAGTCCAGTGGTTCTGGGATTATGAACGTGGAGTTCCCAGTCGCAGTCATGACCCCACCAGCCTTAACTTGATCAACTGGCTGTGTGAGCACAGCTGCCCAGGGGCGAACAGGATTGCCGAGGTGGGGCCCCTGAGGCCTTCGTCAGCAGTGGGGATGTGGGTGGCCCCCGGCCAGAGAGGAGAGTGGGCTATGCCCAATGTGGCGCCGGCCTGTGTCCTCTTCCAGATCATCATCGAGGACCTGTGGCACAATCCCCTGCAGTACTACCTGAGGGAGGAAGGGACCAGAAGACAGTGATCTGACGTGCTCACGTGTCGGTGAGAACCCCAGTATGCGGTGTGTTGACCTGTGTGTTGTATGGGCAAGGGAACGTGGGCCACACATTGGCTTGGAAATGGAAGGTCCGCCGACACAGGGACACAGGTAGCATGGGGAGAGGGTGGGAGGATGACAGGGGACCTGCAGAGACTCAGCAACAAACACACAGAGGGTCGAAGCCTGCAAACCAAATGCAGTTGTGCTGTGGGCTGGGGCTTTGGAGAGCAACTCGGGAGGAGCAGTGCTTCACCACAAATGCTCCCCGTGGATGTCCGCCCTGTCCCGGGCTTCCCCCTGCTCCTTCAGTCTGGATTTGCCTGCCAGTCTTTGGGTCAGGAGCTGCCGTGTCCCCAGGCGCCACTGTGGTGAGAATCTCGCACTTCCTTCCATGTGCCCCACCACGCCATGTCCTCCCGCAACCCGACAGCCATTCTTAGAACTGGTCCAAGGCCATTGGGGGCTGGAAATGAATCCCTGGGTGAGAAAGCAAGGGGGATCGCAAAAGGGCGAGGCACAAGAGTGACACCATCTGGGATGTATTTGCAAATATCCCGTATCATTCTTGGTGTCTGTTGCGTGGGGGTGCGTGTGTGTGCGTGTACGCAAATGTGTCTGCGTGTGCCCACATGCGTCAGGGGCTCTGCATCTTTGTGGGCGTGAATGGCGCAGAGCTTCTATCTTTGCCCATGCAGAAAAAATGGAGGATGCCACTAGCACTGGAAGAGATGGGTGGATGAGTCTCCTGTATTCTACGTGCCCCGGAGAGAATTGGGGAAGTGATCACATGTGGCAGCCTTGAAGAGTTGCCACGATGTTTATGTGGACACATACAGGAAGCTGAAAACCCTTCTGTTTGTGTGTGTGTGTGTGTGTGTGTGTGTGTGTGTGTGTGTGTGTGTGGTTTTATGGGGACCTGAGGAGGGACGACGAGGGAGGGACCTGAGTGTGACTGTCCTAGCTGCTGCCGGTGTGATTCTGTGTGTGCAGGAGAGGTGCAGTACTTGTGTGGGGCAGGTGTTGCCATGTGCACAGAGGCCTGCCTTCTTGGGCAGGCAGAGCCTGGAAGGAGGAGGAGGAAGAGACAGACCTGTTATTTGGAGACTTGTTGTATAGGCCAGATCCGAAAGGCAGGGAAGGGAATTGCACAGTGGGACCAAATTGGTCCATTGGGTCCTGGTAGAGTGTGGCCAGGACTTGAGGGGTTTCAGCCAGGACCCTTGCTCCCAGAGGGGTGTCGTGTCCTTGGTGAGATAGAATCCAGTCAGCAAAGCCTCCAGTCAGGATCAGAGCTAAGGCCCCATGTCCCCGGAGAACTCAGGAGTAGGCAGACTTCTCACAGTCGATGCCAGTATACCTTACTGCTGCCTCCCATACCCGGGGCTCCTTTGACCCCGAGCCCTGTCCTCAGACAGTGGCTCAGGATGGGACATGTGTGAGGGGGAGGGGCAGGTGTGGGTTGTGGGCAGCAAAGAGACTTATGAGTGGGATTTCGTGGAGAGAGTACACGCGAGGGCAGAGATCCAGCCTGAGTTCCTGCGAGTGTGTGTGGGCGTCTGTGGCAAACTGGGCCTGAGATCCGTGGTGGTGCCGGCAGTGTGAGCATGCATATGCTCGTGCGATTGTGTAGGCGTGTTTCTCTGTGTGTGCGGGAGTGGGTGTGTAGGCCGCTGGAGAGACAAGGAGAGACACAGGGGTCTCTGTGAATGAGGTGCTTATGTGGGACGGTCAGGTGCAAGAATACAAGAGTGCAGTTCCTTCCCTCCTGAGTCCTGATGGTAATCGCTGGGATGGGTGCAATCATTGCTGTGCCAGGGGGCTCAAGTCAGGATGTAAAAGGGAAATTGGTGCAAGGTCAAGAGGGGGGCCAGGGGAAGAAAGCCTGTGCCCAGTGGCCAGTGGACCACTTGTGAGTGAGTGTGCTTGCGTGTGTGTGAGTGTGTGAGAGAGAGAGAGAGAGAGAGAGAGAGAGAGAGAGAGAGAGAGTGTGTGTGTGTGTGTGTGTTTGTGTGTGTGTGTGTGTGTGTGTGTGTGTGTTGAGTTGCCCTGGTGGTCCTACAGTAGCAAATACGGAGGGGCTACAAGGTTGTGCCCAGGCTTTGTTCACAGAGTAGCTAAGGAACACAACCTGTCAGGCTACGTGGTGTGCAGAGGGCGTAGGTATTTCCCTGGAGGGAGCTGTCCAGCAATAATCTCTGCTCTTGGCAGACGTGCCATATTTCGTCACCAGTCAGCTCTTCCTCAAGGCTCTCCTCTCTGCTTCCTGTGCACCAGGCCCAGGGAAAGGGAGGAGCTTGGACCCTAGACCTCAGGTGACTTGAGTCTCCCAGGGGTGCCATAGCAGGGTGGTGTGTGGGGATCCAAGTGTGGATGGGCAGGTGAGCAGCCTGCCAGCTGCTCTCTGAGGGGACAGTTCCTTGACAGCAACACCTCTCCCCACAGCACAATATCACCACTGTTGCTGCAGCTGGGCTGGGGACATGTCAAGGTGTGTCCCAGAACTCTGTTCCCCTTGCATGTAAGTGGTGCCAGCATGAGCCTCTCAGTCCCTGTGTGGGCGATCCTGATTAGCCTCAGGCTTTGTTGACTCCTGGCCTCATGTAAATGGGGACCTGGTTTCCTTTCTCGGTGTCTCAGCGGTTGCATGTCGACGGAGGATGCTGTGGACATTGTGGTCAGGATTCTGACCAGGCTCCACCCGCCCCGACCCAAACCGCAGTGGGCAGAACGCGGCCCACTGTGTGTGCGCTTTGGAGAGTATAAAGAGAAGGCTCTTGTACTGCAGAGCTGTGCAGTGGGCATCCTGGGGGGCTTGGGCACCTTGGGAGAAAGGAAGATTAGTGTGGGGATGTCAGTCTCAGGCACGCTGTGCTGGGGGCCGTGTTACTTGGGGATACAGAAGAGCCTGCGATGGACAAGACTGAACTCTTGTCTACTGCACTGCTAGCACGGTGGAGCTTTTGCCCCATCCCTAGCAGAGACATCTCTGGCAAGCAGCCATCTGCTCTGTAAGGAGTACCCCAGCACTCACCTCTTCGCAGGTGAGGCTCATCCCAGTCCTTTCTAAGCTCCAGGCCTGCCCGTGACCTCTGCACAGAATGCTAAGGCTGCACAAGTCCATCGTTCCCTATGTGGCCGAGGCAGCCTTTGTCCTGGCACTCAGGCAAAGGAACACAGGCTGCCTGGGACCAGGCGACCTCCCTGAGCACCTGCTGGTGTTTGCACTTGGGAGTCTTCTCACAAGTCTCACATGGCGTGTTGGACACACGGCTTAAGCCTGTGGACACAGAGGAAGAGCATCACCCGACTCATCACGGCTGATGATGAGAGGGCAGAGGGCACACGGGAGAGAGGATGGTGTGTTCGTGGCCTTTAAGAGCCCCACCTCCCCGCGACCCTCCCCTCTGTTGGCTTGCAATCTGGACCACCCATCCGTAACCTGAGGTCATTTCAGAAACAGCGAAGTTCACACAAGGGCATCAGTACTAGGACTCCTTCAGGAGTCTTGTGGGTGTGAGTGTGTGATCAAATTGTTTAATCAGAAAATTAGGTATTTTGTTTTGTTTACAATTTTATTTCCAACATTCATTCTCAAAATTGTTATGCTTTAATATATGATTTTAAAAAAACTCCTTCAAAATATGATTTGATATTCGATCTTGCAAAGAAACCTCTTAAATTTTTATTTATTGAAAATTCGATGACAAGTTTGATGTCAATATTTAAAAGTTTCTCAAATTCATTCCATCTGACAATATTGCCATAATTGCTGATATTGTGTTTGATTTTAAAACGTCTCAACTTATCTTTTTAAAAGTGATTTATTTTGAAAGAGAGAGAGAGAAAGAGACAACGAGAGAGAGAGAGGGAGAATACAGAGGAGAGGCACAGAGACGGTGAGATAGAATCTCAAATGTGAATTAGTAATCCAAAAGCTCTGAAGAAACAAAAGTCCAGGACCAGATTAATTCTACTATAAACTTAAAGAAATGTTACTCCCTGTTCTTCTCAAAGGAATTCCAACTTCATTCTATGAGACCAGCATTAACTTTATATCAAAATCAGAATACTACTCCACTAAGAAAAAGAACTACAAGCCCATATGTTTAATGAACATAGATGCAAATATCCTCAAGAAAATACTTGCATACTGACTCTAATAATACATTATAAAAAAGTATTCACCACAGTTGAGGTAGATTTATTCCTAGTTTACAAGTATAGTCCAATATTCCCAAATCAATTGACATGTTACAGTACACCAATAAGATAAAGGAGAAGAACCCCATTATCATTTCAATAGCTGCAGGAAAAGCATTTGAAGAAGTACAACATCCATTCATGATAAACACCCTCCGCAAATTAGGTTTAGAGGAAAAATACCTCAACATAATAAAGGCCATCTATGAAAAACTCATAGCTAAAATCTTTTTTAATGGGGAAAACCTGAAAGCTTTGCCCATAAGCTTAGGAACAAGACAAGGATATCCACTCCCACCACTTTTTTATTCAGCACAGTACTAGAACTCCTAGCCACAGCAATTAGACACCAAAAAGAAGTAAAAGGCGATGGAATCAATAAAGAAGAAGAAAAATGTTCTCGATTTATAGAGGACATGATACTCTACTGTAGAAAACCTGAAAGATTCCACGGACAAAACTGTGAGAACTGAAGAACGAATTCAGTAAAGTCATAGGATACAATCAACATAAAGAAATCTGTTGCATTTCTATACACTAATAATGAAGCCGCAGAAAGACAAATTAAGAAAACAATCCATTTATAATTGGGCCAAAAAAATAAGATATCTAGGGGTAAACTTATACAAAGAGGTGAATAACCCATACTCTGAAACCTATTAAATAAGGTTGAAAGAAACTGAAGTCAACAAAAGAAATGGATAATTCCATGCTCATGGATTGAAAGGGCAAATAATGTTAAAATGTCTATGTTACCAAAGCGATCTACATATTTAATGTAACCCCAATGAAAACACCAACGGCATTTCTCACAGAACTAGAACAAACAGTCCTAAAATTTATATGGGACCACCAAAGAACCTGAAGAGCAAAGCAATCTTAAACAAACAAACAAACAAACAAACAAACAAACAAACAGACAGACAGACAGACAGACAAACAAACAAACACTGGAGGCATCACAAACTCAAGATATCAAGTTATACTACAAAGCTGTAGTTATCAAAACTGCATGGTATGGGACAAATTGGAACGTAGACCAATGGAACAGAATAGAATACCTAGAAATAAACCCACACCTATCTGGTCTATTAATCTTTGACAGAGGAAGAAAGCATATAAAATGGAAAAAGGTATTCTCTTCAGCAAATGGTGTTGGAAACCTGGACAGAAATATGGAAAAGAACGAAACTGGACCACTTTCTTACAAAACACATGAAAATAAATCCAAAATGGATTAGAGATATAAATGCTGAACCTGATACCATAAAAATCCTAGAAGAGAACACAGGCAGTAATTGTTTGACATTAGCCAAAGAAACGTTTTCTAGGTATATCTCCTGAGACAAGGGAAACAAAAGCAAAAATAAACTATTGGGATTGCATCCAAATAAAAAGCTTCTGCACAGCTAAGGAAAAAATCCACAAAAATGAATGGCAACCTATACAACGGGACAAGATATTTGCAAATGACATATCCAGTAACGGATTAGTATCCACTATATAAAGAACTTACAAAACTCAATACTGAAAAACGAAATTAGCCAATTAAATAATGGGCAGAAGACCTGAAGAGACACTCCTCCATGAAGACATGCAGATGGCCAACAGACACGTGAAAACATGTTTATCATCACTTACCATCAGGAAATTGCAAGTCAAAAGGACAATGAGATACCACCTCACACTTGTTGGAATAGCTAAACTCAGCAACACAATGAACAACAGGTGTTGATGAGGATATGGAAAAAGAACTTTTGCACTGTTGATAGGAATGCAAACTGGTGCAGTCAGTGTGGAAAACATAGTAGGTTCCTCAGAACGTGAAAAATACAACTGCAGCAATCACACTACTGTGTATTTGCCCAAAGAATACAGAAACGATAATTCAAAGAGATACAAGAACCCTGATAATTTTGGCAGCATTATCTAAAATAGCAAAGATAAGGAACAGCCACGCGTCCATCAAATGATGAATGGATAAAGATTTAGTATGTATATATGATGTGGTATTATAATGTGGTATTATACACACATAATTATATGATGTGGTATATTATGTATAATACCCACACACAGTGGAATAGCACTCAGCCATGTAAAATAATAAATCTTGCCATCTGCAACAGCATGAATGGAGCTAGAGAATATAATGCTAGGCAAAAGAAGTCAGTCAGAGAAAGACAGATACCATATGATTTCATTCATAGGTGAAATTTAAGAAACTAAACAAATGATCAAAAGTTGGGGAAAAAGAGTAACAGACAAATCAAGAAACATACACTTAATTATAGATAACAAACTGATGGTTACCAGTGTTGGGGGGTGGGGGGTGCAGATGTAGTGAGTGAAATATGTGATGGGGATTAAGGAGTGCCCTTGTTGCCATGAGTACTGGGTATTGTAAGGGATTGCTGAATTAGTATGTTGTACATCTGAAACTAATATAACACTATATGTGAAAAAAATAGGGGCTTCTAGGTGGCTCAGTTGGTTGACCATCCAACTTTGGCTCAGGTCATGATCTCGCAGTTCGTGGGTTCAAGCCCTACATTGGGCTCACTGCTGTAGGCATCACGCCCACTTCAGATATGCTATTCCTCTCTCTCTGACCCTGCTTGCATTCTCTCAAAAATAAATAAGATATTGTTTAAAAACCATAAAATATTTAAAAATAAATTCAATTTATAAGAAAAAGAAAAAAAAAAAAAACTTTAGAGCACCTAAATAAATTACTGGAATTTCTGATATTTTAGGTATCAGGAAATTCATTTGTTTGCATATGTGTTATTATGTCTTTTTAGGTATTCTCTGTCCTGTCCTGTTTTAATAATAATAGCAGTAATAATAGGATTCTATATAAGGGGTGTTTGCTATGTTTCAGATATTGTTCTAAACTCTTTATATGATTATTATATTCATCTCTTGGTCTTACATATATGAGAACTAAAGCACAAAAGCATTAAAAAAAAAAACTGTGCCGATGATCATACACCTAGTACTGCTGAGACAGGATGTAAACTTGGGTACGCTGGCACTAGAGGACACTATTTCATGCCACCTCTCAGTTCCATCACATGCCACCTGTGTTGACCTTGGGAGCAGACAAGTTCCTTAACCTCTGAACTTCTTCAATTTGCTGATGTGTAAAAGGAGGTTAATAGTAACCCCTCCCTCCTAGGGCCCTTAGGAGAATGACATGAATTACTTGTGAAATGTTCAGAAACTCCCCTGGTATGAGTAAGAACTAAGTAAGTGTTGGCAAGAAACATCTCAGCCAGGCTAGCTGGTCCCCAAGTCTTACTCATTTGCTCCAGTGTTAGAGGTATGGGGTTATGCTAGTTTTTCAAAGAAATGACTCGCATGGCTTTCATTCTCTTGCTGCTTTTTCTTAAACCAGTTGTATCATTTACATCGTCTCCAAAACATTCATTGTCTATTTTATTGGCATATGTACATAGGATTTTTTCATAACAAAAAGCTCTATAATGTTACCATGTTTTACTTTAATAATTTGGTTTCCTTGAATTTTCTGTTTAAAAGAAAAATGCTTTAATTTTACTGATTTTATCTTGGGTAACTTTTTAATTTCTTGGTTAAATACAAAAGTTTTTGTATTTAAGGAAAACATCTAACACTTTAAAGTGGCCCTTGTACAGCTTTGATCATATCTGACAATTACTGATTGGTGCTATTCCTAATCAACCTGCTTTTGGGGGGGTATCCCAATCACATTGTTCAGTGAGCTCCTTTCTGGGTCACATTTGTTCCCTCTCCAATTGCTCTCTCAGGCTACTCTCACCTCAGGGGCTTCTCTTCTAAGACTGAAATTCTCTTGACTCTGTTTATCTCCTTCCAACAAATGTCAATTATACATAACTGCGATGAAGGAAGGGAGATCAGATTTTTCATGAGTCTTCCTGATGAAGTTACATGATCCAGGCTCACAAGGTAAACAATTTAGCATTCTCCCATACGAACAAAAATAATTAGAAATATAGTCAGAGAATTGGCACCATTTGCCATAACAGAAGTAAAAGGAGAAGGAGGTGGAAGGGGGGAAGGAAGGAAGGAAGGAAGGAAGGAAGGAAGGAAGGAAGGAAGGAAGGAAGGAAGGAAGGAAGGAAGGAAGGAAGGAGGGACGGAGGGAGGGAGGGAGGGAGGGAGGGAGGGAGGGAAGGAAGGAAGGAGGGAACTTAACAAGAAACATGAAAGAAATATATAAATAAGCATTTCAGAAAACTTTAAACTCTTCTGAGAGATATTTAAAAAAAAGCTTGGGGCACCTGGGTGGCTCAGTCGGTTAAGCGTCCGACTTCAGCTCAGGTCACGATCTCGCGGTCCGTGAGTTCAAGCCCCGCTTAAGACTCTGGGCTGATGGCTCAGAGCCTGGAGCCTGCTTCCGATTCTGTGTCTCCCTCTCTCTCTGCCCCTCCCCCATTCATGCTCTGTCTCTCTCTGTCTCAAAAATAAATAAACGTTAAAAAAAATTTTTTTAATAAAAAAAAATAAAAAAAAAGCTTAAATATAAACATTCCTTGTGTTGGAATAGGAAAAGTTATTATTGTAAGAATGCCAACCATCTCTAAATTACTATGTAAATTTGTTGCAAGCCCAATAAAATATGGATTTTTTAAATCAGATCAGCTGGTTCTAAGATTTTTGTATAAATATCAAAATTCAAGCTGATCTAGAAAACATGTTCTGAAAAGGAAGCATATGAATTAGTCGAGTTCTACCAGACGATAAATTATGTTATAAAGCAAATGTGGCTAAGCTCAATAAATGAATCCTCATAGAGAATCCAGAACTAGGTTCAAAGCATATGCAAATTTAGTGTATAACTAAGTGAACCTTTCAAAACAAATGCATTGTTCGAATAATTGTACCAATGATACTATTCATGAAGTTTCAGTACTTTCCTTATACATGTCTTAATTTGTATAATGTCATATTATTATATGTTATAATATTGTTACCAATGTTATATGTTTTCTTATAAAAATGCATCTATAAAATCCTAGGAGAAAAGAAGAAAGTTATTTTTCTATTCTCTATTGGGATAAGCCTTCTTAATATTTACTGAGCGTTTGTTGCTAAGAAATTTTAAGCACTTACGTATTTATTTATTTACTTATTTAATTTCCACACTGTGATAATGCCCGTTTCACAAAAGAGAAAGCAAAGAACAAAAAAGGTAAGGGGACTTTATTTGTTTCCCTATAGCTCAAGATGGAAGTACATAGTCAGATAGTTTTACTCTAGAGCGTGTGTTCTCAACCGTGATGATCACAACTGACAAACACCAGAGAGAGCAGAAACAATGGTGGAGCCCAGTGGAAGGCCCTGGGCTCAATCCCTCCTTGGCCTTAAAAGGTAGGCAGTATCTGCCTGCACTTGTCCACAGATGGGCCATTGGTAGCATAGGCATAAAAATGTCTTGGCATCATTACTTAACCTGTGAACAAGTGGCAGTATGGTCCTGGTTGCAGAGAAAGAAATTTTGCCTACTACCAGGAAGCGATGTGTGAGAGGCAGTCTTACAAACTGTAAATTAGTTAGGCTGTACCTGGCAGCACCTTAACCTGGAAATACAAAATTCCATTATAAACAACCGATGCGTTTCCCCCCAAGAGTAAAAAAAAAAAAAAAAAAAAAAAAGCCCAGGAGGCAAGCTTACCCCATACCTGCAAGGAGGATGGCTTCCCACGTGCTTTATTTAAGAAGTATCTATTATGTGGATCAAAGGAAACTATAACTTTCTTAGGTAGGATTTATGTGTCAAAGCGTTCATTTTTGCCGACGCTCCAACACAGTCATCTGCAGAATCACTTTAAATCTCATCTCACTGCCTCCCCCAGTTTTATTACAAATGGAGAAGATATTTTTTTATGTAAGTCAATCTATGAAGTCCTAGGAGAAAACATGGGGGAATTATTCTTATAATACAGAATGACAATGATCGTTCTAAAATAGGGGTGGATATTAAGCTCAGATGTAACGATAGTAGAGAAGGATCATTTTTATTATATTGAATATATATATATATATATATATATATATATATATATATATATATATATATATATATATATATATATATATATATATATATTTTTTTTTTTTTTTTTTTTAATTTTGTAAAGAAAAAATAAAGCCAAAAAAAAAAAAAAAAGGAAAAAGAAAAAATAAAGTGAGGTGCCTGGGTGGCTTGGTAGGTTAAGCGTCCAAATTCAACTCAGGTCACGATCTCATGGTTTGTGGGTTTGAGCCCTGCATCTAGCTCTTTGCTGACAGCTCAGAGTCTGGAGGCTGTTTCAGATTCTGTGTCTCCCCCTCTCTCTTCTCCTTCCCTGCTCGCACTCTCTCTCTCTCTCAAAAAGTAAATAAACATTAAATTTAAAAAAATTTTAAAAAAAGAAAATAAAGGCAAATGAAAATTAGTGGAAATATTTGCACCACCAATAGAAACACAGAAGACAAATTCCCATAATGCTTGTATTGCTTTTTTTTAAGCCACACTGTAAAACAAAACAAAAATCCAATAGAAGGAATAGAGGAAAGAAAAAGGAAGTTCACCAGAAAACAAGCATAAATGACTTTTACAAAATGTCTAGATGTACAACCACAATTTTAGAAAGCAATTGCAAATAAAAATGAAATACTACTACTCATCTATTGGACACAAACTTTGGTAATGCACACTATAGATAAGGGAAGAGGAAGAAGGCATTTCAGAAATGCAACTGGCTAACTGGTACGTCTTGTTTGGAAGACAGTTAAACATGATAATGGTAAAAATAACAGTAATAACATTCATTGAGTGTTTGGCATGTTGGACAGACACTGACCTCTTTCACATATTTTAGTGTAATTATTCCTCATAACAACCAAATGAAGTGCTTTATATTACTACCCCTCTGAGAAATCAGAGGCACAAGAAGATTAAGTCATGTGTTGTGAATGGAGTAGCTGAATTCAAAGTCAGTATTAAAAATTCAGTTCAAAATACCAAACTTGACAAAACCCATAAAAATTCAAACTATTTATACCTGTTATCTGTATACCTTCATGAGGGTTAGGTTTTTCCCTACAACACAGAACAAGGAAGAACTATGATTTCAATAGGGTAAAAGTGGATTTCTCTCCCAAATAAGTGAGATTTGGAGGTATACAGCTCAAGTCTGATTGGGCAGCTATAGTCTATGAAGTGCAAAGAAATCTAGTTCCTACCAGCTCTTGCTGGAAGAATCTCAGTTCACTTTCCATCCAAATGGTTTGGCCCTGGAGTTCAGGATCCAAGGCAGCATGTGAATGACATCAAAGAAAAAATAAAGGACACCAGGCACACAGCTGTCTCAACTTTCTCAGAAAAGCTGCCACATGACACTTCCTCTTATATTGCTTTGGCTGCAAGGGAAGCGGGGGTATGTAGTCCTAATTCCGAGTGCCCGTAGGCACAGCTAAGCGCTGGTAATAACCAGCAAAGGAAGGAGGTGGAGGAATGGATGTGGAAGAGGTTCTTTCTGTCCTACTGATACCACAATTCCAGTTCTAGGAAATTTCCCAAGATTTTTACATTACAAATCATCCTTGATTTAGGATGGAGTCACCTCTAGATAAAACCATTGTGAGTTGAAATTATGCTAAGTCAAAAATGCATTTAACACACATAATGTGCTGAATATCATAGTTTAGTCTAGCCTCTATTATGTGTGTTCAGAACAGTTGCATTAGCTGAAACTATGAGACATCATCTAACACACAGCCTATGTTACATTAAAGTTTAACTGTCTCATGTATTTCAGTGAATACTGTGTTGAAAGCATAAACACAACGGTTGTGTGAGTACAGAATGGCTGTAAGCATATAGATTGTTCACCACCATGATCATGTGGTGGACTGGGAGCTGTGGCTGGTTGCTCTGCCAGGCATCACAGGAGAGGGTCATATCGCGTCTCATTAGCAGTGGGAGAGGTCAAAAATTTAAACTTGAAGTACATTTTATCTTTTAAAACGTTTAATGTTTATTCAAGTTTTGGAGACAAAGAGAGACAGAAAGAGTGCGAGCAGGGGAGGGGCAGAGAGACAGAGAGAGACACAGAATCTCAAGTCAGCCCCAGGATGCAAGTTGTCAGCATAGCCTGAGGCAGGCTTGAACTCATGAACCGTGAGATCTTGACATGAACTAAAGTCAGATGCTTACACCACTGAGCCAGCCAGGTGCTCTTCAAAGTACAATTTGTAAACAATGCTATCATTTTCACACCCTTGTGAAGTCCAATAACTATAAGTCAAACAATATTAAGCCAGGGACTGCTAATCCTCCATTCATCCTTGCAGATATATTTTTGATCATCCTATGCCTGCTAGTAAGCTGACCTCCATGGACTGCATCGTTTAGGCTTTCTTGTCCTCTGGCTTCCATCCATAGTTGGCAGGTATACTAATAGGTAGCCAGAGAGCAAGAGAAAAGCAGTCATTATATGTACTGTGAACTCTGGAATTTTGGCAGTGGCTTATTCCTCAGTCTATGGCCACATCTCCTGTTAGGTGGCTTCTTTCCCAGCTGTGGGCTCATTGGCTTCTAGTAACACTTGTCCTTTCCGTGTCCCTTGGTGCCTGGGAGAGGTGAAGTCTTCTCTTGCTAGTCCCCAAGAACTCGACCACTTAGTTCTGAGCCCGTTTATCTCGCCAGCACCTGTGTTCACAGTTCCTCCATTAAACTCTTTCCAGGTAAGATTTTAGAGGCACCACCCACACTCTGCTGGACTCTGGCAGGCAAACATATGTACAAGGACTTTCACTGCAGCGTATATAGTCTATAGTCGTAGACTAGAAACAAATTAAATACACATGAACAGGGGACAGATTAAATACCTCCAATGCAGCCAGGGTAGGAATACCATGAAGTATATTTAAAAAATAATGTCCCATTGGACCAGACACTTTAATTTTTAAGAGGGCAAATGGCATGTCATACCTTTTAACAATCACAAAAATCATGTATCTATAAAATGGAGAGCTGTAGATAATATCTTGGTACCAGCTATATATACATATTTTTTTTCATGTGAGGTAGGCATATACCATAATATGCATATTATATACTTTGAGATTCTGGAAAAAAAAAAACCTACAAACTGTTAAAGGTGGTCTTCTTCTGGGGAAGGATAATGGAGGCCTAGAGAAGACATAGATTTACTTTCACTGAATAACTTTTTTTGCTACTATATGAATTTTTACCATGTGTATATTACCTTTAAAAAGCTCGTTAAAGAAAAAAAAAGTTTTCCTTAGGATACGTATAGGGAAGTTTATGAATATGACAATAACATTCCTCTGATATTTCAATATTGCAATTTGGATCCCAACTTCCTCCCCTCCCTACTCTGCCCACCCTTTATCCTCTCCCTCCACACAGGGTCACTAAACCCTCTTTTCTCATACAGGACAGCACTTCCGGGACTACTGCGGTCCTTACTGTGTGTTCCCCGTGTTGTCACGTCTCTCACTGCACTTGAGTTTCACCATGATCCAGAATCTTCTTACATCTTATAGTTCTTATAGCTAAGCTTTCAAGGCTTGGCCTCTTAGGAAATTAAATTACCTTTAATATTTCTTCAAAAAAATCTTAGTCTCTCAGCTTACAACTCTTAGAATATGGTAAATTCTCCCATGATTGGTTAAAGGACCCTCCAGTTGAATTCAAATGCTCTAGTGTTACTCTGGGTTGAATTCCTAGGAACGAAAGTCTTTATTGAGCCCTTTGTCTTCAGACCCATTCCTTCCTTTATTTGTCAATTGAGCATCAATTTATTGAGTGTCTACTTTATTCCCAAACTGTAGGAGGTGCTAGAAATTAATGAATGGATAGTCCCGGTCCTCAGAAATATTAAGTCCTATGTTGGAGACATGAAAGTGTAAGAGGTGTTGGGGCACCTGGGTGGCTCAGTTGCTTAAGTGGCCGACTTCAGCTTGGGCCATTATCTCACAGCTTGTGAGTTCAAGATCCATGTGGCACTCTGTGCTGACAGCTCAGAGCTGGAGGCTGCTTGGGATTCTGCATGTCCTTGTCTCTCTGCCTCTCACCCACTGATGCTCTGTCTCTCTCTCCTCCAAAAATAAATAAATAAATAAATAAATAAACTTTAGGAAAAAAATTAAGTGTAAGAGGTGTCAATTGAAGTGTGTGTAGAGATTAGAGTCGGGGCATAGAAAGAGAGTGTTGGATCAGGATAAGTAACTAGAGCAACTTTCTAAGAGTATGAGTGACGGTGGGTAGTAATACAAGGTGAGTAGGGGTGCCCTAGGAAGACTCGTGAAAGGGACGTCATGTAAAGCATTAGAAACAATGTAACTTGAAGCAGGAAAGCAGGACACTTGAAGTAATGTATGACTGTTGATAGAAGATAAAATGGTGAGTTAAGCTGTCAGAGGTCATCGGTGTCACCATCACCCTGGAAAGAATCAAAAGGGAAGGGGAAAGGGATGAATTAAGAGTGTCTACTACATCAGCAGACACATTAAAGATGCTCAACATCACTAATCAGAGAAACCTGAATCAAAACCACAATGACACACCAATTCACACCTGACAGAATGCCTAGTAGCAGCAAGGCAAGAAATAACAAGTATTGGTGAGAAGGTAAGAGAAAAAGCAACACCAATGCACCCTTGGTGGGGATGTAAATAGGTGCAGCCACTCTAGGGAACAGAATGCAGGTTCCTCAAGAAATTAAATCAGAAATTCTACATCATCCAATAATTCCACTACTGGGTATTTACCCAAAGAAAAGGGAAACCCCAATTTGAAAAGATGCATGCACCTCTGTGTTTATTAAAGCATTATTGATGATAGCCCAGCTATGGAAGCAGCCCCAGTGCCTGTCAACAGATGAATACATAAAGAAATGTAGTGTCCATAGAATGGAATATAATTTCATTGTAAAAAAAAAAAAGGAATAAAACGTTGCCATTTGCAACAACATGTGTGAACCTAGAGGGTATTATGCTACGTGGGATTATCCCGATAAAAGGAAATACCATATAATTTCACTTTTATGTAGAAGCTAAAAAACAAAACAAAGAAAGAAACAGACAGATTCTTCAATACAGAGAACAAACTTGTGGTTCCAAGAAGAGAAGTGGGTGGGGTGTGTAAGATAGGGAAAGGCGACTAAGAGTTACAAACTTCCTGTCATAAAGTACATAACTTACAGAGATGAAAAGTACAGCACAGGAAATATAGTTGATATTATAACAACATGATATGGTGAAAAATGGTGATTACACTTACCATGGTGAGCACTGAATAATGTATAGAATTATGAAATCACTATTTTACACACCTGAAACTAAAATAACACTGTATGTAATCTATACTTCAATAATAGAATTTTAAAAATGAAAAAAAAAGAGCATCAATTACCCTTGTTATCTGGGAAATTAAAAAAAAAAGAGAATAGGTTAGATATTTGATAGTTATTTTAGCCTGCATTAAAATATGTACCAATTAAGATGCTGCATCAAAACATACCCATGGTGATGGGGAAGACTTCTAGGTATAAAACAACAGGGCATATTAAGGAATTTGCTGATAGTTGATCATGCGGGAGTCTAAGGGCATGAGCAATTGGCCCAGGACCAGTAAGGATGCAAAGGTGGGGGCAGGGTGTGGGTGGGAAAGGTGTTTTCTATCATGCTGGAGTGTGGGGGAACCACAGCTTGGAAGGCAGTGATGTAATAACTTTTGCATGTTCCAAAGTCCACTCTAAGGGGAGTAGAGATATGAGCTCCATCATGAGGCTCCACTGATGCCAAGCAAAGATACAGAAGGGTGCGGCATAGAGGAAATGTGGTTGCCATAGTATCCACAGAAGTGAGTTACTAATTGAATCATACTGGTGAGGGAAGGAGAGGAATTACACTAGGATAAAGAATAAAAAATGCAGAAGGAAATTGTGGGAAAATGTGATCGTTTGAGGTTCTTTGTGAGATGACCTCTTTACAAAGTGTAGGACCCAGTCAAGAATCGGAATGACTCAATTTCCTATTTTTACCCTATTTATACCCTCTCCCTATATTCAGTGTGATTTTTCTCTACTGTGTAATGCCTGAACCTCTTGTGTCCTTCCTACTCCAACCTTGCCTAACTAATACCTACTCACTCTTTAAGGATTAGTTCAAGATAGCACGCCACCTGAAAAGTCCCTTGCAACACTTCATCTCCTTCCCCTGAAGGCTGAGTTACATGGATTTTCCCTTCACACTCTCCTAATGCTCCATGCATCTTGGGATCATTACACCATAATATCTGTCTCCCCTACATGATTGTAAGCTCCTTGTGATTGTAAGCGCCTTGTGAGTAGGGTCTACCTCCTCATCTCTAATGTCCCAAGCATATAGCACAGTGCTTCGTAGGACTCAGTTGGCTCTCAGTGACTGCTGAATGAATTAATGAATGTAGAGTGGGAATAGGAACATTTTGTCTCTCATACTGGGGTGGGGGTTGAACGTTGTGTTGAAAGGTGTGATTATGAGGTCTGAGTGAGAGTTTGAAGGTGTCTACAATCTAAGTTCTATCTATGAAATATGAGTCATTTCCCAGGGAAAGGTGAAAAAGATAGGTTGAGGGAAATGATGGAGGTATGGAATAGCTGCTGTGGGGAGAAGACCGCTTAAGATTGGCAAGAAGCTCTGGGGGTAGGTTGCCATCAGCAACCATAAAATCATAGTGAGTGACCCTAGTGACTGTGAGTCCCTGTAACAGTTCACTGGACTGAGTGAGACAGAGGATGGGCTGACAGAGTGGAGGACTCTCATCCAAGCTTCAAGGCCACCAGAGCCGATGCAGCAGAGGACTAGGAGGTTCCAACACAAAGTGACATACTGAGGTGTATACACTGCATTAGGAAGGGAAGTGGAGCCACAAGGGATGATATACAGGGAAATGAGAGGGAGGAAGTAGGGACCACAAGTCTCTATCAGGCTGAAGAAGAGAAGTTGTGAAGTCAAGTAGTGAGACACCTGGTTAGGGGAGGTTATCTTCTGAGATATTGGCACGTTAAGTTTCACATTCTAGCAGGAGACATCTGGATGATCATAGAGCTCAGAGTACCATCACGGAAGTTAGCTACTGGAGGAAACTGACTCTTAAGGTTGTGGGAGCCAGAGAATTTAAAGAACACTGAAGCTACATTGCTGGAGCAATTTTACCAGGATTCTGAAATTGCCCACAACAGAGGCAGGAGCAACATGAGGAGAAAGAAGAGTAGGAAGGGATTCCAGAAATGTCCATGAAAAAAAAGGGTGGCGCTCTGGGATTGAATAGATGGACTAAGGAGGTGAAGGCAGGAACTTCAGGGGAGTAGAAAGATCATGGCCTGGAGGTGGTAACAAGGGGCCTGTAGATCACTATCCAGCCTCTCCCTTAACCCTGAAGGAACTTTCTCTCTGCTGGAGCAATGTCTCCAACCTCTACAAACTAGACAGCATTTATCTTTGTTCCTCATTCTGGCATCTTGATTCTGCTTGCTGAGACGTCTCTTAAATGGAGTCCCCTGTCTGATTCTTTTTTTTTTTTTTTTTTTCCTCATGGGCATCACTACACGTCCCAGAATGTTATGACATCGAAACGAATATGGCCTGTTTTTCATTCCTTCATGTGACCAATAGGACTAACTCTACTGGACGTAGACTGAGTTTCACTCCAAATGATGACGGACTCAACATGCTACTTTGCCCAAGAAATATACTTGTATCTCAGAAGATCCTCCCAGAAGCAACAGTAATACCCAACCCACACAACAGAGCTGGCAATTAAGGCAGCCTGCTAAGAACACATCAAAATGCAATCATGTTTTCTAGTGTTGCATCTTTTAGCATGTAGGTAGGTAGTCCAAAGCCAAAGAAGTAAAATATTTTAAGTTAGGGAATGAAAGGAAGGTAAACTGCCATAAAGGTATTTTAAACTGTTGGGGAAAAGGAGTAGAATATGAGTGTCATAAACTCACAATCATTCATACAGGACATCATACATATATTCCAGGAATTTTAAGATAAGTAACATGTGGTTCATATAGTAGAGAAAGCTCCACTATTGCCACTCTCTTGATGATCTGCCAATACGTGGTCACCATGAAAGCTGCCTGACACCTACTAAAAAACCCAATGAATAACAGATGATAACGGAGCGCCCATGAAATACCATGGTAGACATGTGTGGGCAGAGGTTATGAAGCCCAGAACATGGTCCCTGCCCTTAAGAAACCTGAACCTTAAGGGAAAGTGAAGTGAAACCAGTGAGAGTTATAACCTGTGTTAAAATAACTGGCTGACTTCTAGTCAGCATCAAGAATCAGACATGTGATTTCTGTGGAACTGTGAGCATTGCCTCTGTGTTAGAAAGTTCTCTTGAGTTGTATAATGTTGCAAAAAACTGGCCTTTTCTGAGCCTGAGCAATTCCCACACTGGTGCATTGTGACACAAGCCTGTCAGATCAGTGGGCTCCTTGTATGCTGCTTCCTGCAGAATGAGCTGGCCGTTTTCTGTCTTCCACACCACCTGGCTTAGCAAATTGGATCATATTAGGGCTATTGTCTCAGAGACAATAAGAGGCATCTGTAACTGAAAGAGACCAGGATGATATCTTCCAAAGAGACTTTAAAGAGTAGAAAGGTCAACAAGACGAGTATAACTATAATCATTTTTTTAAACCCATCCTTCTCTTCCTCTGTTATACATGCTATCCTTTAGTAAAATATATAAAATCAACACATTTCTTTAATCTTGGCACAGAGTGTTGTGAGAAAGAGTATCTTACATTATGCAGCACATTTTTATGTACAAAATCCTTCTGCATATATGAACTCTTTTGGTCCTCAACGCAAACACTATAGAAGTAAGAATTGTTGACACAATTTACAGAAGTCCATTTGGGGTTTCGGCTCCATTCACTCCACCACTACAGGTGAGTAAACAGTTACCTTTGCCACTCTCATGAGCAGGAGTTCCCCTCCTTACAGATCAGACAAGTCTTGTTCTAAATGTCACCACTCTTTCTAGGCTCTGCCCTTCCTACCTGCCAATCCCTTCTGCTAATTCTCTCCATGAAATTCAATTCAATTCAATTCAATTCAATTCAATTCAATTCAATTCAATTCAATACATTCAATTCAATACATTCGATTCAATTCAACTCAATTCAATTCAACTCAATTCAATTCAATTCAATTGGCAATTAACAAAGGCTAACCACAAGTCAAACTGTATACTAGGAAGTGCAATGACCAAATTGACACCCTCAAGGAGTGGCCAAATTATCTAGGGAGACAGGGACGCAAATTATTACAATATGGCAAAAATTACAGTACAGGGTAATGCACATGGTACCACAAGAGTTCCAAGAAGGGACTAATTCACTCTGCCTGGTGGGATTAAGTAAGTAATGGTTGAGGCAAATTTGAAATATGAGTGATTAGGGTAGAGAGGGCTTCTCAGGCAGATGCAAACTTACCTATGCAAAGGTAAAGAAGTGGGGAACCGCAGGGAGTTCAATCTACTTCCTACGCATAGCAACATCCAATGTAATTGGAGAAAAGCAGCACAAAAGTTACTTGATGGCCACTGACCAAAGTGAGGTCAGAAGGCTACTTACTCACACCCCTAGACCTCTATTTCACAACTTCCTTCTCCGCAAACTTCTAACTGTTCCCAACCCTTCTTCACTCTGGTCTTATAACTTTGCCTATTATCGCACTGAGAAAACCAGGTCAGTGAAAAGAGAATTTGCAAAATCACCTATCGCATCTACCATTCCATCTACACCTATTCCCTTGTGCTCTGCTCTCACCAACATTAATATGAAGGATCTGTTCATTCCTCTCCGCGCCAATTATCTTTTGGACACTAGACGGAAGTCACTCTCGCCCTGTTAAGAACATTTCTGTCAGCAGTTCTCCCCCACTCTGCCATATCATCATTTCCATCAGCAATATGGAAATTACAAAAATGCTTTTATTTCTCAAACTTTAGAAAGAAAAACCAAAGCCCTCTCTTGACCCTGCTCCCTTCCCTTCCCACCGCTGCCTCATTTTTCTCCCACATTTTGTCACAATGCTCCTTGAAAGAATTGCCTTCCTCCCTGTCTACAGTCATTCTCCTCCAATTCTCTGTTGAATCCACTCCAATTCGGCTTTTCCCCGGTGCTACAGAAACTGTTCTCATCACAGGTCAATGACATCCACTTTGCAAAACACAGTGATTATTTATATTTTAGTAATTTTTAAAGTGTATGCATTCATTTTGAAAGAAAGGGAGAGTGAGCAGGGGAGGTTATGAGACAGATGGAGGCATAGAGAGAATCCTAAGCAGACTCCACACTGTCAGCATGGAGCCCCACCTGGGGCTTGGACCCACAAACCATAAGATCATGACCTGAGGTGAAACCAAGAGTCAGACACTTAACCAAGTGACCCCCCCATGTGACCCTGATGGTCATTTATTTGACCTCATCCTATTTGACTTGCCATCAGCACTTGACCAATTTGATACCTCCTTCCTTGAAACACATTCCTTACCAGGCTTCCTGGACTCGAGACCCTCCTCACGTCTCGCCTACTCCTTCAGTGGCCACTGTGTCTAGTTTCCTTCTCTAGTTTTTCCACATCTTGCAGTACTTTAAGAGTTAGACACCCCAGAGCTCAGTCCTTGCATGTCTTCTCTCTCATCCATTCTCACTCCCTAGCTGATCTCATGTGATCTCATACTAAGTAATCCAGACTAGAGTCCACACGAAACTTCTTAGTTTAAACTCCAGAGGCCTATATCTAACTGCATTCACAAAAATGCAGCTTGGATGTCTGATAAGCATCTCAAACTCACAATGTTAAAAAAAGCAAGTCCTGGTGTTTCCCCTAAAACCCATGATCTCTAACAGACAACTTAAAACTACCACCAACCTGTGGTCCAGCCCAAAACAAACAAAGAAAAACAAAAACAAAAACAAAAACAAAAACAAACTTGGTATCATCTTTTATATCTGTTTTTCTCATACCTTATATTCAAACCACAAGCAATCCTACTTGATCCACATTTATAATATACACACGGTCATAATTTTCTCACTATGTGCCCTTCTTGCATCCTCATTCAAGCTACAGTTATTTCAAGATTACTATGGTAACCTCCTTATTGTGTTGTTGTTGTTGCTTGTATGCTTGCTTCCCACTCCATCCTGCTCCCCAGACAGTAGTCAGAGTGATTTGTTTAACATATAAATTAGGGTAACCTGGGTAGCTCAGGTGGTTAGCCATCTGACTGTTGATTTTGGCTCAGGTCATGATGCAGAAATCATGAGCTCATGGGGTCAGAACGTGCATTAGGATCTGTGCTAGGCATGAATTAGGCATGAAGCCTGTTTGAGATTCCCTCTCTCACTCTCACTCTCTCTCTCTCTGTCTCTCTGTCTCTCTATCCCCCTGTGGGCACTCTCATAAATAAATAAATAAATAAATAAATAAATAAATAAATAAATAAGTAAATAAGTAAATAAGTAAATAAATAAATAAATAAATAAATAAAACTAAAATATTAACTTGGTCAGACTACTCAACTGACTTCCCATCTCATTGAAAATAAAAGTCAAAATCCTTATAATGACTTTCACATTCTTCGTGATATGCACCCCACACATACCCTCCCTGACTGAATAAATAATTGAGTAAATGAGTGAATGGTTGGTAGAGAAGAGGAACATAGGATGAGATTAACCTTATAGAATTAAACAGATGATGAGCAACCTTCTAACTAAGCCAAGAAGTGTCTTCAGGTTTATTTGAATACAATGGGTAGTCATCAAAGTTATTCGGGCACAATAACTATCTCCTGTAAACTGTTTCTAGGATCCAATTCATATGTCACCTTCTACACCAATCCTCACTCTTTACCAACCTCCCATTCCCACAAGAAATCCATCCAAAGGAAACTTTGCTACTCCTTTAATGTGTCACATTTTCAAACTTCCGTGTCTTCCTCTTTTATTTATTTATTTATTTATTTATTTATTTATTTATTTATTTATTTATTTCCCTGCATGGAATGCCCTTCCTTACTCTGTCGATTTGAAATATGCCTTCTCTAGAAGACTCACTTCAAGTGACTCTCATTTTTGTAAAGCACTCCCTGGGTGCCCCAGAGACTCATGTGTTTTCTTCTTTGCAATTCCAGGGTACATTTATCCACCTCTATTACAGATGTTATCAACTCAGTATAGTTAATTTCTTTGCACAGTGGCAAATCCCTGGATAACAAGGTCCATTATTAGTTCTAGATAAGACCTCTGTTCTTTGTATACAGTGCCTACAACCTAGTACGTGCTCAATGCATGCTTGATGAATGGAAATCAGGCAGGAAAATAGAATGAAAATTAGTAGAGGGAATATAAAAGAGAAACCAGGAGAGTCAAATGTTATCAAAAAGAAAAGAAGAGGTATTTTCAAGAAGTAAGGAGTGGTCCGTTCTTTAGAGTTTTGTGTTTTGCTTTACTTGAGTTCGAAATAAGCTACAGGTATCGTTGCATTTAACTAGTAGGAGATACGTGGAAGTACAATCGTCAAATTTCAGTAGCATATGGCAGAAATTACCTTCTATCCAAGCAGTGACTTAATATGAGGAATTGTGTGTTCAAAACATCAGGAGAAGTGTTAGTTAAGTGGGGTGTACACTGCACTCCCAGAATCCAAAGACAGCACTGCAGAATTGTCTTGCCAGAATAACCCCAGCAGACTCACTGGTCTGTCCAGGCAGACTCACTGGTGTTCTGGGCCTAGGGTATCACTAGGTAAGAGTCAAGTGTCAGTAGGTGGGGTACTTATCTGGAGAAATCTACTTCTGAGATTATTTGGGTTTTGGACAATTAAGTTCCTTGCAGTTATACAACTGAGGTCTCTATTTTCAGATTGTGGGATGGCCAGCCAGAGAAAACTCTCTGCTTTGCATGGGTGTATGGTGCATGGGTTCATGATGATACTAGGTTGGTCCAGAAAATCTCTCTCTATAATACAACACGACTACAGAAAAGGTATCTCTTCATTTTCATGGGTTGTCAGCATTAAGGTATGGAATGTTGGGTGCTATTTTTTTTCTATTAGAATAATGTCTACCACATTCTGTTTGTAAACAACAACAAAAAAAACGGCTGTAGAACCACTAGATAATAGTTTTCACCTTCTGAATTAGTAAGATTCAACAGAGAAAACTTCTGTTTCTCATATATATATAATATATATTATAGTTTATAATATATTTATATATTTTTATTTATTTATATATTTATATTTATATTTATGTTTATATCTATATATTCATATGAATATGAATTTATTAAATAAATATATATTTATATTTATGTATTTTATTTATTTATTTATTTATTTATTTATTTATTTATTTATTTATTTCTTATGAGAAATTGGCTCCCATAAATGTGGACGGTGACAAGTCCCAAGATCTGCAGGATGAGTTGGCTAGCTGAAAACACACGAGATCTGATGGCATAGTTCTTGTCCAATGGCTGGCAGGCTTGAATCTCAGGTAGAGCTGCTGTTTCAGTTTGAATCTGGGGACGAGGCCAATGTCCCAGTTTAAAGACATTCAGGCAGGCAAGAGTAATTCCCTAGTATCCATGGGAGAATCATCCTTATTCTATTCAGGCCTTCAATTGATTAGATAAGGCTCACTTACATTAAGAAAATAATCTGTTTTACTCACTGTACAGACTCAAGTATTTCCCATCACAAAACACCAGAAAAATGTTTGACCAAGCATCTGGACCTCTGTGGCCCAGTAAAGTTGACACATAAAACTAGCCATCATATCTTCCAAATTTCATGCAAGCACATGAAGCGGATGAACCTAAGCCCTATCAAGAACCCAAGCTACAGAGGCACCAGGCAGCCTGATAAGGTGCATTAGCACAGCGTCTCTCAAATATTTTATCCCCAACCTACTGTAAGGAACACATATTTCACCACAACCCAGTATAAGCATACACATACATATAAATAAAGGAAATAAACAACATTTCATGAATTATTGGTTATCCTTACTAAGTGTAAATGTCCTTTTATATTTTCTTATTGGTTCTATTTAATTTTCATCCATTCTTACCTTGATCCACACCTTCATGACCTTCCAAAAAACAAGGCATCATTAGTAAGGCGTACTGATTTTGAGGGTCAATCTTTGGGAAGTAGTATTCCTTCAGTTATATGTTTCACAATGTCTGACATGTAATACCCTCTTTGTTAAGTTGAATTGAATACAGAAAATGGGCTTCCAATTCAGTCTTAAGACATACTACGAAAATTCTGAATCCTTTTATAGGGGTAGGTCCATAACTATCGAACAAAATGAAACAACAGGTACCAAGAGATACCCTTTTGATGTCTCCAACCCTATTCAGGAAGGCTAAGTTTACAAGCCCACGGAAACACAGGGGACCATTTCTGTCATGGGGAAAGTGACCAACAACGGAATGTTCACGTGCAAAGAGCAGACAGGATTAATTATTATCAAGAGGTGTTGAAGCATGTAGAAATTGTCCACGTCTATGCCACTTATAATTAGTGCTTTTCTCCCTTGGATTATCATGTCAATGCCTAAGGCACAGTTAGAGAACATTGTTACCCAACAATGGCAGCTCTCAGGTTTCATGTTTCTGTTATACACCCCAATAGGTTGAACTGTGTCTCTGCAATAGTTAAGGCCCTAGAGAAGAATTCACCCACTTTGCACCACTCACTCTCTCTGATTAAGCTGCTCTGCAGGGAAACGGCTTACTTTTTTAATGCTTGCTTTTTGTTCGTTGGATAAGCAGTAGACATATTTCTGATTGCAGCATTTCTATTTAACTGTACTCATGCCCTAAAGAGATTATAGGGATCAGCTCAGGGAGTCAACTTGAATTGATCTTCTTCCTCTCTATTGCAACATTACTGGCAGACGTTCACAGTCAGATTTAATTCTGTCTGACTGAGAAAAACTGAGGAATTTGGCTTTCTGAACCAAGACCACATTATGGAATTGTCTGCACTCAGTTGCAAAAGACTGGGAATGAGGAGGAGACAGGGGCATTATATGATCCAGGATGGGAGGTTGTAGGGTTAGCTTATGGTGGTTGTAACGAAACCTTAATATTGTGTGAAGACTACAAAACCTTGAAATCCCTATAATGTGGATGGTCTGGGGACTCTTACCATATAGATTGTCCAAAATCTTGTTATATGTCCGATACAGAAGCAATAGAACTCATTCACTTAATAAGATTTAATGAGCATATACTATGTGATATTTAGAGCTCTACTCTTGTGGGAGAAGTGAATAAAGTACTCCAAAGATGTTCAACGGGGCTCAAACAGACTCTGGTCTCTAGCTTAGAGACCTCTCCTCTGGATTCTCCTTCCTCTGTTTGGTGCATGTGCGAAAACCCCCACAGATATGGAAGCTGACGACTATAAATTACCCTCCCCACTGGACTCCACGCTCAGACCTTTGGTGAGCCAAACTTGAAATGCCCAGAGTCCAAGAGACCCCTAAAAACGAACCACTAGAGTCCAGAGTCAAAGTTAAGCAGCAAGGGTCATTTATTGCAGGTTCGAACCTGAACCTCTGCGCACTAATTGCCAGTGACGCTGAGAGGCCCCGAGAGAGGTTTTTACACCCCTTTTATAGACAGGTACAAACAAGTCATGGGGAAATCAGGAATTTTCCACAGTTACAGAGCTGCGATTGGTTGGTGTTTAAAGTTGGACACTTAGCAGTATTCGATTGGTTCCTGCCTTTAGGTCAGACCACAACCGGGGGTACAGGTATCACAATGATTGATCACGAATACACGGATGTGCCAAGCAACAATGATTGATCAGGAATACACGGGCACGCCAAGCAATTGTACAGAAGTGGAACAAGCTAGTTAGGCTTGGGTAGGTTTCAGTTTCCCATAACTTAAGCTTTTAAGTTTCAGTTTTCTCAGGCCTCTCAAACTCTCTGACCAAACTCTCTGAGTGCCACTTGGCTTTTCCTCCAGTGTTCCAGCCTGGTTCCGTAACATACTAGATTGCTGACCAGGAAACCCAACCGCACTGGCCCATTGTTGCCACTAGTTTGGGAGAACAGTGAGGTGGTGGCAAAGCAAAGGCTAGCAAGGGAGAAAGTGCATGCTCTGCCTGAATTTCAGCAGCCTCCTTCTCCGCTGTCTTGGACAGGTCCTGCTCCATGGAACTGGTAAGGCCGGGGCCCCGAAGAAGTCAGGCATACCCAAAAGAGCGGAAGGGGGACATGATCAATCCCCAGAGGACTTAATAGGTGTCCCAGGTAGGAAATTTTGTGGAAGGAAATGTAATAGACTCTGGTGTGCATGTGTGTGCGTGTGTGTGTGTGGGGGGGGGGGAGAGAGAGAGAGAGAGACAGAGAGAGAGAGAGAGAGAGAGAGAGAGAGAGAGAGAGAATGTGCAGCTAAGCCAGGGTTGCCAGTCGAGTTAGAGTTTGTGACTTCATGGACGGGCACTCTTAAGGTCCCCAAGGTCTCTGGAGTCTGAATGGACTCCCCTGTGTTGTCATTGTGAGAGTATAAGGTCTAGGGCGGTATCAGGTCAGATTCCCATTACAAGTCACAAAGCAGAGTCCACTATAGCCAAACCTCACCTAAACTTTCCCTCAGGAATGCGACCAGAGGAGTATGTGAATATTCCTCTCATCTGGCGGTATACCCTAACTTTGTCTGTCTTTGTGACACCAAATATGAGAAAGAAATTAATAATAGGATGAAAACAGAGTAAGCCTACGATTTTTTGAGGTCATGATGAAAAAATGTGAACAGGGGTTTTCAGGTTACCATGGGGTGACAATGACACCCAGGAAGTTAAGGAAATTTTGTGAACTAGAATGGCCCATATTCAATGCAGGATGGCCTCCAGAAGGGACATTAGATGCTCAAATAGTGCAGCAGGTTTGGCTAATAGTCACTGGGAACCCAGGCCACCCTGATCCATTTCTGTACATCAACTTCTGGCTTGAAATTGCCCCAGAATTCCTGCCTTGAAGGTGATTCATCATTAGCAAACAGAGCCAGGCAAAGGTTTTAGCCACTTTATCTGGAGGCTCACCAGGGAGTCAAAGAAGTGATCCACTGCTCCTCTAATATTTAAAGGAGATGTGGATGAAGATATTGTCTTTCCACCTCTTTATAACTCTTCAGGCTCCCACCTCCCTCCCTCTGAGCTTGAGACTCCTCCTGCATCTGTCTCTCCAGCCACAGCCAGAGTCAGTGCACTTGCCACTGCAGTCAGTGCCGCCCATCTCCCCGCCCCTCTCAGACCCAGATAACCCACCCCACATGGGCCAGCAGCCAGACTGCGCCCAGACCCAGACCTAAAACTCTCCAAACGCATGTAACGGAGACAAGAGAGCCTGAAAGACAGAAAGAGGATGGACCAGTCCAGACCAGCCATTCCATGATGGGTTATCTACCTTTCTCTACAACCGACCTCCTCAAGTGGAAACACAACACTCCACCATACTCCGAAAAGCCACAAGCAATGGTTGACTTGATGGAGTCCCTCTTCCAGACGTACTGACAGACTTGGGAAGATTGTCAACAGTTGCTCCATACTTTGTTTAATTAAAAATAAGAATGACAGAAACATGACAGTACCTAGAAGATCACACATCTCCAGGAATCAATGACCGTACTGTCTGGGCTCAAGCTGCATGCGTGAAGAATGCCCAACACGGGATTTCACCACAGAAGGAGGACAGGGCCATGTCTGATGATACCTGGAAGCCCTCCTTCAGGGAGTCTGAGCTGGAGTCAACAATCCCATGAACATGACTAAAATATCATCAGTCACACAGCACCCTGGGGAGTCTCCCGGAGACTACTATGAAAGATTATGTGAAGTGTACCGTGTATACGCACCGTTTGACCCCGAGGGACCAGAGTCAACAGATGGTACATATCTCTTTTGTGGCACAGGCTACCCAGATATCCGACGAAAGCTCCAGAAGTTGGAGGGCTTGCCAGATGAATATCACTCAGCTGTTAGAGGTCATCAGTACAGTTTTCACGAACAGAAATTTGCAGCTGAAAGAGAAGTGAAGACTAAAAAAGAAGGCCACCTTTCTCACAGCAGAACTAAAGAACAGATGCTGCAAAGATGGGAAAACCCCAACCACAAAAAGGGGGGAAGCCCATAGCCCCCTTAGCAAGGGACCAGTGTGCATACTGCAAAGGTAAGGGAAATTGTAAGAATGTCCGAATTGGATGGGGACCTCAAAACCCAGCCAATATCTGGAGGAACCTCGAGGTGAGAACCCTCTTGATCTGGCCGGGGTAGAATTGGACGGAGGGGGACCGGACTCTTTGTTTCTTGGCCCCCATGAACCCACGGTTGAAATGAAGTGGTGGGCTGAACAATAACTTTCATGGTTGACACTGGGGCTGAATACTCCTTTGTTACTTCCCTGGTAGCGCCCTTAGGCCAAAAGACAGCAACCATACTTGGGGCTACTGGGACACAGGCAATGCAATGGCCCTTCGGTCAAGCTCAACAAGGTGCACTTGGGGGTCACAAGGTCCGGCATGAGTTCCTCTCCTTACGTGACTGCCCGATTCCTCTCCTGGGCCAGGATCTACTCTCCAAACTTGGGGCCCAGATACCTTTTGAACCCACTGGACACACTAGCCTCCAATGAAACCCAAGGCAGAAGGAAACCCTGGTCTTGGCGATACCCCTGCCAAGGGAAGAAGAATGGAGACTGTTCTGTGCCCAGGCCTTACCTGGTAGCCCCTAAGAATTCAGGCTTACATCAGCTCGCTATGGGCTGATGATAACCCGCCTGAAATAGCTTGGAATCGGGTCCCAGTCATTGTTGACCTGATCCCTGAAGCTCAACCTCAGACACCAAGGCAGTACCCCGTTCCACTAGAGGCTAGAATGGGCATACAAGAGCACCTGACCAGGCTCAGAGAAAGAGGTATTCTAACTGAGTGCCAATCAGTTTGGAATACCTCACTCTTGCCAGGCAAGAAGCCAGGAGGACACCAACCAGTACAGGCTTTGAGGGCCATTAGCAAAGTGACGGTTTCCTTACACCCAGTCATTCCGAACCCTCAGTGTACTCTCCTCAGCCAAATTCCGTGGTCAGCCAGAAGGGTTGCGTGCTTCAACCTAAAGGATGCTTTCTGCTGCCTCTGCCTGGCTCCACAAAGTCAATCATTGTTTGCCTTTGAATGGACTGAGCCTGTTACAGGCTACATCTACATCGATTCCTGGCATGGCTTCGCTACTGTGCATGTACATGGGGTCATCTATAAAGAAAAAGGCCTCCTTACCGCTTCAGAGAAAACTATCAAAAACGAGGAAGAAACACTAAAGCTTCTTGAGACCATATGGCTACCAGACAAAGTAGCTATCCTACACTGTAAGGGACCTCAGAAATGAGATGCCCCCATAAATGAAGGAAATCACCTGGCCGACAAAACAGCCAGAGTGGCTGCCTGAGGTGACCTAGGTGAATCTCCTACCTACACTCTGACTCTTGGGCCCCAGAAGGAAGCCTCCCCACCCCTGTACACGAGTGAAGAAAGAAGTTGGGCCTCGACAGAAGCGGGCACACTAAGCAAAGACGGATGGTGAGTCTTGTCCCGTCATCTATGTGAAAGCACCTAGTGAAGGAATATAACTAACTCACCCTCTTAGGGAAAACTGCTCTACAGGGCCTCTTCAAAAAGAACTACGATATCAGCTGCCGGCAGCCAGCCAGCTGCCAGCATTATGCCAGGCTGTCAGTGAATAATGTGTAACATGTGCCAAAAACAATACTTGCTCTGCCCCACAGCCCCTGCCTGGCTCACAAAGGATGGACTTAGGGGTGGACTTTACCAAGTACAACCAAATAAAGGGTTTAGGTACCTTCTTGGAACAATCTGCACCAATTTGGGATACCTCCAAGCATTCCAGACCAGAATGGAATGAAGTCACGAGGTGGCCAAAGCTCTTCTACGGGAGATTGGGCTTAATCACACACAGTAATAATGGATCTGCATTTGGAGCGGACATTATACAAACCCTAACAAAGTCCCTTAAGATTGCCTGGAAACTGCACACTACTTAACGCCCCCAGAGCTCAGGGAAAGGTAGAGCGGATGAATTGCACCCTCAAGGAAACCCTGGCCAAGTTCCACCAAGAGACTCACCCCCTATGGCCAGATTTACTTCGGCTGGCCCTCCTGTGTGCCCAATGCCCGCCTGGGGCACTGGGATTCTCCCCTTTTGAGTTATTATATGGGCGACCCTCCCCCCCCCCCCCACACACACACACACGTTTAGGAAAGCTCCCAGGAGACCTACACCAGATTGCAGACAAGGAAATATGTTGCACCTTTGGGGTGTTCTATCTGTGTTCTAATTCAGCCTATCGATGCTTAGAGGCCAACTGGACTCAGAAATGTTATTCCATCTTCCGGACCCCAGGGATATTTGTATACACTGAAGATCAGTTCCTAACAACCTTTAGCCCCAAGTCTCAGGCTAAACGGGCAGTCCTGCTACCCATTCGGATAGGCTCAGAAATTGTGACAGGAATAGGAACTGGAGAAGGGGGCATAGGTTTATGCATAGGACTGTACCATAGACTATCTCAAGAGCTAAATGAAGACATGGAACGCGTGGCCGATTCTCTGGTAACCTTAGAAAACCAAATAAACTCTCTGGTGGCAGTAACCCCCCAAAATAGACAAGCCCCCGACCTCCTCACTTCAGAAAATGGAGGGACTTGCATCTTTTCGGGGGAGGAATGTTGCTATTTTTTAAACCAGTCAGAAATACTTACAACTAAGATTAAGGAACTAAAAATAATAATAATAATAATAATAATAATAATAATAATAATAATAATTCAACATTGACACAGGAAAGTACCAATCAACGGAACAAATGAGATCTCACAGATTGGGATCCTGGCTTCCTGCCCTGGCAGGGCCCCTCTTCTCCCTAATTTTACTTGTATCCATTGGCCCCTGTATACTGAATACCATGGTACATTTTATTGAAAACACTGTTGCTCCCCAAACTACTGCAGGCATCTTAGCCTTCTGAGGGTACCAACCTAAAAAACTGAAAGGTGATACCTACTAAAAAGGTGTTGTAAAAGGCATAAAATGGGATAATGTTGGAGGAGTGAATAAAATACTGCACCAAAGATGGCCGGTGGGATAAAACGAACTCTGGTCTCTATCTTAGAGACCCCTTCTCCTGGTTCTTCTTCCTTTGTTTTCTGTGTGCAGGAAAACCCCCACAGATATGGCAGCTGATGACTAAATTTCCTGCCCCACTTGCATTCAGCGCTCAGAAGTTTGGAGAAACAGGGTCCTCTGAGCCCGCCGTTCCATCAAGATCTGCAATCCAAAGAAGATCTCCGAGTGCCACTTTGTTTTCTGCCAGCGTTCCAGCCTGGTTTTGTAACATTATAAACACAGAAGTGAGCAAGACAGACCAAGTCCCTTCTTTATACAGTATAAGGAGGCAGAGGACCATTAACTGGTAAACAAGTAATTAACAAGTGTACAAGGGTAATGGAGTGCTGGGAGTCAACCAGGTCCAAGTTGTCTAAAGGAAACATATGTTATATCACCCACCTCATATATGGATCATAGTTCTAAGTGTTGTGACGTTTATAATTGATACACGTGATCACTGCCAGGGTATTTCCCCTTTTCCCAAGTTACATTTATTTTGAAGAACTTATGTGAGTTAATGAAAGATACTGGGGATTCCCAGAATCAGTAGATGCTGGTGGACCAGGTTTCAAATAGCAGCCCCAGAGGTCAAAAGTCACAATATCTAATCATGTTTTTTTTTTTTAACAACTTCATTAATGTTTAACTGATATACACAAACTATACATATTTAAAGTACGTAATTGGTGGAGCACCTGGATGGCTCAGTCACTTGAGCATCAGACTCTTGATTTTGGCTCAGGTCATGATCCCAGGTTCGATCAAGCCCTTTATTGGGCTCCATGCTAAGCATGGAGTCTGCTTAAGATTCTTTCTTTCTCCCTTGCCTCTCTCCCCCAGTTATGAACGCTTCAGCTCTCTCTCTGAAAAAAAAGCCCTATGGGATGCCTGGGTGGCTTGGTCGATTAAGCGTCCGACTTCGGCTCAGGTCATGATCTCCCGGTCTGTGGGTTCGAGCCCCGCGTCGGCTCTGTGCTGACAGCTCAGAGCCTGGAGCCTGTTTCAGATTCTGTATCTCCCTCTCTCTCTGCTACTCACCTTGTCATGCTCTGTCTCTCTCTGTCTCAAAAATAAATAAACATTAAAGAAAATTTTTTTAAAAAGCCCTAATAAATTACTTAATTAACAATTAATAATTAATACTAATACTAATAAATACAATTACATAATTTGGTAAATTTTGGTTACATGTACACCAATGTATACATAACAGCAAGGAAAAGAATATGTGTGTCACCACTAAAAATGTCCTTGTATCCGTTAGATATCCCTCCATCCCCCACGTCTTCCCGATTCCCATTCCTAGGCAATCTCTGGTCTGTTTTCCGTCCCTACATATTATCTTGCATTTTCTAGAATAGTATACTAATAAAATTGTATAAGACATACTCCTTATTTTTTAGGGGTGGGGAGTTGACTTCTTTCACTTGGTATTTTGAATATTATCCATAGTGTTATGTGTTCTAATAGTCTGTTACTACTTGTTTATCCGTTCACATTTCAGTGGACATTTGTATTATTTCCACATTTGGCGTATTTATTTCTCTTTATTGGGGGGGCGGAGAAGGAGAGGGGAGGGTGGAAGGAGAGGTGGGGGAGAGATAGGGAAAGGGAGATGGAGAGGGAGAGGGAAATAGAGAGGGAGAGGGAGAGGGGGAGGGAGAGAGAAAGAGAAAGAGAGAGCAGAGGCAAAGAGAAAAATAATCTAAAGCAGCCTCCATGCTTAGTGTGGAGCTCAATGTGAGTCTCAATAACACGACCCTGGGATGATGACCCAAGCAGAAATCAAGAAATCAAGAAATCTACCAACTGAAGCACCAGCTGCTCCTTAGCCTATTAAAAACAAAGCTTCTATAAACATTCATTTTTTTCTTTTCTTTTCTCTCTCTCTCTCTCTCTCTCTTTTTTTTTTTTTTTTTTTTTTTTTTTTGTTTTTTTGTTTTGTATGATCGTAAACTTTGATCTCTCTAGGGAAAATATTTGAGAGTAGATTTGGCTGAATCATAGAATAGGTTGCATGTTCAGCTTTTTAGGATACTGTCAAACTGTTTGCCAGGGTAGTTTTATCACTTTTACATTCTCATCAGCAGTATGTGAGAATTCCAGTTCTTTCATACCCTAGCTAACACTTCGGAGCCCTCTCTTTTGATTTTAGACATCTCGTAGGTATGAAGTAGTAGTTGATCTCATTGTATCTCATTTATCTCATTGTAGTTTATATTTGCATTTCCCCTCATGATGCTCAACACATTTTCATGTGTGTATGTGCTGTACATATGTCTTTTTGGTAATGTGTCTTTTCAAATCTTTTGCCTTTTTTTGGATTATTTCGCTTCAGAATATTGACTCTTGCGGATTGCCCATATGTTCTAGATTTAAGTCCCATTTCACATAGGTGATTTGTAAATATATTCTCCCAGTCTCAGTCTTCTATTTCAAACTCTTTGTTCTTTGAAAAGCAAAAGTTTTAGTTTGATAAAATCCAAACAATCATATTTTTTTCTTGTAATGAGTCATATTGTTGGTGGTGTAGCTAAGAAATGTTTGCCTAATCCAAGGTCATAATGGTCTCCTACTTTAGGTACTTTAAAAAAGTTATCGTACTGTATTCTAGATTGCATTGGTTCTGATGAGAAATTTCCCTTTCTCTGGATTAAAGCAATTTGATTGTGGGGTGCCTTGGTGTAGTTTTCCTCATTTTTCCTGTCCTTGAGGTTCATTGAATTTATTGGAACTATATATTTTTAGTTTGCATCAATCTTAACAACTATAAATTCAAATTAGTTTCGTTATTTACTGTAACTAGTTTTCTTGTCTGTGTTCCTTGGAGATACAATTACATGTATATTGGATGATTTGCAGTCACATTTTCTCTGTGTGTTTCATTTCAGATGATTTCCATTGCTATGTCTTTAGGTTCATCAAACTTTTTTTTTTTTCTGCACTGTCTATATGCCTTTAATTCCATTCAGTAATCATAGACCAGATTTCTTATTTCAGTCATTGCTTTAGTCATGAGAAGTTTGGTTTAGGTCTTACATATCACTTGCATGTCTCTGTGTAACATGCTCATTCTGCCCTATAATTTCTTGGATATACTGATAATAGTTATAATAACTATTTGAATGTTCTTATGTATGAATTATATCATTTGTGTAATTTCTGGGTCAGTGTCAGTTGAGTTCCCCTTCCTTACGTGTCTTAGTTTCCTGCTTCTTTGCATGCCTGATAATTTTTTATGGGTTGCCAAACATGGTCATTTTTAGCCTGTCAGAGGTTGGATACTTCTAGATTCCTAAAAATATTCTTGGTTTTTGTTTTGGGACTTAGTTCAGTTACTTACAAATAGCTTGATCCTTTCAGGTCTTTCTTTAAATGTGCTTTGGGCAAGGCACAGGCAGCACTTAGTTTAGGGATAATTTTTGTCCAGTACTGACACAAAAATCAAGTATTTTCCAAATGGCATGTAAATTGTGAGGTCTTCCACACTGGCTGTCAGGCATTATTCCTGACTCTGCATGGCAGTGGGTATTGTTCCTCCTCCTGATCTCAGTTTCCTCATACACAAGAGTTTACCCATATTCAATTGAATACTCAAGGCAGGCAATCTGTTGATCTCTGGAGTTCTCTCTGTGAACAACTTTCTCTTCTTTGGTACTCTGCTCTGTGAAATATAGCAGTCTTCCTGAATCAGTGACTACCCCCTCCACAATTCAGGGAAACTGTTGGGCTATGCCAGCTTCCTCCTCTCTAAACCACAGACTCAAATCCCCACCTAGTCAATAAGCTAGGACACTGTAGGAACCATTTCATTTATTTCCCAATATCAGGGATCACTGCTCTTCACTGCCTGATGTCTGATGTTTTGAGAACAGCTTCTTATATATTTTGTCTATGCTTTTAGCTGCCTCCATAAGGAGTATAAATCTAGTTTTTGTTATTACATTTGACTGGAAGTAGAAGTGTTAACACCAATTTACATTTTAGTACTGAGTCTTACTTCTCTGGCTTTGTTCTTTTACCTTTTTATTCTTCTTTGATGATAGATTTAATGTGGACATATGGAGAATGGCCATTGCTAGACATAGGGATAAACTAGGGATGAGCTGGCCGATTGGAAGTATAGTTAAAAAAGAAAAAAAAAAAAAAAGAAAGAATGAGAACATGCAGTCAAATCTTGAAGAAAAGAATTGATGGCGATTGTCAAAGCCATGTGAAATCCCAGCTTCCACTTTAACACCCACAATATGAGAATTCAAACTAATGTCTTCAACTTGGAAACCTTAATCTGCCAGTGAGCTTTACTAATTTCTACCGGTCTTCATAACTCCATAACAAAGGCCAAGGTTTGGAATTTCTCACCTTTGTTTCTCAGAGAGAAAACACACCAAAGTCACCCAGAATTCAGTGCTTGGGTGAAAACTAGACGTCTTAAATGAGTTTTTTTTTTTGTTGTTTTTTTTTTTTTTTTTTTTTCTGCTTTGTTCAAATGATTCTTTAGCAGTGTTTGCCTTGGAAGAGAACAAACTGTGGCACAGAAGAAGACACATTGGACATGGAGTAGGAGTCTAGGGTTGTTGTCTAACACAGTCATAAACAAGTTATGGGGAAGGCACTTGATTTTCCTAGGTCTCAATTTCCTCGCCTGGAAAATGGAATAAGGACTCCCATATGAAGGGCCATTGTGAGATTAAATGAGATGATGCATGTGCCAGTTTTACAGAGCCTAACACTTAATATTACATGTAAGCGTCTGTGTATTATTTCTTCTAGAGGGAGGGATTTGCATTTCTTTTAGTGGAAGGAAAGAGATGAATATACAACTGGACTATCAAATAAGAGGTGGATAGAGGACTGGCTTACTGGTGTACCTCTTTGCACTCATTCAGCCATCCCGGCCCTGGGTTCCCTCCAAATTAAAGAATCAGTGTCAGAAGACCTGAGATCCACCCGTAGGTATCTGACTCCACACAGAATATTAGCCTGTCTTAGCTGTTCAAATGAGGATAATGATGGCTATCATCGGTGGAGCACTTGTTCCGTGTTGTCAGGTGTTGGATTAAGCACCTTGCCAATACTGTCATTTAAACTTTTTGACCCTTTGTTATTATTTCCTTTTTATAAATTAGGCAGCTGACTTTCAGATATGTTAAGTAATTGGTCCAAGATAACACAAACACAAGTGGTGTGGCTGGGATGGGCACCAGCTCTGCTCCTATGCCAACATGCATGCTCTCAGCTATGTTACACTGCCTTCCCATTAGCATGTAAAGGGTTTGGAAAGCTGAGGGCCAACCCTGATAAAGTACCATGGAGTATGTTGGTGTCCTAGCTAAGATCTTTTTCCCTTACCTTACCGGAAACAGTTTCATATTAACTGAAACACTAGTCCCTGCACAAGACAACTTTCTCAAATTTCTCTTAACGCTATACACTGGTCAGAATATAAAAAGCAACGACTTCAGAACTTGAAAGTTAGCAATAGGAGGTGAATGAGGGAAGGGAAGCAAAACGAGAATGACCCTGTGATGGTTTTTATTACGTGTCTACTTGAGTTGGCCGTGGGGTGCCCCAGACTAAACATTTTTTTCTCGGGATATTTGTAGAGTGTTTCTGGGTGAGATTAGCGTTTGATTTGGTGGACTCAGTAAAGCAGACTATCATCGCCAGTGAGTGTGGGCAGCATTCAATGTCCTGAGGTCCTGAAGAGAACACAGGGTAGAAAAAGGAGGAATCCATGCCCCACCGCTTCTTTTCTCAGCCTCAGAAGGTGATCCCGCTTAGAGGCAGAGCAGTGGGTAGGGTTAGGGTTGGTTCTCCGGAAGTGCCTTTGCTCCAACACCCCACAGTGATGTGATTTCCCTGCAGGACTGAAATGAGGCCCCATGTGCGGTTATGGGTCAGGGGTAGCGTTGGAAGAGCGGAGCCAAACATATGGGTGGGCCAGACTGAAACTGTCTCAGGATCTCCTCCTCCATCTCCATCACGGCCATGGAAATGTCATGGAGAGAGTGTGACTTCCACACAGGATTTTCCCCAATGGTAATTGGTCCCAATCCGTTATTTCTTTCAGACGTCCATGCTAGGTCCCTTTAGGGCCAGAGCCCAGGCCAGCGTTAGGGTTAGGTCCTAGCTACCTGCATGTAGATCTCCTGGTTTCCCAATACCATTTGTTGAAGAGACTGTCTTTCCCCCATTGTTTATTCTTGCCTCCTCTGTTATAGGTTAATTTACCACATAAGCATGGGTTTATTTCCTGGCTTTCTATTCTGTCCCATCGATCTATGTGTCTGTGTTTGGGCCACTACCCATACTAATTGCTTTACTTGAAGCTTTGTACTACATCTTGAAATCTGGGATTTTGGTACCTCCAGGTATGGTTTTGTCTTTCAAGATTATTTTCACTCTTCAGGGTCTTTTGCGGTCCCATACATATTTTACTATTAGTTGTTTCAGTTCTGTGAAAAGTGCCTTTGGTATCTGGAAAGGGATTGCATTGAAACTGTAGATAGTTATGAGTAATATGGACGTTTTAATGATATTGATTCTTCCAATCCATGATCATGGGATAGCTTTCCATTTGTTTGTGTCGTCTTCAATTTCATCATTGACTTATGGTTTTCACACTACAGGTCTTTCACTTCTTTGGATAAGTTTAGTCCTAGCTATTTTACTCTCTCTTTTTTTGGTGCGATTAGGAACGGTGTTGTTTTCTTAATTGCTCTTTCTGTGACTTCATTATTATTATATAGAAACCCTACCAATTTCTGTGTATCAATTCTGTATCTGCAACTTTACTGAATTCGTTTATTACTTCTCGTAGTTTTTGGGGGAAAGTTTTAGGGTTTTCCAACATATTCTTATGTCATCTGTAGATAGTGACAGTTCAGCTTCTTTACAAAGGTAGATGACTTTAATTTCTTTTTTCTTATCTGATTCCTGTGGCTAGGACTTCTAGTGTTATATTACACAAGAGTGGCAAAAGTAGACATATTTATCTTGTTCTTGATCTTAGAGGGAAAGCTCTCAGTTTTTCACCATTGAGATGTTAGGTGTGAACTTAATATAAACAATATATAAAATAATATTTTTATGTGTTGAGGCATGCCCGCCCCCCTGACTTTGTTGAGAACTTTTACCATGAATACATGTTAAATTTTGTCATATGCTTTTTCGGCATTTATTGGAATAATCATATGATTTTTACCCTTCGTTTTGTTGAGGTGGGATATTATGTTGATTGATTGGATGAGCCATCTTTGTTTCCCTGGAATTAAAGCCACTTAATCATTTTAGTGTGTTGTTGAGAGGAGTTTGCTAATATTTTATTGAGGGTTTTAAAGTCTATTTGGTTTGATATAGGTGTTGTTACCTGGTTCTGAGGTGTTGTTGTTATTTGATGTTGTTTTTGTTGTCCTTGTTGTTGTTTGCTTTCATTTGCATGGGAAATGTATCTCCATCCCTTCACTTTCAGTCTGTATGTGTCTAGGTCTGAAGTGAGTCTGTGCTAGGCAGCATATGGATGAGGGTTGTTTTTTGTCCATCCTGTTACCCTATGTATTTGGACTGGAGCACTTCAGCCATTTATATTTAAAGTAATTGTTGACCGTTATGTACTGATTGTAATTTTGTTCTTTATTTCCCGGTTGCTTTTGTAGGTCTCTGTTTCTTTTTTTCCGTACTCTCTTTCTTTCTCATAGATGGGTTTGTGTTGTGCTTTACTTGGCTTTCTTTTTCTTTATTTTTCATGTATTTTGTGTTTTGAGTTTGTTATCACAAGGCTAACATATAACATCCCAAGGAAACAGCAGTCTATGTTAATTTGGTGGTCACTTTAATATAAACACATTCGAGAAATTTAAAAAGACTAACCTTTGGGGCAAGTGGGTGGCTCAGTCAGTTAAGTGTGCGATTTCGAGCTCAGGTAATGATCTCACAATACGTGAGTTTGAACCGCATGTTGGACTCTGTGCTGACAGCTCAGAGCCTGGAGCCTGCTTCAGATTCTGTGCCTCCCCTTCTCTCTGTCCTCCCTGTTAACACTCTGTCTCTCTCTCTCAAACATGAAATAAAACATATATTTTTTAGTAAAATAAAATACAAAGAGTACTTTTTTAAGTCCCTCCTCCAAATTTTATGTGTATGTTGTCATATTTTACATCTTTTTTTTTCATAATTCTGTTATATCTAATTATGATTTTCCCCCATTAACATTTCTTGCATTGCTGATTAGTGGTGATAAACTTCTTTATCTTCTGTCTGAGAAACTCTTTATCTCTTTTTTTCAAATCTTAATGATAATCTTTCCAGGTAAAGTTTTCTTGTTCATGGCATTTTCCTTTCAGGCCTTTGAAGATATCATGTCACTCTTTCCCAGCATGCCAACTTTCTGCTGAAATATCAGCTGACAGCTTTAGGTGTTTGTTTGTTGTGATTCGTTTTTCAAATCATAGGTACCTTTTGCTTCTCTCTTACGACTTTTGAAATTCTTTATTAATCTTTAAAGTTTGACGTTGTAATTCTGATGTGTCATAGTGTGGGGCTTCTTGGTTTCATCATGTTTGGAACTCGGTGCTTCTTGTCCTAGATGTCTGTTTTCTTCTCTAGTTTTGGAAAGTCTTCAGTTATCTTTTCTTCAAATAATTTCGGTACCCTTTTTCCTTCTGGTGGAATCCCTATTGTGTGGATTTTTGCTCACTTGATATTTCCAAAGTATCCCTTAACCTATCCTCATTAAAAAAACAATCTTTCTGCTGTTTGTTTTGGGTGCTTTCCCTTAATCTGTCTTCCATATCACTGATATGTCCTTCCGCATGCCATCTTCTACTGTTGATTCCCTCTAGTGTTTTTTTTTTTTTTCAGCTATTGTATTCTTGAACTCTGATTTTGTGTGTGTTTCCTATCTCACAATTAAGGTTCTCATTCAGTTCTTGCCTTTTCTCTGCAGCTCGGCGAGCATCTTGACCATCATTAATTTATATTCTTTATTTAATTGAGGTACAATGCTTACCTCCGTTTCAGCTCTTTTCTGGGTTTTTTATTGTTCTTTCTTTTGGAGCATATTTCCCTGTCTCTCCATTTTGCTTACCTTTCTGCATTTGTTTCTATACATGAGGCAGAGCAGCTGCTTCTCCTACACTTGAAGGAATTGTCTTATATAATATTGTCCCCCTGGATAGACTCTGTGTGCTAGTTGGTGACATTTGCTGGCTGGCTGAAGCCGTGGCTTTAATGGACTGGGGATCCTGGGGCTTTCTACATAGCAGGCGCCCTGTCAGGATAGTTAAAGCTGAAGTGAACGCAGACTGGGGTATCCCAGGATTCTGTATGTTGAGGGTACCCTGGCAGGACAGCCGAAGCTGAAATGATTGCAAGTTGAGGCATGCTGGGGTGCTGTGTATAGGTGCCATGTACAGGGTGGCTAGAACATAAGCAGTCTGGGGATCAGGTTGTCCTTGATCTCTCTATACAGACAGTTCCTGGGCAAGATAGGTGAAGCTAAAGTGGGTATAAGCTGAAGGCATCTGGGGCTGTAAATGCAAAGGATACCTTGCCAATATAGTTGAAGCTGAAGTGGATATAAACTACGGTGTACCAGGACTTTCCACTGAGAGGGTGCCCTGAATGGGCCGTGGGAGCTGAGGTGGGTTACAGTCCAGAAATGGCTCTTTTTATATGCTAGTTCCTCTTTAAAGTGCATTGTTTAAGGGGGAAAAAGCATGTCATGTGTATGTGTGTGTGTGTGTGTGTGTGTGTGTGTGTGTGTGTGTGTGTCCAGTGCAATTGGGGCTGGTGTGTATTGTGTGCCTGGAACTTACTGAGGCAGCAGACCAGCTACAGCAACTGGACCCTGCTCTGGTCTATGCTTTTAAGGTGGATGGAGAATGTGGGACAGCTGGGTGGCTCAGTGGATGGAGTATCTGACTTCAGCTCAGGTCATGATTTCACAGTTCATGAATTTGAGAACCACATTGGGCTTGATGTTGTCAGTGTAGAGCCTTTCCTGAATCTTCTGTCCCCCTCTTTCTGCCCCTGCTCTGCTTGTATTCTCTGCTTCTCAAAAATAAGTAAACATTAAAAAATGTGGATGTAAAATGTAACCCTGCCATTCTCCCGTCTCTATGACCCAAAGAGAACTCCTGTGGCTCCTCTGTCATTGACAGAGTTGTAATGCTCTCTTTTATATGACAGTTGCTCTTTTCAAACTGCAGTGTTGTGTTTTTATTTTCTTTCTTTTTTCTGCCCAAAGACAGAGGAGTCTGTTCCTGGTGCTTCCCCAACTGCCCTTGGCAACGTTAGGGGTGAGTGTTTCCTTTGTTACTGTCTCTCTGTCTTGCTGTTGTCTTTAGATTTTCTATGTTTGGTTAGGCACAATCTGTGCAGTCAGTCCTCAGCTCCTCAGGAGGAATTGTTATATCAATGGTTGCAATCCCCAGGGAGCTGGACAAATTGGAAGTACACCTTCTGGCTGGTTCACCAGAAACGTAGTCAGGGAGTTCAGGCACAAGAGCACCTAGCTCCAGGGGACCCAAAAAAGGTGAGGTTTGGCTACCCATTACTGACAAGATCGCAATTCAAAGGAACTAGTGGAGGTGAAACAAATGGGAAATTTATTCAGAGGCCGACACCAGAAATGCAGCAGACTCACATCAAAGACTCCCTCTTACGTGCTGAAAATACTTCCAGGTTTATGTAAGGAAAATGTGGGACAAAAAGAGGTAGGTATACACAGGTGGTCACTAAGGTCACGTTGGTCATTTTGTTGGGCTTGAGGGTGGAGTCTTATTGGCTCAGGCAGTCCTTATTGCTAGAGTGGTAGATTCAGTTCCCATCAGGTGATACTTTGCTTTCAGGATCCTGAATTAAGAGATAAGCTGAGGGTGGGGTGGGGGCGCATGGGTGGCTCGGCTGATTAAGCTTCCTACTTCAGTTCAGGTCATGATCTCATGGTTCATGTGTTCATGCCCCACATTGGGCTCAGGGCTGACAGCTCAGAGCCTGGAGCCTGTTTCAGATTCTATGTCCCCTGCTATCCCTGCCCATCCCCCACTTGCGCTCTGTCTCCCTCTGTCTCAAAAATAAAGAATCATAAAGAAGGAGAGAAGCTGGAAAGAAAAAGTTAATCAATTGGAAAGTTTAAGGTCAATATGGAGGTAGTTGAAATCTTCTTTCACCCTGGAGGAGTTGAGTTTAAGGCCTTCCTACACAGCCATCTTGAACCGAAACTAGAATAGGGTCCCTCTGAATCCTATTTTGATTGGGAAATGTTTGGGAGAAATCCAAGGCAGGAGACAATAAAAGCAAGGAATCTGCCAGTTCTGTGTACAAGTCGACATAAACACCAGTACCTCCCCTGATTACAAGTGTGGCATGTACACAAAAAGGCATAGAAAAGGCCTTCAGAATGGAAAAAGTAAAAATGAAAACTATCATGATTCTTTTTATTTATTTTTCAATTTGTATTTTGGAAAGAGAGAATGAGCAGAGACGGGGAGAGAAAGAGACAGCGAGAAAGACAGAGAGAGAAGCTTAAGCAGGCAAACGCTTAGCACAGAGCCCCACACGGGGCTCAATCCCCTGACCATGGGACCATGACCTGAGCTGCTGAACCCAGCACTCTGGTAGTCAACTGATGGAGCCATCAAGGTGCCCTGAAAACTGCCGCGACTCTTAAATCATGGGGTTATCAACATGAAAAAAATTCTAAGGGGTATACATCAGGTTTCTAGAACTCAAACATAATTAAATAAGCCCCAGAATACACGGTCAATATATAGAACTCAGTTTTATTTTTATACGTAAGCAATGAACAATTAGAATATGAAATGCTTTTAAAGAACCATTTAATATCACACCAAACATTGAAATATTACATTTAAATCTAACAGCCAAGCACAGGATCTGTATGCTAAAAGCCACAGAAGGCTGATTGGATCAGTCAAGGAATATATAAATAAATGGAGAGATATGCCATATGTATCATTGGAAGCCTTGCTAGTAAGATGTCAATTATCAACTTGATCTAGAGATTCAACATAATCCCAGTCGAAATCCCAGGATTTTTTTGTGGATAACAGCAAGCTGATTCTAAAATGTGTGTGAAAAGACAAAGGAACTAGAATAGCCAAACAGCTCTGAAAAATAACCAAGTTGGAGAACTCATGTTGCACAATTTAAAGACAATTTTAAGCCACGTGTCTTCTCTCTCCTCACCTTCCCATATATTTCTGAACTTCTATCTTTATACTGTTTCAGTCAGGTCCAGCCAGCCAGTGAGTCACTATCGGTATTTTAAAGAGTTACACACGTGATGGAAAATCCCAGAAGCCAAATAAAGGATGGCGAAGCAATCAGGAATTAGAATCATCAGAAAGCTGTTTCCACCCCCAGGGCTAGAGAAACTCAGAACCATAACTAGCAGGAACTGAGAACATGGGAGAAGAGGCTCTTGGAAAGAAGCTAGAATTTGGAGGAGATAAAATCACTGGTAGCAAGTGGAGCGGGAGGGAGAAAAACCTCTGGGCTTATACCTTCCTCCCTTTCTCCCATCAAACATCCATTGGTAAAACCCCTCTGGAAGCCAGTTGGCAAGGAACCAGGAAACACAGTGTGTAGGAGAAGTGCAGGAACTGGATCTGAGGGCAAAAAGACATAATGGCTGAAGTTACATATATGTCCCAGTTAGGGTTCTCCAGAGACTCAGTATCAATAGGAATTGGTTCACAGGATTACGGAGGCTGAGAAGGGCAGACCCAGGAGATCCAGTAGTTTAGTTCCAGGCAGACTCCAAAAGCCTAAGAATCAGGAGAGCTGATGATGTATGTTCCACTCCAAGTCTGAGTCTGAAGTCAGGAGACTTCTGTTTGTCATTGTTGTTAACACTGGTATTATGCTCTGCAATCAAGCCTCTTTAGATTGTTCAAGGTTGATTCTAAAACTTGAAAACTAATAAATGGTTTAAAATTGGGATTATTAAATAATATGCAAACATTAGAATTACTACTCTTTTCCTGGAGTCCTTGGACCTGCTGAATGAGGACATCTCTGGGATCAAGGTGAAATGGGTCCTTTTTCTTTGTGTTCCATCAGTGCTTTAAACCACGCCATGTTTCACTTGGCTCATTCAGACTAAGACCATCTTACGGATATTTTCTCGCTCTCCTTAGTTTTCTAATTGCACTTCTTTGTTTTATTGCACTCTTTCAGTGTTCTCAAATCATGCCACTTATGACATCTTCCTGTTAACCTCTTAGAGGTCACTTATGGACCCTTCTCTTTTCCTGCCTCATTTAGGTGGTGACTCAGTAGGTCTGCTTCATAGCTTCCTTCCTGTGATTTTCCTCTGCTACAGTCCCCGTTTGTTTCCATGGTTTCATGGTAATATGGCTATCTGGGGAGTGAGGGAGCATTGAAAAGCCTGGACTCTAGAGCCAGACGGCCTGGACTTAGTCTTTACTTGTTCCACTTACCAACTGTGTAAGTTGGATGCTGGATGAGTTATTTGGCTTCTTTATAACCCTATTTCCTCCTCTAGAAGATAATAATCATAATTGTATGTACTTTATAAGTTTCTTGTGTGGTTAATATGTAATAATATGTGAAAATAACCCATAACAGTGTCTGGCACAAAAATAAACACTGTTAATGTTGGCTATTATTAAGTATAATTTTTCTTTATTTTTTTCACTCCTTGTTTTGCTGGAGTACACCTTCAGATAACTTCCTAATGAAGAATGAATAGAATCAAATGTTCTGAGTCTTTGCACATCTGAAGATATCTTGAGTCCACTCTCAAATTGAATTGATAATTTTGATAGGTGTACAATTCTAGCTTCTTTTTTAATTTTATTTATTTTTAATTTTTAAATTTACCTCCACATTAGTTAGCATGTAGCGCAACAATGATTTCAGGAGTAGTTTCCTCATGCCCCTTACCCATTTAGCCGATTCCCCCTCCCACAACCCCTCCAGTGATCCTCAGTTTGTTCTCCATATTTATGAGTCTCTTCTGTTTTGCCCCCTCCCTGATTTTATAGTATTTTTGTTTCTCTTCCCTTATGTTCATCTCTTCCACTCATAGAATTCTAGCGTCTATTGGCCAGTTGCCCCTTCCATCGATTATTCCGTGATCACAACATCATTGGAACTACAATATCTGCTCTTTAGAGTGTTTTTGACTCACCATCACTTTCACTTTCTTGTATTTTTCAAAACCATTCAGTACGTCTGGCGTATGCTTAAGGAAAAGGGAATGGAGGTTCACCTTTTGAAGGGCTTAAAAGAGAATTTATGAACATATTTTAGACTGCCACAGCCTGTCTGCTGGCCTCCTATTATTCACTTTCATCCTGCATGGAAAATATCCTCACCCTACCCCAAGAATCCTCCCTCTTAAAGACCCAACCCTTGTAACATCAGCTCAAAGTCCAGGATATTTTTATCCAAATTAGGTCCAGGTGTGAATGAGTCTCCTTGTGTGCACTGGTCCTCGATTCCACTTTCAATCTGAAGACCTATGAATGAAGACCTATGAATTAAGCATACAACCAACACGGGCAGGTGATAACCAGAAAACACACACACACACACACACACACACACACACACACACACACACAGAAAAAACAAACAAACCAACAAAACACAAACATTTCTGTTCCCAAAGAAAGAAAGGAGGTTTTCATGAGTCACTGGTCCATAGCAATTCTGAAGTTCAGCTGGCACAGATAGGCAGTCCTTTCATTGGGTCTTAAGGCCTGGGAATGATTTTCCATGGCTCTAGCTCCTCCGGGGTTCTGGCTTTCAACCTCCAAGTCATTCTTCCCTTCTCATGAAAGGTAGCCTGTGTCTACAGCCTTATGGTTGTCTCGGCCTACTTACTGATTTTAGGAGTTTGTGGGTCCAAAGCCTTCTTTCATTTTACTCTCTGGGATTAAGTAAACTCTTCTCTACCATGGACTTTTTCAAACCTTTATAAGGAAAACCACTCCTAAACTTCAAGTTATGTTGTAACAGAGAGAACCCTGTGCCCCACAGTTTACTCTGCGAGGGTATGCTTATGAGAGAGAACACCAGTATTCTCCAAGACCCTTCTTCATTTAGGACACTTTTCTAGCATCTTTTCCCCAACGTCATCTGCTGAGTGAGGTTGGTAATAATTTCACCTTCAATAAGAGTGACATTATTGATGTTATCTGTGCTAACAAAACATGAAATTGTATTTGAATGGCATTGAGTAAGGGCAAGTAGTATCGGTTAGGGACGTGTTCAGCTGTCACCGAAAGGCGGCCACCAGTGGCATGAACAAAGACAGTTTTACTTACAAAGAGGCTGTAGGCTGTGTCCCATTAAGGCATCAATGTCATCTGCAGCAGGCTGCATGGAATGGCAGAGCTGCCAATTTCTTTATGACCTACTACACAATTTTGGAAAAAAGGGTAGCAGCCATTAATATAATAATACCAATATTTTTACCACTTACCATCTTCAAGATGCATCACATGTGTGAGCATTTCAAGCTCACAGCACATCTGTGAGGTAGAATTGTCGATGTCTTTTGGAGGTCATTCATTTTCTTCTTAAGTCAAAAATTAGCTGTCATATTTCTAGGGCATGTGGCTCCACCAAATCCCCTCCTAGGTTTCCTTTGCTTATCAATGCATCAAGAAAACTCATAGGAATTCTAGAATTTAATACTTGTGAGTCATGGAGAAACCAGTTCTGCCTTACCAAATCACATTAAATACTCATGCCATTCAGTATTCTCTCAGATGAACCGTTGGAAGGTGTTCCTGTATTAGCGTTGTATTTCTGTTGGCAAGAACCTTGCCTCCTAGGAGGTACTGTAACTTTCATATCTATTAGTAATTGCCAATGAAGTAAAAACCAAGAGTTTTCTTTGTCTTCTTGTTGACACGTTATAATGTATACTAAGTTACCTCGTTTCCTTGTTTACTTTCTTCGCATCATATACCAACTGCAATATCATCACGGAACAACGGTGGCCCCGAATGTAGCATCATTAGCTTTGGAAACTTCAGATATGGCCACGGTAACAGTTAGGGTGGACTCCATCCAGTTCTTGGCCACTTTGTCTTGTCTGATTCTCCCCGTTTATCTACCTCCCACCCCACACACCTAGACCCAGCAGCACTGAGAATCTTGTTAGTCAGTGAATCTCCAGCAGATACAGATGCAGACCATTTCTCTGGATAATCTTTATGGTTGACTGTGGCCTGGGTAGCAGGACTGGTTCAGACAGAAACACCTGATTTGGGTGCCATCAAGCAGTATCTGTGCCCTCCCTCAGAAATGGGACAGTATGCATTTCAAACCCTTCAAGTCTCCACTTCTCCCTGCAGACTTCTGTGTTTTGTTGCTTTCATCCACCTACCAAAGCAACCCAAACTTTATGCTAAAGAGAGTGGGCCTCGTGTGTCCTTTGCAGATTGGAATGCTGTTACTAGTTTGGGTTATCTTAACAACAACTGGCAAATTATCTAAAAATGTAGAATTCGGTGTGAATTCAGAATCCGTACCTGTAGTAAGCCTCCATGGTTCCATTGATTAGGGAGAGGTATCAGACCTTATTGTATGAAACCCTGCCTTCGAATGCTACAGCTCTATGGGCTTTCACAGCACTATTTCTAACCTGGTTACCAAAAGTCGTTAAGTCTTTGTGAGTATACATTCAGAGCTTTTTTTAAGATCTGTATCGTAGTCTCCAATTTTTCATTACCTTCCTAACACATTTATTCCCAGAGTTCTCTTTATTTTTGAATCGTTCTGTTGGGCCTTTCACCACACCTGTCAAATAAAAAATTTCCTCAAATTGAATATATGAACATTTAAGAGCAGTCACGTGTTCAGTGCCCAAATATTTTATGTTTTCCGTTAGGAGTTTATTCTGTCTGTGGATGGTGAATAAACAAATGTCTTTTTTTTTCTTTTTTCCCCACATAATGTGCAAGGCAGGATGCTAGGTACCTGTCAAGGGTAATAGGACGTTCAGGAGTGTAAATAAGATTTCTGTCATCAAAAAAAGAAAAAAAAAAGATTATTTGATGAACTAAGATAAGCTAAAAAGCTTAAAGAACTTGATGAACTAAGATAAGCTAAAAAGCTTGATGAACTAAGATAAGCTAAAAAGCTCTACTGACATGATGATAAAGCTCATCTTTAAAGCTTGCTTTGTGTACTGATATTATTCCTTTTTTCTTGAAATCTAAAGAAGCTTTTCTCTTTGGCTCTTAACATGAAATGAAAAGACATTTTCCCCCTATATGTTCTTCTGCCGTTTTTAGGCTGAGCTTTTCCAAAAGGCTTTTATACATTCATTGCTTTTTATCTTCATCCTTTGTCCAAAACAAGCCTTGAGATGGGGAATGAGGGGGACTATTTCTAACCCAAGCTCAGAGGACTTAACTTCTCATAAAACCCATCAATTGATGAGGCATTGAACTCGTGTCATGGTGTTCCTTGTGCAGCCCATGGGCAGGATTCCACTGAAGTAATCGATAGCATCGTGGAGACCCTGTCTCTGGAAGGAACTAACAACAAATAAGGATTTGACCTTATAGGCAGATTTTCCTAGAAATCTAGGAATCAAGAGGGCCAGAAGTGGGATGGTGGGAGAGGGACACTGCAGATGTGCTGAATACCCAGGTTCGCTTGAAGCCAACTGAGCAGAGGAAGGTTCTGTCCTGGAGGAGCTTGGCTCAGCAGGGATCAGCTCCCAATTGTTATGCACTTAGTGAAAATACACTCATGAGAGCCTACATGAAGGATGCCTCCAGAACTCTAAGAGGATTCGTTCCTTTCTTATGTCTTTTTTTATGGAAAGTGTCTTGGCGATGCTTACTTCACCTTTGTGTGTCCACAGTTCTTCCTCCCACTAGTTGTGTTGCCATGAACCTCCTTACATAGCCCTTGCTCCCCTCCTAGACCATGTGTTCCTCATGGGCAGGGCTCACCTTAGCCATCCGTGTGTCATTACTACAGTGCCAGCCATGTGCACAGGACCCTGTACATACTGAATGAATGCAATGTGTTTATGGGGTTTCAGTTCCCAATTTTTACAGAAGAACTAGCTGTCTCACTTCAATTTTATGTGTAACAGCAGCACTCTATACTGGGGATTCTCTCTCACATTCTCTCTTTTTACAAACACCTGCATAATCAACTTTTGATGAACTCTTACCCTTTTGTGATCAGATGAATTGGGTGGAACCTTTGCCATCTAGACCTACTATCTTATTTGCAACCCAACACCACTTCAATTCCCTATCCTACAGTAAATTCTTGCTTAGCAAGAAGCACTATAGTTCAGTGACTAAGAGGGTGGCCCCTGGAGCCAGGGTGCTTGGCATCTAAAATCCTATTTTGCTCTATTTCTAGCAGCAGACCTTTGGACAACTTACTTTTTCTCTTTGTTACTCAGTTTTCTCAGCTGTAAAATCAGGCACAACCTAGCACCTTCACCACAGAGCTCTGAAATGAATTCAGTGAGGTAACAAAGGTAAAACACTTGGAATAATGCATGGAACCCCCTTCACTGCGAGTCAGTAAACACTCGCCTTTATTAGTGATGTAACTACGTTTTTGACAAAGTCGCTGCTTGCTTACTTAAAACCTCCACATTGTCTGTGTTGAATGTACAGAAGAGGTGAACTATGGAAGGCACCATGTCAGAGTCAGGCTTACTTGGTAGAATGAGGTCCAATTCCCTGATGCTGGTGATTGCAAGAGGATACTCAAGGGCACATAGAGGCACAGAGAGGCACAAGGCCCTCGGTACAAACCCATAACAAGATGATCAGAAAGCCATAGGAAAACAGAGGGAACAAACTAATTTTCCTTTAGTTCCCACCATACACCAGTACAGTTCTCTGCAATTCACACACGTTTCCCTCTCAAGCAAACATAACAGGCCTGTGGGAAAGGTATTATTATTCCCATTTAACACGCAACTAGACTACTGCTTAGAAAGTTTAAATAACTTGCCAAATATCACATCTATGTGGCAGAGCTAGGATTTGAACCAGCATCGGTCACATCCCACTGCCTCTGCCAATCTTTAGAAACATCTTTGGAAGAAGTGAAATACGTTAGTCATAATCATGCGCTGAATAACATAGGACCGGGTACTATAGGCCCATGCAATCCCAAGGCGGGAAAAATATTAATTTACGAAGGCTATTTTGCTTACTGTTATATTTCTCAGAGTGCACAGCGTAAGTGTTCACTCTTTGTGAAATGAGTGAGTTTACGAGGGAATGGACAGAAGTGTCAATACCTATGCTCATACGATTACACCGTGTAGTTTGGTTGAGGATCTCGGGACACTCTGCCTTACATCTTAACTCAGCAGAGTAACGGCAACTTTAGAGCTGTCATAGGAGGTGAAAGAGAAAGTTACTTATCATACCACTTGTCCCAAATTACTCGTAGGCCAGTTTAAAAAGCAGCACACAAACATAAGACAGTGAGAGAGAGCCAGGAAAGCTCAGAGAGAGGGAGAGAGAGAATCCCAAGCAGGTTCTACGCTGTCCGCACAAAGCCTGATGCAGAACTGGAGCTCGCAAACCATGAGATCATGACCTGAGTCGAAAGCAATATAGTCACATGCATAACTGACCGAGCCATCCAGGTGCTCTCACCTTTGTTAAGATTGAAATTCCCAGGTTTTTACGTAGATAAATGACAGATCTTACAAACAACAACAAAACAGATTAGAAGGATGGTTCAAAACCAAGGATTGCAAGATTGCAGTAAGGACATAATATGTGGGAGTAATCGGGGTGGGTGGGAGGAAGAAAGGGCCAGGGGCCAGATGGAGGGTCTGTAAATGGAAGCCGACATTCTAGCAAAGGTGGAGACTTGTTACTTCCACTCCTTTACTCCCGAACGTGTTGTCCCCAGCATGTGGTGTCCACTTACCATATGCTTCAGGGCTGGAGGATGGATAAGCTGCCCATTGTAATCAGGAGAAAACATTCCACCCACAGAATTCACTAATTGGCCTGTTCTATAATGTTTACCCTCTTACTGGCATTGCTAAAAGCACCTACTTTCTCTATACCACCATAGAACAGGCGGATTTTCCCTTGTCTGCCTTTGCTCGCTTGCTTGTCAGTTTATTGGTCCACCTGTGGCTTTATTCACCACTCACCGAAAACTGACTGAGGGACTCTGTGTGCCAGGCTCTGTTCTCGAGGTATACCCCTGCCTCCGTAGTGGTGGTGGGTAATTCTTGACCTCTGGGCTTTCAGCTACTACATCAGGTGGGGCTCTCCATCACCTTCTGTTGCTTTTTCATTGTCATTGGGAAGGTGTCTGCCTGTTTCTTCTCTCTAATTATGTACACGGTAGAAATCAGTGCTTTGGGGATATGGATGACTGCAGTGAAAAGACCCCTGGACGTGTCTTTTCCCTTGGGGAATTTGCATATTTGTGCATATTTGTGTCTCAAAATCTAGTTTATCCTAGAGGTAGACATTTTAAACAAAGCAAACACAGTCCAGAAGGGGCTCAAGAAACAAAATCGTTGGATGTGTCCCTGAGCCTGGTAGCAATGCAGGTGGGCTAGAGGCTTACAGATGTGGAGCTAGACTGTTGTTGGAAGACAGCTTCACTGTGCATCTTCAGCCAGGAAGTGGTACAGCTGGAATGAGAATTCTCATAGTGTGATTCCTGGCCTGGTGTTTTCCTGCTGACTCATTGGCCTGGGAGGGCTGAGACCTGTTGGAACTTTGTTGCGTTTTGCTGCAGAATCAAACACTAGCTAGGTTTGTCAGGTAGTTATAGAATGGGCTTTTACAGCAAGGTAGGGTTGGGGTCAGGGTGACCTGGCAGGAGGGAGGAAACTGCACAGGCAGGAGAGTGGGACTGACAGAGGCTGTTTTCTTCCATTTTGTTTGGGCAGACCTTAGTGAGGATGTCTAGTCCTGAGTACTGGTGAAGTTTATGTACTGGCCATGGAATTGGGCGGGCACCTTAGAGAGATTCCTGACAGTCTGGGGGAAGTGTGTGTGTGTGTGTGTGTGTGTGTGTGTGTGTGTGTGTGTGTGTGTCAAAGAGAAGGAGAGTGAGAGAGAAAGAGAGAGAGAGTGAGAGAAAGATGGAGAGAGAGAAGTCCCAGTAAGGGAATGTGATATTTATTCGGATTGCCTCTTCAATTCATTTTCAAAGGATTCAAATCACAGGGAATTTCTCTTAATACTAAAAGTATGTACTGAATTTAATCCTAATAACATTAATAAGAAAATAGGATCTAGAATTTGAGGTCCATCAATTTATAAATAAATCCTTCTGGGGCAGAAGGGTCAACATGGTGGAGAAGTAGGGGGAACTGTACATCCCATGTCTCTCAAACAAAGTGCTGAAGCCAAAGTATTTTGAACCCCAAAAGTCTGCGAGTAAAAGACACTGAATACTCCTGAAGGAAATGAGACAACTTGAGAAATGACAGGTGGCTGATTGTGAACTGGGGTACATAAATTGGGCCAAGTAGGAATGGAGGGAAGAGATCCCCTTCTGCGGAGAGACAAAAGTAAGAGAAAGAGTGGCTCCGGGAGTGTAGGGCTGTATGTGGATAAGAGGAGAACCTCGGACTGGGACTGAGAGGGATCTTATCTCTAACTGTGGGGCTTTCTTGGGGTCTGGGGCTAGGCTCCCTGTTTGCGCACCTGGGGAGGAGAGGAGCCAGCATTGGTTTCAGGGGTAGATCAGGGTCACAGTCCACAGAAGGAGACAGTAGCCCCTCCCTGGAGGGCTGTGCAATAGAACAAAGCCTGCCTGCATCCACCACCCCCCGGATCAGTGGCTGGGTCTAGGGCGCAGTCTGCAGTAGGAGAAAGTGGCCCCCTCCCTGGGGGCGTCGCTGTGGGACAAAACAATGCCTGCCTGCATCCACCATGCCCAAGCTCAGCAGTGAGGTCAGCAGGGCAGTCCAAGGCAGGAAAAGGCGGGGCTCCCTGAAGCACAGCAGCACAAAGATAGCCAGGAAGACATTTGTAGCAGCACAGAGAGGCACTTCCCCAGTGCCAGAGCACACGGAACGGGTCTGCGAATCCTAGACAAGCGCTATGCCAAAGGAGTCAGCGGAGCAAGAAGGACCACCCTGCGTGTGCCCTGGGCACAATGAGGACAACTGGAACGGAGTACACCAGGTCATGGAGAAGAGGCTGGGCATCACCGTTTCCCCACCACCATCACCACCACCACCACCACCACCACCAAGGCGGGGCCTCAGGAATCAGTCCGAGGGTCCATAGTGGAGGTGGGACCAGCCTACCACAAACCACGCCCCTCTGTGCTGGGTACCTGCTTATCTGATGGAGCAGGGTAGGCGCTGTGGAACCAGGCAGGTCCATCATCCGGACCAATGATGTTGCATAGACTGGATTAATTCCAGGACAACTCTTGTTAGTTAGACATATTCTCCCTTCCTTTCTCTTCCCTCTTTTAGGTCGATAACTCTGCTTGTTGGTTCGTTTAAGCAGACATTTATAATCCATTCCCTGGATACATTTCCTACCTATATTTCTATAATTTTCTTTCTCTGTCTCTGGAATCATCAAGCCATCTAGTTTCTCCGTCTGGGTAAACTTATCTTCCTTTTGTTCCCCCATCTCCTTCCTTATTTTCCTTTCTCTCTCTCTGCATTAAGCCATTTAGCCTCCCAGTCTGGTCAATATATATATTTTTTCCTTTTCCCCACTCCTGTCATTTCCCTCTTTATATGTGTTCTTCCAACAGCAACGCCTCTACCTTGTTCTTTACTTGTAGCTGGTGTTTCTGGTTTGTTTGTTTTGTTTCGTTTTTGATTTCAGACTGTTTTTCTGTGTGTGTGAGCGTGTGTGTGTCCATTTATTTCTTTTAGTTGCACGTTTCCTTCCATGTCTCTGTTTCCTGTTTGTTGGTTTGTTTCTTTTCCTTTCCAGGGCTACTTCAAGGGACAAATAAAAGCACACCTTGTGGAGTGTCAAAAACATCATGACGAGTAGAGAACTCAAAGAGCCAATGCCACAACAACAGAGAGCCAGTAACACTCTCCAAGAAACACTACCTGCAGGGCTAGAACCTGCAAAGGGTGTGACCCCCATTTCATATAGCAATTCTTGCAGGTGCAGAGCAAATAACAAGCTTGTAAACCTCATAAGAGAGAGAAAACTAGCCAAAATAATGAAACAGAAGCATTCCCCTCAAAAGAAGTTCCGGGAAGAAGTGGACAGCTAACGACTTGATCAAAACAGATATAAGCTACATATCAGAATTTAGCATAACAGTCAAAAGATGAATCATTGGGATTGGCAAAGGCATAGAAGACAGCATGGAATCCATTATTGCAGAGATCAAGGAAATAAAAAGTAGTCATGATGAATTCAAATGGTATAAATGAGGTGCAATTTAAAATGGAGGCAGCCACAGCGCGGATTGAAGAGACAGAGGGGAGACTAAATGAATTAGAAGATAAAAATATGGGGAAAAGGAGGTGAGAAAAAGATGGAGAAAAAATTGAGGATCGAGAGGGGAGAATAAGAGAACTAAGTGATGCAATCAAATGGAACAATATCCATAGCACAGGTTTTCCAGAAGAGAGCAAAAAGTGGTGTAAAGATGACCTTGAACAAATCATAGCTGAGAACTTCCACAATCTGGGGAAGGAAACCGGCATTGAAACCAAACGGGCACAGAGAACTCCCTTCAGATGTAACTTGAGTTGATCTTCTGCACAACACATAATAGTGAAACTGGCAAAATACAAGCATGAAGAGAGAATTCTGAAAGCAGCTAGGGATGAATGGACATTAACGTACAAAGGTAGAAATATGGGGATAGGAGCACACCCATCTACTGAAATCAGACAAGCCATAAAGGAATAGGGGAATCTTCAATGCGATGAATAGGAAAAATATGCAACCAAGAATCCTTTATCCAGCCAGCCTGCCATTCAGAATCAAAGGAGAGGTAAAGGTCTTCCCAAACAAACCAAAACTGAAGGAATTCATCACCGCTAAACCATCCCTGCAAGAGATCCTAAGAGGGATTCTATGAGGGAAATGTCGCAAGTATCACAAAGTGCCACAGACACCAGTACAATCATGAAAAGTACAGACATCACAGTGCCTTGGAACCATAGCTCTCCATAATAACACTGCATGGAAGTGGAATAAATGCTCCAACCAAAAGACATAGGGTATCAGAATGGATAATACAAAACAAGACCCATCTATTTGCTGTCTTACAAGAGACCCCTTTCAGACCTGAGGACACCTTACTATTGAAAGTGGGGGGATGGAGAACTACCTTTCATGCTACTGGGAGTCAAGAGGAAACTGTATTAGCCATACTTATATCAGACAAACTTGACTTTAAATTAAAGTTTGTAGCAAGAGATGTTTAAGGGCATTATTAAATAATTACTGTGTCTGTCCATCAGGAGGAGCTAACAATTATAATGACTTTGCAGTGAATTCGGAAGCACACAAAGATTTAAAACATTTAATCACAAACATTAACAATCTCATTGATAAGAATATGGTAATTGCAGGGGGCTTTAATACTCAGCTTACAACAATGGACAGAAAATCTAGACAGAATCAGGAAAGAAACAATGGTCCTGAATGATACATTGGACCAGAAGGACGCGTCAGATATTTTAGAACTCTACATCCCAAAGCAGCAGACCATACTTTCTTCTGGAGTGCACGTGGAACATTCTCCAAGAGAGACCACATACTGGGTCACTAAAAGCCTTCAATAAATATAACAGAATTGAGATGACACCATGCACACTTTCAGATCACAATGGTTAGAACTTGAAATAAACTACAGGAAAAAGTCTGCTAAACGTCTAAAAGCATACAGGTTAAAAAACATCTTACTAAAGAATGAATCAATCAAACAGAGAAGAAATTAAAAGACATAAGGAAACAAATGAAAATGAAAATAACAATCAAAACTTTTTGAAAACAAATTTACTTAAAAAGATGGTAAAAGGGTTACTGAAGCCGAGTTTTGCATACTTGAGCCAGCATGTAATGCACTAAGGAGTCAGAGTGCTTGGGGTAACGGCCATTTCCATAACTTTCTTAGTTCTGTGACCTTGAGCAATTATCACATCTCCTTCAGCCTCAATTCCTTCTTCTGTACACAGGGTCAATTGAGATGCTTTATCAGGTAACCGTGCTTGCCACAGGGAAGTGATTGGTAGCTGTAAGTTCATTGCTTTGCCCCTGATATTCCCAGGACTCCTGCCAGGGAGCCTGGAGGCCTGTGTGCTGGCCTGAATCTGCAGCATTTTCAGGCAAATTGTTCACTTTGTGATTAAGTCTTCCGTTTCACTGAGCCCTTGATTCACCCCATTTGTTCTGGCATCTGCCGCCTTGCTTGGGTTCCCTCCTCCTTTTTAAGACCCTTACTTGGTTTTGTGTGATACAGTGATCACACCACCTGAGCATCAGTTATTTGCAATAAGCGTGACTCCTCTGAGTAGCTATGGTATTCTGATTATTCCCACATAAAGCTAGTTTCTGCAGCTCTGATTATCTGCTAAATTATACCAATGCATATTTTAGAAGACTCTTTTGTTGTTGTTGTTGCTGTTTTTGTTGTTGTTGTTGTTGTTGTTGTTGTTGTTTTTGTTGTTTAGAAATCATTTGCTTCAGGTTCATCTAGTCTATCCAGGAACACCTGCAATAACATTGAGATAAACCTTGGTTTTACCTGTTTTCACTTTTTAACGCCAGTGGATTTTGTTTTTGGTTTTCTTTTTCAGGCTCCCTTTGGGAAGTTCTATTTCTTCCATCTTCTCGCTCATGTTTCCTAAATAGACAACGGATTGTTTGCTAGTTGCTGTCTCTGGGACGTTGTTGCTGTTTGCCAAGTGTTAGTAGTGGCATGCCAGGCCTGGGGTGTTCATTCTTTCACGGATTTTTGTTCCAGGTCTTCATGACAAAGGCAACAGAATGAAGAAGGTACTGAGTTGAAGCAGTTAGAAATTCACTTCAAGTAGGACTGCCAGAGGAAGTGGGCACTGCATTTAGAGGAGGAGACACAGAAATGAACCACAAGTGAGCAAAATGAGTTGGGTGTAAGAGAAAAAAAAATAATTCCAGCATGATAGTCAAGTTTTCTCTGCTTTTATTTGATCTATGGGATAAATGTGTAACGTACTACAAACCCTTATGATTTGGGCTGCTTATTTTGATTTTAATGTTTGTTCGTTGGTTGGATGGTTGGTTGGTTGGTTGCGTGGTTGGGTGGGTGGGAGGTTGATTTGCAGTGTGTGTGAGGAAGGGGAGGGGATGAGAAAGGGGGAAGAGAAAATTCCAAGCAGGCTCTGTGCAGAGTGTGACCTGGGGCTTGAAACCACAAATGGCGAAATCATGACCTGAACTGAAACTAAGATTAGGTCACTCAACTAACTGAGCCACTCAGGCTCCCCTTGGCTGCTTATTGTATTTGCACATTGGGTCTTCGTGTTACAAATACCATAGGGAGTGGTGTACATGCATGATCTAAGGAAGGTGCAGCTATTATTTTTTTTCCTTATAACACTTTATTCAGGAGTAATATTTCATAAGTTTATTAGAAAGACAGTGTGAAGATTGTAATTGGGAGGAAATCAGGTAAGGAGTCATTGCAGTTGACCAGGAGAGGTGAACATGACAGGAATTAGTGTGGACGCAGGAAATGGAGACATGAGGACAGATGTGGTATTTTTTTGAAAATGCTTTTTGTTGTGTAATTAACATTATGTAAAATAACTCTTTTGGTGCATAGTGCTTTGAGTTTTAAAGATTGTATATACTCATGTAAATGTCACCCCAGTGATAATACAGAAGAGTTCTGTTCCTGGGGCACATAGGTGGCTTAGTCACGTAAGCATCCCACTCTTGATTTCGGCTAAGGTCATGATCTCACTCTTCTTGAGTTTGAGCTCCTGCTCACGAACTTCCCGGAGCCTACTTGGGATTATCCCTCTCTACCTCTTTTTCTGTGCCTCCCCCACTCTCACTCTCTATCTCCCCCCCCCAAAAAAAAATTTAGACACAAAGAGAACAATTCCATCAGCTCCCAGAATTCCCTCATGTTGAATCACTCTCAGCCCACCCCTGAGGCCTGGCAACCATCTATCTCCAACTTTAATAGCATATAAATGGATCCTTATTGTAGGTAACTTTATGAGACTGGTTTCTTTCATTCAACATCATGCCTTTACAATACATCTGTTTCTTAGTGTTTCCCTGTACGGATATACCAGCGTTTGTTTAACCATTCATTTCCTGAAGGAAATTTGTGTTTTTCCATTTTTGTCAGTTATGATTAGAGTTGCTGTAAACATTTGTGTGCATGTGTTTTTGTTTTTGTTTTATAAACATAAGTTTTCACTTCTCTAGAGCAAATGTCTAGGAGTCAGATTTATGGGTCACATGCAAGTATTAGGTATTGTCTTTAAAAAATAGATATATTTCATGGGCTCCTGGTTGGCTCAGTAGATTGAGTAGCTGACTTCAGCTCGGGTCATGATCTCACGGTTTGTGAGTTCAAGCCCCATGTTTGGCTCTATGCTGACAACTCGGAACCTGGAGCCTGCTTTGGATTCTGTATCTCCTCTCTCTCTGCCCCTCCCTGCTCACACTCTGTCTCTCTTTATCCCTCAAAAATATGTAAAGATTGAAAAAAACATTTTCAATATGTGTATAGCAGTATCTCAGGGCAGTTTTAATGTGTTTCCCTGAAGCCTAGTGTTGTGGAGCATCGTTTTGTGCACTTCAATATATGATATTCTGGACACAAGACCTTTTCTGGCGCCATGCGGGGGACACGGATTAATGCTGTGGGCATGAATGAATGCATGGGCGAGGCGGTGAGGAAATCAGTAAATCGCCTGTGGTGTTCATTTCAGTGAAATCCACCCTGGAAAAATGAAGGCGATGGTAACAACAGCCAAAGAAGAGCCGCAAAGGCATGCAAGTTACTACGGGCTAAGCACCATTTTCAGGGCTTTCCACTCGGTAACTCATTTAAGCCTGGTCAGCGCCCTATGCGCCAAGCACTAGCAATATCACATTCTGAAGACGGAAACAGCGAGGCATAGAGAGGCTGCGTCACAAGCCCAAGGTCACAGAGCTGGGGAATAGCAGTACAGGACTGAGAATCCCGGGGCGTCCCCCACCCGGAGGCTGCGCTCTAACCCTGTTCCGTATTTCCTCTCTATTAACGTGATATGGGGGTACCCCGGTGGCTCAGTGGGTTGAGCGTCCGACTTCAGCTCGGTCATGATCTCACGGTTCGTGAGTTTCAGCCCCGCGTGGGCTCTGTGCCACAGCTCGGCGCCTGGCGTCTGCTTCCGAATCTGTGTCTCCCTCTCTCTCTGACCCATCCTCACTCACGCTCTGTCTCTCTTTGTCTTAAAAATAAATAAAAACATTAAAAAACAGTAAAGTGATATGGCATTATTTGCTGTACCTAAACAAGCCTGGGTTCTGCACAAACACGGATTGATTTGTTTACTTGAGTCGTGAGGTCTCCTCTTGGTGGTTTATCACAATGAGCTAGGAAGTGTCTGAAGCAGAGCGAGTGTATGTTCCCTCAGCCACCTCTGGAAACTCACTCGGGAAAGCAAAACCGAAGTGTACAGATGGGCAAGCGGGGTTCAGTCTGCTAAAACTCGGTGTGCGGGCGTCTGCATATCCCTGCGTAACATGACGAATGCATTTCCCATGGAGGGTACCGCCTGGATTCGGAAGCCTTGTTTGGAGCACGTAACAAGCCGGGTCAAGAAGAGAAACAGCTTCCAGGGCAAGATATGCCGTGGCCTCCGGGCCCTCCGGGCCCTCGGCAGCAGTTGCTATCGAAATGTCTGGGCACATGTTCTGGTGAGCACGATGGGAGTGAGATTAGTCACGATCTTTACTACTGGTTTAGGGCTCCAGTCAAAACCGTGTCTCCATAGAAAGGAAACCAACCATCTCCATAAAAGTTAATCCATGATTAAGGGGGTGGAAAAAGCCAGTATATTTATAGTGACACGAGAATCAGGAATGGAACTTAGAGGCCTTCTGTATTTTGCTCTTTCTGCTTAAATAATGCAGCAATGGGAGAGTTTTTTTTGTGGGAATGTGTAATTTAATATCATTGAGTGAGGGGATTGGAACGCTTCACCTGCTCTACTATTGAATGACACACTCTCAGGCCAGCAGAGGACTTGTGTCAGGGCCGAGCTGAGATCTCCCCGGGAGCCCAGCGAGGAAAGGGAGGCACAGTAAAGGTTGGGCACAAAGGGCAGGAACGAGGACTGTTTTGTAAATCCGAGCCTGAGGCACGGGCCGGGCGGCATGAGTGCGGAAGTTTTTCTGGCTGAGGGCAGGGGTGAGACGCACCTGTGTAGACAGTCCTTCCACACTCTGCGGTCCCTCCTCGGCGGTCCCTCCTCGGCCCCTCCTGGGGCCAACCCTTTGCTGACACTGTCCGGCCCCACAGCCGGGGTTTGAATCTCATACTGGAAGACTTTTCATTTTGGGTAGAGGATTCCCAGCCCCATCACATCTCCCCAAACCCTGTGAGTTTCCTATCGTTGCTCCTGCACAAATTTCTGTAAACATCACACTTTGGAACACCACTCGTAGTTGCCACACGCCTCAGCGTCGGGGTCCAGGCAGGCCCTTCCTGTGGTCAGGGTTTCCTACGGCTGCAGCCAAGGAGCAGCTGGACCGCCCAGCTCCTATGGAGCCCAGCTCCAAAATGTGTTCACTTGCTTGTGGCCCCGGCTCCTGGCAGATGGCCCTCCCTGTGGGCCATTCACAGCCTGGCTGTTTGCTTCTTCAGAGCCAGCACAAGCATCTTGTTCTACTGGCAGTCTCTGATGTCAGAGAAGGATGAGATGCTCTTATAAAGGACTTTCCATCCCTCGGTTAGATCAGGCCCACCCAGGTCGAACTCGATTTAATTATAGCCAGCGAAATAGGGACCTTAACTGCACCCAACATCCCTTCACCGTTGTCATATGATATGATGTGCTCATGACAGTGACTCCTCATCCCCTTTGCCCTATTCTGCTGGTCAGAAGCAAGTCTCTGGTCTGCCTGCTCTGGAGGGGAGGGGATTTGTACAAGGGTGTGACTCATCACAGGTCACCTTCGGGGAGGTAGGTCTGCCACACCCTCTCATCCCCGGCTCCAGATCCTTTCAGGGCACAGCGATTGGAGGAGGCCTGGAAAGTTAGAAGTGTGTGTGTTTTGTTCAGCTCTGGGATTCCCAGCACCCAGGCCCGGGGGCCCCAGATGGTCCATAAGCCTCCTTCCACTTTGCTTCCCTGCTTAGGTGCTCCAAGGAGGCAGGGGCTACATGTCCCATGGAGGGTGCCCTGGACCTCTCCCCCCACCCATTCATCCATCCGTCCGGGTGTCATGGCTGACTGTGTGCCTACAGTGTCTCCGTCCCTACCCTGGCCCGGAACACCACACTGGCCCCCAAGTTGCTTATAGTTCAGTGCATGTGGTGGTGAGGGGGGACCGAGCCTGTCTTAGTTTCTGTGGGCATTACCCATGTCTCCTGGCCTGGCTCACAGAAAAGAGCAGTCTATTGGTTGTCATAGCTCGGAAGTTAAGGGATGGCCTGTCTTCAGGCACAGCTGGGTCCAGGGCTCTCAGTTGTGAAAAATACGCAATCAATAAAGTTCTTTTCTGTCCCGTTCTGCTCTTCTGGCGGGTAGACTGAGCCTCCTCGGCTGTGGGCTCTTAGCAAACACCACACAGCATCTACAAACTCCCCTGCCAGCTTGTGACATCCTCATGCACAGACTAAGTTCACACACTCCTCAGCAGGGGACGGTGATTCACATCACCCCCCCTTGTCCCCTCGTTTCAGCCAAGGCCTCGCTTTGTACCCTGTCACTTGCTGCCCTCCACTTGAAGGTGCCAAGTCAGTTTTAGGGACAGAACACCAATTCAATGCATTAGCTCTATGACCAGAAACACAAGCTGCAGGCATGGCTGGCTCCAGGAGCTCTCATGATATCACTGGGGTTCTAGCTCTCTCTGTGTCTTTGCGCCATTTCCATCTCCTTCTCCAGATAGGCTGTCTCTCCGTGGAAAGGAAAGATGGCTGTGAGGGACGATGGCCCTGAGGCACCAGGACCAGGGCAGGGCAAATTTGCACAGAATCAAGGAGACGCTCACTCTCAGGGTCATGCCTGAGAGCTACATCCCCCCTTACACTTTGTGTCCCGGCTACCCCCCTCCCTGAAGCTAGAGCCAGCCCTGTGGGCACTTCAGCAGTGGGGCAGAAAGAGCTTTTGGTTCAAGCAGTTTCCATAGATGATAAGGGAACTCTGGTAACAAGTTTGACTGGCCCTGCTTGGGCACACGATCCCACTTGCAGTACCGCTGAGCAGACAGGACCCCTGGGCTCCCGGGAGCAGGTCTTCTGCATCACAGTCCCTTGGGAACCACAAGTACCAGAGGGTCAGCTCCCAAAGCACAAGCTGGATGGGCAAATATAACACATGGTCTCTGGGGTTCCACCCGAACCCGCGAGCACCTAAGTGTACCCTATCTTTTATTACCTGGTACTGCTGCGTGCTTACAGATCTCAGCCCTTCAGTCAAACTCGGAATCCGTGAGGATGAGGGCCATGCCTTACGCCCCCACAGCGCTGAACAGAGAGCCTCGTGCCTCCAGGTGCCCACGGAATCTTCCTACTATGACTTGATTCTGCACTTGGGCTGCCTAGGAAGTAGACTCTTAGGATGCCTGGTGGGAAAGCTTGACAGCTCCCCCGACTGGCTAGGCTAATCCACATCAGGATTGGGATGACGCTATTTCCACAGATGGCCTCTTATGGGCCACATGTGCATGCGAAACGCGGCCTCCTCATGGAGCTGCGAGAACCTGACTCTCTCTCTCTCTCTCTCTCTCTCTCTCTCTCTCTCTCTCTCTCTCTCTCTGTGATCCCTGCTTCAGAGAGCTCGGCCCGGTGGGGGAAATGCTGGATTCTACCTTTGTGCTTTGGGAACACCAAAACTGGGCCTCATACATCCTGGAGACCCCTGCTTCTTCTAGCCAATGGGAAAACTGGGTGAATGGCAGCGTGGCAGGCCTCTGGGCCTCCACTCCAGAGCGCTTGGATCAATGAGGAAATATCACTGCCTGCCTTTGCTCTCGCTGAGCAGCTTGGGGTCTCAGCGGGGTCCCAGGGAAGGCTCTCCTTCCTAAGGACACCAGGGTCGCAGTATAACAAAGGACGGGTCTTGTTGGTGGGAAGCAAGGCCAGAAGACAGCATGGTGGGGAGCTTGGCAGATGCGTCCGAGCTCCGCCTTTTACGTGTAGGGTCGGGGAAGCTTCTTTGAGAAAAGACTGGAGTCAGAAAGAGTAGAGGTCTCCTCCCAGGTACCAAAGGGTATGAGCTCTCAGCGGGCAGGACTCCCTGCGACATGCAGACAGGCCTACTGAGGCCCTACTGTCAAAACGCCCAACAGCTGAGAAACAGTGCTCTTCTGACGGCTCCTCAGAATAAGTGGGATGATGCCCAGACTGGGTGGGCCTGGTTCCCACATTGGCAGGAGCAGAGTCAGACAGGCACCGTGTACAACTGAGGGGCTTGTTACAGGAAACAGGGAGCATCGAAAAGCAAGGGGGAGTCCAAAGACGACAGAGGTGGCTCCACGGCTGACAGATTTCCTGCCCTGCGTCCTAAGGGAAGGATGGACTGAGGCTGTCTGGAGGTCGATACCTGAGGCTTTTGTTTCTGTCTCAAAATCTCAGCTCAAATGCACCCTCTCTCTTTTCAATTGTTTTAAAGGTGAACAAAGTTTTCATTTGCTCTAACTTTCTCGTTGATGGTCTCTGCACACGCTGGAGCATCTCTTCTGTAGGACAAGGCCTCCCCAAAGTGTGTTTGCTGCCACATAGTCCCAAGTGGTGTCTTAGATGTTTTGTTTGTCTGTTTTTTCACCAACGGGGTGCCTTGTCTAAAAGGTCCAGGAAAAGAGGGTTAAATGAAGCAAAACCAGGGTTTGGAAATAAGAGGTTGGCAAAAATAATAAGAAGCGTGCTGGCAGGAGAATTAGAAGTAGCCGTGGTTCAGACGTGTGATAGTGAGGAGGACACTCAACATTCCACCGTCCTCCTCGGTCACCGACTTCTATCCCAAACTTGCATCGTTTGCCAGTCAAAACAAGCATTTGCCAACAGCCCCACTAACTCAATCACATCTGAGAATCAAGTCCTGTCTGGCCGGCAAGAAAGACACCAGGGTCAGCCTCTCCTTGGCTCCTGGGCTGTGGGTGTGCGGGGCACAGGAGACTCGGGTGTTTTCCCTTTTCTTCTTATCACAGCTTTCTGTCCAGGAGATGCTCTAGAAATGGGGCCCTTTTTGTGTCCATGCCTCCAGGTGGAGAGGCGTGCTAGGTGCAACTCGTGATTGGATAGATGAGCATTTTGGAGCCACTGAATATTTGATTTCTCTTTTTGGGGATGACACTTTAAAGTTCAGATGATGTTCTGAATACCTGCCCTCAAGCTCACCCTGACACCCGTGGTCCTTCTGCATGTGGAGTGGTCCTGGAGCATCGATCTTTCCTAATGCTCTCCCTCTTCTGCTCCCTCCCTCCTCCCCCGCTTCCTCTGTCCTTCTGCCTTTCTTCTTCTCCTCTCCATTTCTTTTTCTTTCTCTCTTACTACCCTAGCCAAAAATGGCCAGACTAAGGCACTCATTGCCAAAACAAGGATGGATGGACCCTCTGAGCCGGCCAGCAAGCACTGGGTGGAAGAGTGCAAGAGCGCTGGCCGGTGGACGCCTCCCACACGAGACAGACACCCACAGGCCAATCCAGTCCTGTATCTGAAGAAGAAGAAAGCTAGTTTGTGGAGGCCCAACATGTCACCCAAAGTGCCTCATACTTTCTACATAACAGGATTCTCAACTTCATAAAAGTGGCATTTGAAGCCGCCAACAAAATTAAAAACACCAGCTCTAAAACCGAGAACGATCGTGACTCACTGTGCCACAGTGGAGTGGATCTGGAGAAAAAAACAGGAAGTAGAATGGAATTATCTCGGTGTTTTGTGCCATCAGGGTAGATGCCATCCACCTTCTTCATGGAATGTGGTTATCCTGGGAAGCAGTATGCGGTCCCAACGGTGCTCTTACCATCTCCGCGAGCCAGCGCGACCTCCCCCCAGGTGAATTACGTGGACAGGACACGGCAGCCCCTTCCTCCCCTAGCTGTGCATTTGCCCTTGTCCCCCGCACACAACTTCAGATCCCAGCAGATACCAAATGGAATGCCAACAGTCCTCAGAAGCTTGTTTGGCAAAAGCCGAGGACTTTTAATCATATTGTCAAAACCCAAATAAGCCAATGTATCAAGTCGTGTCTTCACAGTGTGGCCTAATTCCCCGAGAATCATCCCCACCACAAAAAATAATAGCTTGAAAAAGCACTTTTCTTAATCACATCAAACCCAGTTGGTAGGATTGCCTTGCTCATTAGAAACCAACAGTTAATAAGAAGAGGTCCCCAGATGATTTAGGGGAGAAAAAGAAATCCTTCACCCGACTTGTGTAAGGTAAAGCTAAGGAAGGCCACTGGAAATCTGGGACCAGGGCTGTGGGAGGAACCATCATTTGTAGTGGCTGCTAAGGACAGTCAGAGCCGACCCACCATGGACGGTTCTCCTGTTCTCCCAGCCCCATTAGGAACAAGCAGGAGAATTGACTCTTTCTCCCACACAGTTCTGCTTCTAGCTCCAATATCTGTACACAGGTTTTCTGAGCATTAAATGTAACGGAACTTCACCTAAGACAGGTTTGGGAAATTCATACGAGTGAATGTGTTTTAAAAATATTTCATAATGAGGGAATGTTGGGGCACCTGGGTGGCTCAGTCAGTTGAGCGTCTGACTTCGGCTCAGGTCATGATCTCACAGTTAGTCAGTTCAAGCCCTGCGTCGGGCTCTGTGCTGACAGCTCAGAGCCTGGAGCCTGCTTTGGATTCTGTGTCTCCCTCTCTCTCTGCCCCTCCCCTGATCATGCTCTCTCTCCGTCTCTCTCTCAAAAATAAATAAACGTTAAAAAATTTTAAATAGGAATATTTCATGATGGGGAGATATATATGATATAATGTTAAATTAAAAAGCAGACTGTAGAGACTGCTCATCAATGGCACAAAAAAATACATTCTTACCCCACAATTTCCTCCAAAACTACTGGAAACAAAAAGAAAATTAAAAAAATAATAATAGTAAGAGAAAAACAACTACATTATCAATGAAAAAGGAAACGGACCAAAACAAAAACATGACACTTAGCTGCCAAATACTTTGAAATCTGGACAGAGGCAGGGAAGACAGAGAAAGCTCACAGACTTCCTAAGACGGGGGTCCCCATGAGGGGTGGTGGAAATCATCCACCAAAACCCACCAGCAAAGACAAGATATCCAGGTAAACTTGAATCTCAGATAAAACACAGAAAAACAAACAACAATGAATATCTTTTGGTATAAATATGTGCCAGATATTGTCTGGGTCATACTTTCACTAAAAATTGTCTGCTGCTCACTTGATATTCTTGAACTGGTGTCCTGAATTGTACTAAATTGTGTCAGAACAGCAAAAGAAATCCGGCTGACCCATCAGTGAGTTTTGTTTGCTTTGTGCGGTGTTTTCAATTTTCTAACTTACCCTCAATATATGTAAGTAAGGAGATTTCACTTAAAAATTTAGGTCCCAGTGGGGGCGCCTGAGCGGCTCAGTCGGTTCAGTGCCCGACTCTTGGTTTTGGCTCAGGTCACCATCTCACAGTTTGTGACTTCGAGCCAGAATCAGCCTCTGTGCCGACAATACGGGGTCTGCTTGGGATTCTCTCTCCCTCTCTCTCCCTCCCCAACTCAATCACCTCCCTCCTTGAAACAAATAAAATAAACATTACCAAAAAAATTTAAAAAATTTAGATTTTTGGTTCCTCCTGACAAATCTGATGATATGCCCACATGGACCCCAATTCCCATCTGGCAAGACTAGGCTGGGGGTTTTCCCTGTCCGCTCTGGATGCTCAGGTTTATTGGTTTGCTCTTATCGCACATAAGCCACTTAATTCACTGATATCACTGCTTAGGTCCTGGAAGCTTTGCTTTGTTTGGTGTTTGTGTTTGTTCATCTTTCCCTAGCACCTGAAGATGCGGGTTTGCGGTACATGTAAGAATGTCCCTTTAGTGACTGGCTAGACAGCCGAGGGTCACCGTGGCCACGGGTTGAACACTTCTAAGTATCCGGCCATTGTTGTGTCTGGGATTGAGCCACCAGACTTAGAGAATCTGCTGGAAGTCAGGAAAAGCAGGATGTGCGGCTGAGGGCCTTACACGGAGCCCTGTTGCTGCCTTGGAAGATGCGATGAGCTGACATGTCTCAGCACAAAGAAGAGAAAGCCAGGAGAGAGAATGGGCGGAATCTCTTAAAAGAACCAGTGTGGCCCCTGGAAACAGTTTCCAGTAGTGCCACAGTCCTTCAGCCTTGTGTTTTGTCCTTCTGGTTTGTTTATTTCCTTACCTGAAATTACAAAAAAAAAAAAAAATTTTTCCATTTTTGCATGAAAATAGCCTACAATCATCCATTTTTTGCAGAAGGTAATTGTTCTCTCTCTGAGAGAGCACATAATTAGCCCATAAGCTGAAGGAAGATGCAGGATGGTTAACTTCCCTGGGGGAGAGTTCAGGGGCAAGTTTGGTTTTTTTAAGTTTATTTATTTATTTTGAGAGGGGGAGCCAGGATCAGGGACGAGGCAGAGAGATGGAGAGACAGAATCCCAAGCAGGATCCCGGCTGGCAGCACAGAGCCCATCGGCTGGGCTCGAACTCGAGAAGCCGCGAGATCATGACCTGAGACGAAACCAAGAGTTGAATGATCAACCCACCGAGCCACCCCGGTGCCCCCAGGTGAAAGTTTTTAAAACCTTTCTTTGCATTTTTCTGTATGGCTTGAATTTTATATAATAAGTTGTATCGTTTTTACCATAATATTAATGCCATCATTCTTAAGTGAACAGAATAATTTACGACTATCCAAACATATAATGTACATACCCAGAAACACTTAAAAACCGAGTTACCCCAAAATGTTAATAATGGCTGTCTCTGGGTGACAGGATTATGGATCGGTTTTGGTATCGTTTCGCCTTTTTTGGTGAGTGTTCCATACTGTCTGCAATTAGCATGCATTACACTTACATTTAAAACACGAAAATGGTATTTCTTCACAAGAGACTGAGAACTGTTGCCACACTGAGATTCAGGCACAGCCTCTGGGTCTGACCTGGCTGTAAAAGGTGGTGAGCAGGGAAAACTTCTCGGTTCTTTGTTTCCTTTAATGATCCTGCTGATGGCTAAGACGCCCAAGTCGCCCTAAGAACCCATTACCGATTCTAAATGGCCCCACATAGATCAATAAATATGTCCTTTTTACGAAATTTCTTCAGCTTTCTTCCCACCTACCCTCATTTTCTTTGGAGAGACCAGAAAGCTTCTGAAGCCGTCCGCCCTCTTGAAGTGAATGTATTCTTTAGTTATTCATTATAATTGCCTTCAGAATGTGCTCACTAATCTTAGTCTCCTAGTTACTTAATGGTCTTGATTGGCTGGAGAACACTTTTATCTGGGTTAATTTACTATTCATATTACAACCATCGAGTATTCATTTTGCTACCCAGATTAAAATGGTAAATGGAGTTATATATCATCCACAGGAAAGCTACATGGGAGGTTAGTGTTAAAACGCCTTTCAGGCATCTTAAAGTAGAAAACAACATTCCTGCCCAAACTTTGTCACGCGCCGCATTTCCTGCCCGAACTTGAAGCTGTCCGTGGCCCTTCTGTGAATGCATGTGCTTCTCAACGCCTGGGAAGTACTTGCCCTGACCCTTTAGAGCAGCTGTCTCTGATTCCAGCAGGTGTGGGATCACAGGGAAAGCGTGTCCCGAAGGAGGCAAAGACGGGAGCAGCCAGAACTCCTGGGAATGTCCAGGTTTTCTTCAACATATTCCAAATGCCCTTGGAATTTCCTGCAACCCTTGCTCAGAACCTGACCCCCTGCCTACTAGGCTGTCCAGAGTCTGGACCCCCATCCCAGTCCAAAATATCATTGCTACCTTCCTGACTTCTGATGTGCGGACTCTATTTAGGGATTCCATTCTGCCAGGACTTAAGACCTGTCCTGGTCGTATCTAAATGTCACTTTCCCCCCAAACCCCAAAGGACTTGGCCCTCCTGCCTGTGCTCTGAAATCAGAATCCTCTACCTAAAATTCTTTAGAAGAATGGAGACAGACGGTGTGCATAATGTAACCGGTTGAAACCGGCTTTCTCCAATCCCCACCGGAACTCCTAATACTTACACTGGAGGCCACACCATGAAATTATGACCCCCTTCTGCCTGTCCGCTATATCAATGTCTGGACCCAGGAACCCTGCCTCCTCCTGGCCCTGGAAGGCTATCTGCTTGATGTTGTGAAGCTAAACAGGAATGGGGAGAGGTCTACTTGCAGAGGTAAACAGAGGCTGGGCATCCAGGAGGGACCTAGACACACTTCTACGGACTGTTCTCCAACACAGAGAGTCAGTCACTCATTCCTGGGGACCTCAGCAAACCGCGAGAGATACGGCTGATACGGGCTGGGAAGCCAAGAGAAAATGGGTTGGGAACTGAGAGCCTAGCACATCTGAGAAGATGACCCCAGGCCTGAGGTGTCTTCTGTCCAAAGGGAACAAACTCTCTTCCAGGACAAGGTGGCAGTGGAGCTGAAAACAGCATTTGCTTTCCCAGATATAGGCTCTGCAAACAACCACTTGCGTTCCTTATCAGTGCCTAGAAGCCAGAGTTCTCTAGGAGTTAAAGACTGAGCTGGTGCATGACGATAGGTATGTACATAAAGCACATTGTAGCACTGCTGCCTGGCCTGTAAAACCCCCACCCACCAAAAACAAAAAGAACTAGAAACTAAGTGGATGTTCGTCACTGGGGCAAAGGTTGCTAAGTTATTATATAGCCACAGAGCAATGAGTGTCCAACAATTTTTGTAAAGGGTCTTGACTTGGAGAGACTCCTAAATGCATACGCTGTCCAGCCCATCCCTCAAAGAGATGGTGGAGAGAAGTGGAAAGAAATAGTAAGTCGAAGGATTTGAATAAAAACGTCGAGTCCCCATTTGCCACGGGTTAGACCAGGCCAACAGGGATTCAAGAGAGTTTTACTTCCTTCGTGTTATTTTTGTGTGCTCTTATGACTTTTAAGTGATCAACACAAATTATTTATAAGCAGAGGACAGCCACTGAGGGTGTGGGAGTAAACACAAGATGTATCTAACAAGAGGGCAGAGAGGAGCCCATGGACGGGGTCTTATGCCCCTCAGGCTGGGCCCCCAGAACTGTGTTGTAGACACAGGTGTATAACCTGCCTGTCTCTTCCAGAGTGAGGCTCTCCGGAATTCTGAATATTCAAGAGACAGAGATAAAGGGCCGGAGGCCCATCACGAGAATACAGAATGTTCGCTGACTGCAGAATGACCATTTTCCCATCCAACCTCTTGCCCTGAGCCGTCAGCCTCTCTACCAATGATCTGGGTATTTGGGGGACCTAACATCTTGCACAAACTGAAGTACGGTCTTCATTTTGCAAATGAGAAAGCCCAATTCCCTTCGGGATAGCAATCTGAAGCAAACAGAAACATCTGTTTGAATAATGAGCTCTGTTGTTGGCATGTTCAGGAGGAAGGAGGCAGTTGGTGATCAGATACGGACATCCTGGACCCTGGCTTGGCCGCCGCAAGCAGTATGGGAGGGCAGTGGGTGGGGGTGGGGGGTGTTGATTGGCATCTGGGAAGCCTGCACACATCTCCCCGAGGCCTTCCAAGATCCCACGCCATCTCGGTGCCAAGATTAGCTCACCATGGTGAGAATGATGGTGCTTTCTTGATTTTCCAGAAACCGCCACCTCAGACCCGACTTGTCCGAGGTCCCCTAAGCCAGCCCTCCCACCTCGGGGGAGCGATTATGGGTCTGAAGATGCATCTCAGTGGATGTTAACTGAGACAAATGTTCCGCTCTGTGCATTTTCCAATTTTAATCGAAGGAAAGTAACTAATTATCTCGGAGAAGCAGCCATTATACACTGGCTGCAGGCTGACCTTTAGCAGGAGATGCCTTAGGGCTTGTGGGGGCAGTCGATATGTTAACCAGTCATTAAAGCTCGAGATTTCCAAGGGAAGCAGAACATCTCCAACCCAGGATGGGCCCCAGCACTGGCTGCAGCTGGAGGGGAAGAACGAGCCTGTCATATTCCTGGAGAAATTGATCAGACCCAGTGTTGATAGGTAATGACGTACAGCATCTCCCGGGGCCCCCATGTACAGCATCTCCCGGGGCCCCCATACCCGAGGGAAGCGGGAAATGTGTCTGTGCCCTGCAGTCAGAGTGGCATGTCAGCTCATTTGCACAGCGGCCTTCGTTGGCCCAAATCAGACAGGTGTGGGGGTATATGGAGAACAAGGCACAGCGTAAACAGATGTCTCTGGCACTTGGAGAGGCTGTGATACTGCGTGCGTGTGCAATACTGTACGCGCACATACATTTGTGATGCAGGTGAAGGGCCAGACCCTCCTGCCAGGCCCATAAAACACAAGTGAACTCACACAGCCTGGAAACACACCACCAGGCCAAAATACAGAGTCACTTCTAACACTCATGAGACCAGTATTGCCTAAAATGATTTCCAAAGCAGAATTCCATGATCGCCGCAAAGGACAGCCTTAACAACAATAAAAACCGGGGGACTGAACATCAGCAGAGCTCATGTGTCCCCTTGAGTGATGCGAGCCCTCAAAGGGGGTGACAATGGGTGGGGAATGAAGCAGAGCAGTGCCAAGGCCTGGCTGGTTTGGCAACGGGCGACAAGTTCAAAGGGTACTCTTGCCTGGATATGGGATCTACCCAGTGACCAGAGCCTCCCACCCCATAGTCAGCAACTCCAAGGGAGGGTCCCCAGGCTTGGCGCTTTCTTCTGAATGAGGTGAAATATTTCCCCCTCCTCCACACAGGTAGTGCAGGCCAGACCTTCCATGAGAATCACCTGCTTCTGAACCAAACCAACCATTCAGAATCACCAGAACCCCTCCCCTCCCCCCAGGTCCCTGATCACGTGGCCCAAATCAACCAATTAGAATCGTGGGAACCCCTTTCCCCTCTCCTTTAGAGAAGTGATTATATTTTTCTCTCCCTCTTTGCTGTCTGTACAAAAGCCAGTCTCCTTTAGCAGAGAGGGAGAGGCACAGGGTAGGGGGAGTGGAGGGGGTAGATATAAACCCTTATCCGAGGGAGGAACCACACAGGAGCCACAGCCCCTCAGCCCAACTCCATCTGTAACTGCTGGGGCCGCTGCTCTGTTTTCTGGGGCCGGATGCCCCTGATCCCTGAGCGACAGGACTGGGTCTGTCTCTTACATCTAAACTGACCCCAAGATGCTGAAAGAAAGTGGAATGTCGTCAGGTTTGTCTTCATCGCTCGTCTGTGCTGCGCAAACCCTATCCAGGAGTTTTTAATCCAGCTTTTCTTTTCTTTTCTTTTCTTTTCTTTTCTTTTCTTTTCTTTTCTTTTCTTTTCTTTTCTTTTCTTTTCTTTTCTTTTCTTATTTATTTATTGATTTTAAGAGAGAGAGAGCAGGGGAAGGGCAGAGAAAGAGGGAGAGAGAATCCCAAGCAGACTCCATACTGTCTGCACTGAGCCCAACCCAGGGACTGAACTCACGAACCCGGAGATCATGACCTGACCCAAAACCAAGAGTCGACCACCTAATGGACCGAGCCACCCAGGTACCCCTAATCCAGCCTTTCTTGTCCCTGACAAAGCCTCCAGGCCTTACTGTGTTCGCCCCACAAATGAGACCTCCCTCCGGGATGGGAAAGAAAACACAGGAAATAAAAGACAGCTAGTAGCTGTGGGAAGGGAGCAGGTAAGTGTTTCAACACTGTGGGACCACAGAGGGCCTCCTGCCCTGGGGGCTCTGTCAGGTCAGGTGCCAGAACCCCCTGGTTGTGCCATGGGATGCAGGCCACTAGACCTCTCTGCTGACTGGTTTTCTTCACTGCTCTGACGGGACTGGACCTTCCTGCTTAGGCCAAGTGCACAGCTTTCCCGAGGGAAGTTCTACCATGACGTGGATTCTCAAGTACCAGGAGTTCACGTGGTCTCATTTTTCTCACCGACCGTTTTACTGAGACAGGCTGTGTATGCCACCCCGACCCTCACCCTGCAGGAGACAGGCAGGTTCGTCATCCCCGTCACACCAGAGGGGAAGCAGGCTGGCCCGAGCTGTTGCAGCATTCGGTGTCTTTCCTGGTCACGATGCAGAAACGGTGGTGTCTGCTCTGGCCACTGTCCTGCCCAGATCGGCACCAGCAGGTGTGGCCCCTGCACACAGTGGCCAGAGATGGGAGTCAAGATCCTGTATCTGACATAACGTTATCTCCCCCAAATTAAATCTGTGCATAGCATGCTTGCCCTGGTTGCAAAACTGTTTCTACAAGCGTGCGTTCGAATCATGTCTTCCCCTTACAAAATCAAGAGCAGCCTTTCTCTTTCATCAGTAACTAACACTTGTGACCTGAAGCGGTGCACAGTGCTTGGTTAGCTAACTGATGAGGAAATGAACAATAGTAATATCTGACCTTTAAAGGGCATCGGATGCGTCATAAAAAACATTCAGCAAGAAAATACAACACCAACCTGTCTGCCTACAACTTCACCCCTTTGTCTGTCTTTCACTGTCTCCTTCATTTGGAATGCAAAACAAAACAAAATGTATTCTCGGGTGTGGAAATGTGCCAACAATCTGCCAGATCGGACGTGTTCCGCTGCCTAGGGACAGGCCGGCCGGGGAGACAGGGGCCTGAGGGGTGTGGGCTCCAGGCCTGATGCTGCAGGACTCAGGGACTGTGGTGTATATGTCCCCGGCACAACTGTGGGTTCCTACCCTGTATGGTGATGAGGACACGGGTGCTTGTGGCCGGGTAGCGTCATTTGCAGAGTGAAATGAGGCCGTGCAGAGTCAGGCCCCCTGAAAACATGGAAGCCACGTGGGCTTCCCGACATTCAGACCCCAAACACCCATGGGAGGGCCCGGGACTCCCAGCTGGAGAGCCAGAGCCCAATCCGTGCCTCTCAGCCCATGGGCTTGGGAAGCAGCTGGGGATCTTATGAAAATGCAGATTTTGAATCAGAGGCCAGGGCAGGAATGAACGCAGGAACCGAGAGATCGTGACCTGAGATGAAGTCAGTTGCTTAACCGACTGAGTCCCCCAGGCGCCCCTGGGTCCAAATATTGATCCCACACTCTTCGTGCTGTGTGTCTTGGACAGTTCCTGAACCTCTCTGACCTCTGCATTCACTTATAAAATGGAGCTAATAGGTCGGTGGGAGGAATAAGTTAGAAGGTGGGGGAAGGACTTAGCACTCTGAAGGCACATGAAGAAAACCCTTACCGAAAAGAAGTTCTCCCTGCAATTCTTGTCATCGTCTGGCCAGGTGCCTCCCAAAGCACTAGGTCCTTCCTGGGTGCCCTGCACTCTGCTCACCGCAGAAACACCAATTCTGTTAAACTGCCTGTAACATGGGAAGCCTGCGTGGCAAAGTCAGGTAAGCGTCCGACTCTTTATTTCGGTTCAGGTCATGATCTCTCAGTTTGTGGGTTCGAACCCCACATCGGGTTCTGTGCTGACAGCGTGGAGTCTGCCTGGGATTCTCTCTTCTTCTCTCGCTGCCCATCCCCTGCTCATACTCGCATGTGCAGGCTCCCCCAGCCTCTAACCCAAACCTAACTAAATAAACACAAAAATAAATAGCCCGTAACACTGAAGAAGCCACTGAGCACTGACACAATTCCCATCCCACGACCTTCCAAACTCAGCCGTGCCTGTGGCCGGAGTTTCCACGTCAGACTCCCCGGCCTCCAGCACTTCTGCCCACGCTGAGCTGGCGGGGGGCGCAGGACAGCCTGTCGGGAGAGTGGCAGGAGGGCTGTGCAGGTGGGGATGCTCTGCCACTGAAGACCTGGGACCCTCACTCATACAGGCGGAGCCCAGGGATCCACACCCAGGGTGGTCTGGGCCATGCAGAGGCACCAGAAGCGGTGGTGGGCGGTGCAGGGCATCTGGCCCATGAAAAGCCTCCATCACGCAGCCTCCCTGAGGCCTCCAGGGAATGCAGTGGCCTCTGTGCTCCCACTCTGCTGCCTTGCTGGGGTGAACAGGGGTGCGAGGCCCTTCTCCTGGAAGGACGGGGAGAATCACGCCATGCCTGGGTGGCTCCTGCTCCGGGAGCACTAGAAACTTCCACCCAAGGGCCTCCGAAGTCAACAACGAGTGAGTAGGCCACCTTGGGATCACCTGGATCCCAGATACGTAGTATGAACAGCTAGCTCTCAGCTTCCAGGGACCCTCTTGCCTGTGAATAAAGAGGCCCCCAATCCAATGGCAGCCATACAGAGGGAGTCACCGGGCCCATCTTCCTGCACGTCTGGCTTTGGAGCACCCTTCACCTGTCCCCTGGGCTGGCCTCCACCAGCAAGTGGCTGCAGCATGTCACTGCCCTGACACACAGCAGAATCCCAAAGGCGAGGCTGGGTGTGAATGCTTGTGGCAGAACCCAGGAGGCCTCATGTCTCCAGGACCCCCGCACACGTGCAGGCATGTGCCTGGCCCCCCAGGTGCGGCTGGCGCCCCTGGAGCCACGTGGACCGCCAGGCGGAGGGGCGGACACGGGGGGAGACTCTGCAGGGAGAGAGAGAAGGGGAGGTGAACGTGGGACAGGTGGTCAGCAGTGCCCAACGGCCCCTTTCACACCCGGCTGTCGGAGTCTGTGTTTGGATTGCGGGTGGTTCAAAGCGAGTGCCTGCTTTCCCTCCACTAAGTCATTTGAAATTAAGTCCACAAAGTGAGTATCAATCTTTGACTTCATCGTGACAGGCTGTCCGTAAATTTAAGGCGTAAACGTGATGGTGATTTCTTTTTGTTGTTGTTGTTGTTCTCGTATATTTTTTGGCACACCCTCACAGAAGCATAAAGGATCCTCTATGTACTGGCCCCAGAAGAACCTTTTTTTCCAAGAGAAATAGAACATCTGGAGGCACCCAGGATTTCTGGTCCCTAGAAAAACCCACCCCAGCATCCTCACAGCACATCAGAGACAGCCAGCCATGCTCGTGGCCGTGACTCTCAGCCACATGTTAAAGAAGAGCAACAGTGAAGTGCCACACAGAACTGTGGGGACACTCGTAACCTGTTGCCCAGCAAACCACAATGACCCTCCACTATCACTCATCAAACCTTCCTCTTACTTGCTGAACTTGTATTAAAGCTCCTAAGAGCCATGGTCTGGGAACAAGAGACAGAGAGATGGGCCAGGTTTAGGAGTTCCCTAGAACTACTTATAGGGGTCACTGCTTCCTTGAGAGGAGTATTGGCTTTTCAGGAGAAACTCAGACAAATGTTCAGAGAGAGGGAAAACAGGAAACACCGAGGGCAGAGGGTGAGGCTTTGTGCCACACAGGCGGTGTCAGTGACACATCTGTAGCCCGATTCCATGTCCAGTAAAGTGAGTCCCTACCGCTGCTGACCCCCTCTTTGCAGAAACAGTGTCAGGACCCTGGCCATCCTTTTCTTAAGTTTTGTATTTATTTTTGAGAGACAGAAAGCATGAGCACACGTACATGAGCAGGGAGGGGGCAGAGAGAGAGAGGGAGAGAGAGAAACTCAAGCGGGATCCGTGTGCTGTCAGCACAGAGCCCAATGGGGGTCTCCAACCCACGAAGCTGAGACCATGACCTGAGCCAAAGTCAGATGCTTAACTGGCGGAACCACCCAGGTGCCCCGACCCTGGCCACGTGGTTAAGGGAAGCAGATAACAATCTTTAGTGATGTTGTTAGCTTGTCACCTAACAGGACACTCTGCAGACCCAAGGTCCCCAAAGCTGGGGTCTGAAAGAGCAAGGGGTCTCCTCACAATCCCGCATCCTGCTCAGCACCAAAGCGGCATTCCAAATCATGGGCGTGCCCACCCTCTGGCTCCACTCCCCACCTCCTCCGGGTGGCCACCTTCATGGGCTCCTTCCTGCCTGTCCGGCCAGAGAGGCCCTCTCTGCCCCAGTGTGCATCCTCTAGACCTACGTCCTCCTGTGAGGTCAAAGTTGAGCCGTATTTGTCCACTAACCGGCCCAGCATCAGCCCCAAGTTTTGGACAAATACATGTTTTTAGAATCCTGTCTTCCTTACGCCCATACCTATCAGCGCAATTCCACGCTTTCAAAATGCATTTTCAGCTCAAGTCTTTCTTGCTCTTAGTAAATCCCTTCCCACCCCCACCTTGTGAACTTGAATTTGCGTTTACATTCTAGCAAGGTGCAATGTAATCCATTTCACAGACTGAGTTCCACCAAATTTGAACCCTGGGTCAGTTTCCACCATTTGGTGGGATCACACATCCTCATAAAAACCACTGTAGCTTTCAGCAAATCACAGACGGGGTGCCCACTGGGAGGGGCTGGGGATGGAAGGAATGTCACACAGTTTCCATAAATAAGACCATCGGGGAGACTGGGGGGCTCAGTCAGTTGAGCATCTGACTTTGGCTCAGATCATGATCTTGCTTTCGTGGGTTCGAGCCCCGCATTGGGCTCTGTGCTGACAGTTCAGAGCCTGGAGCCTGCTTCGGCTTGTCTCCCTCCCTCTCTGCTCCTCCCCTGCTCAAGCTCTGTCTCTCTCTCTCAAAATAAATAACGATTGGAGAAAAATTAAAAAAAAATATCTTTGGTGTTGTCTTGCCCATGTTTTGGCCCGCTCCCCATTACCACGGCGAATTGAAAGTCTTTGGAAAGGGTGGACACTGATGTCATGCAGTTTTGTTCCTTTCCTGGAGAAGCATCACATCAGGCACACTGTGGTGTGCTCCCCAAGTCTGCAGCAGAGGGTCACGTTTTGGTTTGTGGGGAGATGAGTGTATTGTACATCCCACAGATGTGTAAGAAGACTATTGTTAACAGGTGCATTTTCTCCTACATATGTTGAAATCGATGGGCCCTACATCTTTACATGTGGCTCGAGGGCACCAGCCAGGAAGATTCATTGACGAGGGGACCATGCTTGGGTTCTCAGGGAGTTCTGAGGTGGAATCAACTCACAGGGGACCATCTTATTCTACAGGTTAATATTTATCAAATAGAAGCACCCAGCTCTATCTGGACCAAAACTAATGGGTCTTGATTTTTTTTGCATCTTTCTTGCTATGAGAAAAGGCAATTAGTTTCAACCTGGGAAACACCCCAGGGTGACAATTTTAGGTGCCTTCAACCACCAAGCTCACCTTCCTCCCCATTGTTTCCAAAATGGGACAGGATTAAGCAGAGTGCTCCCCAGTGGCTCAATGCCAGCCCCTGTGTCCTCCCTGTGGGTTGGATACCGCCTTTGCGCTAACCAGCAGACCTCCCTGGCTTCGCTCCGATAGGTACACGACATCTGTCAGGGCAGGGGCCCTCCCGTGTAAGGATCTTAGCCACAACAGGCCTGGAGAAGTGTGGACACGGACCTTCGTGGTGTGGGCACTATGATCCGGGATCATGTGTTACATCCATAGCCACTGCTGTTTCCAGACAGAAAGATGATATTGCCCAGTGCTGGTAAAGCTTCAAAGGCACAATTGGATGTAAATTTCATCGAAACGTCCATATCCTCTGAATGATAGCACCACTCATGTTGCCTTAAAAAAAAAAAAAAAAAAAAAAAAAAAAAAAAAAAAAAAAAAAAAAAAAGACGTTCCGAGTGCAATGTTCCCAGATTAAAATATAGTATCTATCTTTCTTCACAGGATAGTTTATCTCAAAAAAAAAAAAAAAAAAACCTCCAAGCTGCATTTTGGGAAGCAGACTCAATGGCAGGCCACAAAATGTATCTCTTAGGAGAAAGACGATGAAAATACAAATAGAAGTTGTCGCCATCAGCACAGAGGAGGAGGGCTTCACAGAAGTGCGGCCATCAGCAGCTTTGAAGTCTGGGCTCCTCCAGGCACCCTGGATGGCTCTCGCACTGCGCGGCTGCACTTGGCAGACAGAACTGCACCCAAACAAACATGCCTTGACTCTCCACTACGCTCACCTCGCGCCAGGCACTTTGCCGAGTGCCTCATTGCCCATACCTAACGCAGAAATGACCGGCAGCGTGAAGCGCGCGGGATCGAGAATAGAAATGGCAACGCTGCCTTAAGTGGAGGCACAAAGCAGCCGGAGACCACTGTGTCTCTGTCTCTGCTGTGCGGTCTGCAGATCTTTGTGAGGAATGATGCTTTTAATCTTCAAAGCCTCTATGGCATGCACACCACGACTGTCCCCATTCTGCATGTAAGAAGCTGAAGCACAGGAAGGTTGAGAAACTTTTCTGAGGTCACACAGTGGCAGACAGAAACAGGGTTGAGATATTGGGCCAGTGCTCTTCTCACTCTGCTAGCATGTCTGGCAGACCCGCACAAGGGTATGAGTGCACCCCCAACACACACACACACACACACACACACACACACACACACACACACACACAGCAACAATTTGCATCTCCAAGGCCCAGGTCTGGTAACATCTCTCCCCCTGTGGTCTCTAATCAAACCCTGAATCTTCTTTTAAACAGTGTTGCCAAAGCCAGTGGGGACCACCTGACACTGCTCTAAGAATCTGATGAAAAAATTAAGGATCCTTTCCCCCCAAAATGCACACACCAGCTGGCTTGGAATCCCATATCCAGGACTACACGGACCCTGTAATGCTGAGCTGTGAGGCCCCAGCTAAGCACTTCTACCCTAAAGGATGCCCTTGTCCGACCTCTCTGGTAAAGGCGTGAAGCCTTTATTGGTTTGATTTAGCTTGCCTTGTGCCAGTTCATCTTAAATGACCCCGAGATCCACCATGGCGAAATTCTATTGATTGCTATTAGATTTGTTCTGTTTTCATCCTGATTCATATTCAAAACTGAATTAAGTTCTGTGGAAAAACACCCATCAAATGCTTCTCAAGGAGTAGAAAGCCATTACTATGGCCCTGAGATTCCACCCTACTATTTTTCTCCACTCCCCCCACCCCAGCCCACTCAGCTGGAGAAGGGAACATTAACTAATTGGATAATCAGCATGCAAAAGAAGGAGACCAGGATTCAAGCAGCCAGCAGGGCTGAGTCTGCACTGGACCCAGGCCTGGGGCGGGACTCCGGTGACCTCACAACTCCCAGAATCTGAGGGAGCAGGGAGATCACTCCACCTCTCCACCTATGGCTTAAATTGCCAACTTGAGAAATTGCACTCCTGGGTGCGTTACATCCAGATGAGACGTCTGATGTGCTCACAAGCCCTGAAGGTGAACGCACGCCCCATGCTGCGTGCCTTCCAGAGAGAATAAAGGAGATGACTGCCCGCGGCGGTGGGAGGAAGTGGGTGCAAGCCTGACTCACCCCTGCTGCACCGCCAACCACTCTGGGAGCAAATTCCTGCTTGGCTTCTGTTCAGGAGCTGAGCTGCTCTCTCCCTCTTTTTAATCTCTAATTTTTCATCTTTTAATTTATCATCACTGTGTGATCGCTGCCTTGCTGCTAAATTTGTAGTGAGGTGCTGCAGACTTGTGCCCTGTGTCTGAATGGGCTTGTCCCCACACACACCCCCGCCCCCACCCCCCACCCCCCGCACGCCCCGAGCCCAGAGAGGAGCCTGGCTGTGCATCCCCAAGAGGTCCCACAGCAGCTCACGTTCTCTCCCCTGAACAGACACAGTGCATTCACCGTCTAAGGATCTGCCTTCCCTATTCTCAAATAAGAAATGAACAGTGGTTGAAATTCAGCTTTGAATCTCTCTGGTTCGAGTCAGCTGAGCCACTTCAAAAGGCTGTGAGTGCAAAGGAGGTGTGTGATTTGGGGGAAGCTTTGCAACGTTTCAGACTTTGAACTGAAACACTTCTCCAGCAGGCCTCATTAGCCCCCCTCTCCCCACGCCACCAGCCAAGGCACTCCTTAGCCACGGGGGAGCAGGGAACAGGAGGACTGGGGGAAGGTCCCCTGTCCCTAAAGCACCACCCCTTTAAGATTCCTAATGAGGACACCCTTGGGGCTCAGGCTGAGGCTGTGAGAAGGAGCCTGGCTTCCTAAAGGGGGAGCATGTGCCGGCGAGGCGCCACGGTGTGAAAGTCCCCGGAGACAGGCACCTCCCTGGGAAGGCAGGGCATCGTCCATGTCCCAGGTGTAGAAGGGGCATCAGGCCACAGCCAGAGGGGGCCGTGCCTCCCTAGCCTATGGTCTCCCTCTGTCCTCTGCCACCAGCAGGCCACAAGCTGTGCCTCTACACCCACCCAGCCTCAACCCTGCAGTGGGACAGAGGAATGTGACCCAAGTCTGAAACTTTACATGAAGAGACCAAACATGCTAAACTAAATGCAGTAAGTCCTTGGTGTGTGAGCCTAATTCGTTCTGGAAACACACTTGGAATCCACAGCACTCATAGATCAAGGTGAATTTCAAGAACCATCGGCTCAGTTGTGATCATGGAAAGTTCAGTGCCACCTACGACTCGTATGGCAACACATCGCTCGTTTATCAAGCTAAAATTTATGACAAGTGTTTGCTCGTCTTGCAGAAGACTCACAGCACAAGTCACTTGCAATCCAAGGTTTTACCGGATGTAAATTCTTTCTTCAGACCGAGCTCACTGGGCTGGGCTGAAGCTTCCCCCCTCTTGCTACATGGCAAATGGGGGACCCCCGCGGACACTGGAGCAGCCTCTTGCAAAAACAGAGCAACCACATGGTGTGTGCACATCTGAGTGAGGTGTGAGACAGTCTGAGACCCAACGCCCACACACCGACCAGGAGCAGGGCCAGCGGGGACCCCCTCACCGGGAGGGCACAGGCCGGTGGGCATCTGTCCTCACATGCCTGGCTATGCTCCTGTCCCTGGTAACAGTGGAGACAGGGGGCATGGGAGGGGTTGTAGGGTACTTCTCCCCTCTGCCTACTGGGACTTGAGCTAACTTGTTATTGTGAAACAACAAGCCCCACCAGGGCTCCAGGTGGAGGAGGAGGGGTTGCTCGGTCACATTTGTAAGGAAGCAGCTGTCGTTTTCACCGGGCTGTGGTTTCCCCAGACGTGCACTGTGCCCACCCACCCCAGTCTCCAGCTCAGTGCCAGCAGGGAGACTGCAGGGCGCCTTCCGATTTCCAACCTGCAAAGGCCAACGCCAGTGAGGGTGAGGAGGAGAAGTGGGGTCAGACCCCGAGGGAGAAGAAACCTAGGCATCTGGGGGGTAAATGCATCAGGATAAGCTTCACCTCCGAGAGATTTACACCAAGAGCAGTTACGGGGAATAAGAGAAAAGAGCTTCCCAGGGAATTCCAGCAGGGCCTGAAGCAGCCATGATCTAAAGTAAGTTTGTCTCCGGGGGCCACCGGGCTTGGCTGCTGGGGAGATGGGGAGAGATGTGCGGGGAACTCAAATGGAAAGGGAGGGCGCTTTCTGTCTTCTCACTATCTTTAGTTAGTTTGCAAAGAATGTATCGATACCACCACTTTTCACAGCACAGGTTTGAAGGAGTCAATGTTACTGCTGCATCACACAGCCATGGTTGGGGTCCTGTCTCCTCTGCTTCTGTTCAACTCAGGGCAAGCATCTGGGCCTCTGTGAGCCTGAGTCTCAGCTGTCAAACAGGCACAATAATGACACAGCACTGGCCTCCTAGGGCTGCTTTGAAGATGAAAGGGACAGTGTCCATTATGGCCACTATAGCACATGGCCTCATAGGCCGGGAGTGCTACTCGGGTGTTAGCCCTTGGTACTGACGCCCTTTGCATCGAGTTTCCTTGCCTCTTATGTTAGCTTTGGCTTCAAGTTTGCTAATCGGTGTCTCTTTGCTCTGGGGAAGTGTTTGGTCTGAAGCCCAGGCAACGAACGAAGAGCCCTCTGTCACCTAGGCTGTCAGGGGACATGTCACTGCCTCTCAGAGCCGAATCTTGCCAGCCCTGTCATGCACTTCTCCAGCGTCCCGGGCACATGGGCCTCCTACAAGGCCAGCTGTCGACACACACTGTAGAACATTCACTCAGCTCTCAGAAAGGCCTCCTGAGTGGGCTTCTCGGCAAGGGTTCCACTCTGTAATTCCAGAGCAGATGGAGAGAGCCCTCGTCCTTCAGCCAAGGGTTGGAGGCCATGGAGGCAAACTCATCTGATGGTGTGACTCAGAGACTCGTTCATCCACAAGCACTCTGGGTGCAGAAGCAGTCTCTTGGCTGCTTCCAGCCCTGGGCCCATCTGCTACTCCCTGGCCAGGTTCCCGACCGTGAGGGTGGAGGTGCCAAGCCAAGGGCATCAAGCGTCCCCAGCCAACCCAAAGCCCTCTTCCCCCTAAATTTCTCTGTGGTGACCACAATGCGGTAAGCAGGTGCACCTCTCCTAATGCCTCATCAAACGTCTGGATTTCCGGGAGACGCTCTCTTGCAAAGAAGAAAGATTGAGGGCTGGGTCTAGTGGTCACCAAGAGAGCATTCGAGCACCCAGAGCTGTAAAATACTGAGCTCAATTCCAAGAAGTTGTCTGTACCTTTGCCAGATGTGAATGGACTGTTGCCTGGACAATCGTTTCCTTTTATAAGAAGGGGAGAGCCTTCTGGAATCCTGGAATTCAATCTCTACAAGGAGCCTCAGACCCGGAGAAGGTCCAGTCTCTAAGTTGGCAAAAGACATCATTCAGGACCCCGGGCAGTCACAGGGCTTCCTGCAGCAGTGCTGTTTTTCATTTTCCATGTGGCCACCCAGCAAGTAAAGGGATGAAGGGGAAAATTCTGGAGCAGACATCTGAGGCACGTTCTCTCTCTCTCTCTCTCTCTCTCTCTCTCTCTCTCTCTCTCTCACACACACACACACACACACACACACACACACACAGATATATATATCTGTATTTTCTCTCTCTGTGTCTCTCACTTCCCACCATGTGCCCATGTGACAGGCAAGTGCCTCATGCTCCTGCTGAAGTTGAATGGGAGCACGTGTCTAGAGGGCAGGAAGCATAACTCAGCATTACCTCCAGGAAGGATTGCGTTTTATAAAAATTCCACCTTCCCTGTCTTTCACCAGCTTCTTAGAACGTGCAGGAGAGAAAGGAATCTCCCAGAAGTTTCCAGGGCACAAAGCTATGAGGAGCACATTCACTATGAATTTGTTAAATGCATCAGAGATCAAGGCCAGCAAGACAAACTGCATCAGTGTTAGAATACTCCCGACAGCATCCACTAGGCTCTGCTGTTTTCTCAACTAGATACAGACGTGGGCTGAATGGTCTGGCCTGACCTTGCTGACTCACGTAGCCCTCTGCTGACACCATCCATCTGTGCTGCTATGTTGGGAAAAAAGGCTCTCGAACCAGCAGTGGAAAGTTTCTGTGGGTGGTGATGTTTCCACCAGGCGTCCAGAGGTGCTGGTGGGAGACATCCAACAGCAAAGAACAGACTTTGTGAGTTCAAGCTGTGGTGATTTGGAGTGACCCAGGATCATTGCACCCCAACCACTCAGTGTCATTTCCTTCCTTCTGGTTAACCTTACCTGGCTCTGATGTTTTTATTAGATGCTCTTTGTTGAGTGTCTGTGGTCTGGTAAGGGAAAGAGGGGACACGGTGTCCCCACAGACAGATGTATGCTTGAACTAGGAGCCTTTTTCTGGCAAAGGTAAACCTCTCCCTGAACAAGGAAATTCGTGAAAGAAAAAAAGGGGAGAGCCAGGATCACTGAGGTTCTAGACCATGCCCCTCCCTGCAAAGGGTGAGCACTGTAAGTCCTTTCTAAGTCCTACCTTGGAGAGGCCTCACCTGCCAGTGGCTCTCCTGTTGTTACCTTTTACAACTGCATAAGAAGCAAAGGCCCTTGGCCAGGCACTCAGAAGTAGGCCTTTTTAAGACAGTGATCTGGACTTAGGGCTTTTGATCTTACAGCACAGACTTACCTACTCATTCTGGGAAGCTCATCAAATTTTCAAGGCATACTGGGCCATACTAGAAATTCCTCTGTAGCCAGCACAAGCCATGAGAACACATTTTATAAATCTGTGAATGACCTTACAATGTCTTCCCTTGGAAAGAAGCCGAAAGGATCACTGAAATAAGCGTCCAGGCTTTGTACTGGACTTGATTTGAAGTAAGACCACTGGGAATTCCATCAAATGAAGCTTCTCTGACTGTTCACAAGCAAGACTTGCTTCTAGATTTAATTTCCAAAGGAAGGAAATGCATCCTGAAGACACACTTGTTAGTGGAGAACATAAGATTATATAGGTGGTGGTCTTGAAACAGTATTCTTCATCCCTTGCCTCCAATGACATGCAAATCTAAATTCAGGTGGATAATAGAGCGAAATGGAAGGGGGATGTCATATAAGCCTAGGAATAAAATACAAAGAAATATTAAAAACTAATACTAATTACTGGGGAGGGCAAGCCTTGCTAAATTAAGTCATAAAGTACAGAAACAAGGAAGGAAAGAAAGACGTGTTTGGTTACATGAGATTCTTAAATTTCTCTATACTATGCACATAGTTTGATGGCAAAAGATGTGGAAATAAACTGAAACATACGCAACAGAAAAATAATTGGTGCCTGAGATAGAAAATTTTCTATAACTCAATAAGAAAAATCCATTCAACACAATAGAAAAAAATAGTCTAGGAATGATTCTTCATAAAACCAATCTAACTTGGACTGAAAACTTCAGCTTAAGACCAGGCAAGGTGGCCTCCTGTGCCCTCTACCAAACCCAACTAAGCCAATGGGGAGTGATATTGAGAAGCCACCCTATTGTGTCCCTGTGGACAGGGAGAGTGCAGCACTCTAATTGGAAAGCCTCTGTCCCATGAGCGACACCCCAGGAAACACATACAACTGCTTCGATAATCCTCCAACATCCAGATTATGTGTCACATTTCGTGTAGACCTCAAGGAACGCAGTTATTTCTACCTTGGTGTGACTCATTTGGGTTTAAAGACATCATCAGAGAATATCCTGAAGTCTCTGACACTGATGGGCAGTTGAAATGAAAGCGTCAATGGAGCGCCTGGGTGGCTCAGTCGGTTAAGCGGCCGACTTCGGCTCAGGTCATGATCTCGCGGTCCGTGAGTTCGAGCCCCGCTTCGGGCTCTGTGCTGACAGCTCAGAGCCTGGAGCCTATGTCAGATTCTGTGTCTCCCTCTCTCTGACCCTCCCCCATTCACGCTCTGTCTCTCTCTGTCTCAAAAATAAACATTAAAAAAAAAAAGCGTTAAGAAGGACTTCTGCCTGGCCCCCGTGCCTCCAGAAACACAAAGAGGCTCAGCACAGCAAGACCGAATGACTGGATGTTCTCATTCCATGAACTGTGGGGAAGAGAAAGTGCTGCTTGACTATGAGAGACACATTCACCGCAACCCGTTCTCTACTTAGTCTCTTCTCTGTCAAGGCATTATCCATTTTGCATGATGGAACTGTCATCAACAGATTCAATAGAACCTATTTTGTGGTCTGCCATATCTATTTTTCAGGGACACAAACCATTCAGGATAGAGTTTTGATGCCTTGGGCACTATTTCACACCTGGCTCGTTCCCCCCTCCTACCACCCATCCAGTATTTCCATCTTTTAGATTCCTGAATGGCAAATCCAAAGCCCCTGCAATACCCAAATCCAGCTGGAAAGTGAAAAATTGACACTGTTTTCAAAATGTCGAATGGTTTTTGTGTGCCATGTGCTTAAGGCTTGCAGCTATAAAGCTTGGGAAAGAAATAACTTGGACACAACAATGTCTATAGTGTATTCCGACTCTAAAATGTTAGGATCTAGCCAACAATAGAAATTGGCTAAATAAAGTATGTTACAACCATAAGATGGAATGCTATCTGGCCATTTAATGTGATGCGGGAGAACATGAAATGACAATAGGAAAATGCTCATGATATAGCAAGAGGGAAAGCAGATTATAACAGCCTATGTAATGCATAATAACAGTTTTGTTAAAAATGCAAATAACAGCCATGAGTGTGTGCACACACCTTTATGCCCGTGACAAAAAATCCTGGAAGGATTGACATTAAAAACTCACTGTGGCTACTTGTTAGTAGTGGGAACACGGGTATGTTTTATTTTTCCCATAGTGCTTCTGTGAGGCTGAAACCTTACTAGTAAACAAATACTGTTTTTCTAATCAGAAAAAAAATAGGCATTTAAAGTATGATATTGCCAAGATGCATAATAAAAAAATAATTTCATTGCTTCGGAGAAACTGGCCATAATAGCTCAGCTTTTTACTGTGGTAAAATACACAAAACATAAAGTTTATCATTTTAACCACTTCAGGGTGTACGACACAGTGGCAGTGAAGTACTTCCACACTCTTGTGCAGCCACCACCACCATGTAGCTCCAGAATATTTTCATCACTCCAAGAGGAAATCCCGTACACATTGAGTTCCCACCCTACTATACACCTGTCCCCTAAAATCTACAAATCTGCTTTCTGTATATGGATTTGCTTATTCTGTATGTTTAATGTAAGTGGAATAACACAACATGTGGCCTCTGTGTCTTTGCTCACTTAACACAAAGTTTTCAAGATTCATCTGTGTTATAGCATGTATCTGTACGCCATTCCCTTTTATACCAGAATGCTATTCCGTTGTATGGCTATACTACACTTTCTTTATCTGTTCATCCCTTGATGGGCATTTGAATTGTTTCCACCTTTTTGCTACTGTATTTAGTACTGCAACACACATTCGCATACAAGTTTTTGGTTGAACACCTGTTTTTGATTATTTTGGATATATACCTAGGAGTGGAAATGCTGGGTCATGTGGCAATTCTAGGTTTAACCTACTGAGGATCATCCAAAGTGTGAAACAGAGTGGATCCATCACTTGAAATTCTGATCAGCAATGCACAGTGTTCTAATTTCTCCACATTGTCACAAACACTTATTTCCTATGGATTATGATTATGATTCTAGATATCCTAGTGGGTGTGAAGTGGCATTATCTCATTGTGGTTTTATCTGCATTCCTCAAATGACTGTTCATGTTGATATCCCATGCATAAATTGGGCTTTTAGTCTTTTTGTTGTTGAATTGTAAGTGTTCTTTATATATACTGGATACTAGACCCTTTTCAGATATGTCATTTGTAAATTCTTCCTCATTCTGTGCGTTCTTTTTCTCATTCTGAATAGTGTCCTTTGATGCAGGAAAGAGTTTTGAGATGAACAAGTATAAGTCCTCCAACTTTGTTCTTCTATTTCAAGATAGAGTTGACTATTCTATGTGCCTTGAATTTTCTTACAAATGTATGTCCAGCTTTAGTACTTTTACAAAACGCCATTGAGATTTTGATAGCTATTAAAAGGAATCCTTACATTGTTTGGGGGAGTCCTACAATCTCAACACTATTGTCTTCTATCACATGAACACAGGGTGTCTTTATATTTAGCTGCCTTCATTTTTTCAGCAATATTTTGTAGTTTTCATTGTACAAGACTTGTACCTCCTCAAATTATTCCTAAGTACCTAATTCTTTTTGATACTGTTGTAAATGGAATTGATTTCTTAATTTCTGTTTCAGACAGTTCATTACAGAAATACAACCGATTATATCCTCTATAAATAGAGACAACTTTCCTTTTTCCTTTCCAATGTTGGTGTCTTTTTATTTCTTTTTCTTGCCTAATTGCTCTGGCTAGGACTTCGCGTACAATGCTGAAAAGATGGTGAAAGTGTGAATTCTTGTTTCATTCAGGTGTGATTTTAGCTGTGGATTATACATAAATGTTGTTCATTACATCGGGGAAGTTCCCTTTATTCCGTGTTTAGTTTAGTTTTTGTTTGTTTTTACCTTGAAAGGGCACTAGATTTTACCAGATGCTTGGTTTTTTTTTAATCTGCATTTATTGAAATGATTATGTGATTTCTTTTCTTTCTTCATTCTATCAATGTGAGGTATTACACTGATTGGTTTTGGTATGTTGAATTACTCTTGCATTCTTGGAGTGAATCCCACTTGCTCATGGTGCATATTGCTACTATTGCTACTTGCTTTGGTTTGCTAATGTATTGTTGAGGATTTTTGTGTTTTATTCATGGGCACATTAGCCTTTTTTTATGTCTTTTGCTGACTTTGATATCAGGGTAATGCTGGCCCTATAGAATAAGTTAGGAAGTATTCCTTTCTCTTCCATGTTTTGGAAGAGGTTGAGAAAGATTGGTACTGATTGCTTAGATGTCTGTTAGAGTTCATTGGTAGTCACGTGGTCCTGGGCACTTTTTGTGTGCTTGTTTGTTTGTAGGTTTTTGGTTAATGATTCAAATAGTTCAGCTTTTAAAAGAACCGTATTAAAACATAAATTGAAGATTTTCCTTCAAATGACCAATTCAGTCACTTTTAACTTTGGCCCTGATGTGAAGCCCATGTGATTTTGCAATTTGGATGAAGACCTTCTCATTTAACCAAAGAAATTGCTTCCAAGTTTATGCATATTCCCATTGGCAATTAGTTCATAAAATCTTGGAAATGTAGGTTTCCTCTGACTTTTCATTGCACATCCAAGCCCTCTTGTATCTGTGGACCCGTTTTCGGGTTAACGGCTTACTTACTACAAAAGAGACAAATAAAATATGAATAGCTTATAATGTCAAAGTATGGAAGGTAAGTGACTAAAAATGTAATTCCAACTTTTAGATGTTAGTAGCTATCAGAAGGACAAAGTCACACTGTAAACATCACTCCATTCATTCATTACGGAATATAGTATTTATTCTATGGAATACCATGAGTGCTCCACTTAAATGCCTGTGCTGTTCATAACCCCATGTGAAGATTATATGTCCCTGGTCTCTGGGGTCCTTTCCACCCATCAGATTTCTTATCCACAAGAGCGCTCTTCATGGGGATGATCTATTAAAATGCCTTTCAGCTTTGCTCACGTTTATTGTTGCTGTTGTTTTGTCATTGCAATTGTTTGGTTGCAGTGATTTTTACCCGTCCATCCCATGTACTTCCTGACTTCAGAAAATTCTTTCTTAGTCGCATTGTTGGGTTCACACTTTTTTTAGTCCAAATAAAACAATTCTGAAAATATATCTTATACCTGTGGCTACAATGGAATGTATGGGAAATTCAGTTTCATTACAGAAGCCGGACTTCCTACAAAACTAACCATTCACCTAGACACCTAGACAGTTGCTCAGAGAGAAGATATGCTTTGCACAAAAACAAAATGCAACTGAAGACACAATTCCCAAATAAGCAAATGAGCTAGTTCATGTGGAGGCTCATGGGTGAAAGAAGTGAGCTCCCAAAAGTCTGCTTCCTAGACGTGGGGGTCACGGCCAAGCCAAACTTCCCCAGACTCCGTGTATATCTCTGTAAGATGGATATGACACTAGTTCCTACCATGCTGGATTGTTGCGAGGATTGAGTGAGAGAAACCAGTTAAATCCGTTAGCACTATCTGTGGCAGGTAGTGAATAGTCAATACATGCTAACTGGTTAGAAGTAGCATCAGTACAAACAGAATCAAGAACATTAATGTTCTGCATTTTTCTGCGTATCAGATCCTCCGCAAATGTAAGCCAGTTACCGCTAGTGCCTTCGTGCTGAGCTTCTCAGCCAATGTACTCACATTCGTTCAATCATTCCTTCCTTCCTTCCTTCCTTCCTTCCTTCCTTCCTTCCTTCCTTCCTTCCTTCCTTCCTTCCTTCCTTCCTTCCTTCCTTCAACAAATGTCCAGAAAATAAATGCCTGTCTGTGCTAGCCCAAGTACTGATGACGGAATAGTACCAGGTCTCTGACCTAACTGTTTACAGCAGGGGTCAGCAAACTTATTCTCCTACTGGCCAGAGAGCAAATATTTTAGGATTTTTGAGCCATACACCTCTGATGGAAGAGGCATTCATTTCAGCCTTCATACTGCAAGAGCAGCCATGTGTCAAAATGAATGGGCATGGCCGTGTGCCAATACAACTTTGTTTACAAAAACAGGCAGTGAGCAGCCTTTGGCTTGAAGTAGACGATTTAGAGATTTTCAGTATAGAATCTAACAAAGGGAATCATTAAATAAATACAGTCAAGTATGAGAAATACTCTGGTGGTCTCAAAGAAGGCCAAGGATGTCTTCCCAGAAGAAGCAATACTTAATCGAGTACCAAATGGATGCACAGAATACAGTCAGTCAAGGAGGGAGAGAACAGCATTGTAGGCAGATGCATGGTGTGTGCAGCGCTGGGAGAAGAAAGAGAAGTCAAGAGACAAAGACGCAGAAACAGAGACGGTTGGACAGGGACGATATCAGAGGGGCACATCAAACTGAACAGGGCTTGAGTGCTGGGGCATTGGGATGAAGCTATAGAGGGGTGAGGACCAGGTTGTGAAGGGTTCTGGCACTGGGACTTGTCACCCCTCACCACCTGGTGCACATCTCTGATGAGAGCCGCATAGGGCTGGCATCTCTCCATCTGCAGCCATTCCTGGGGCCAGACACCTTCCTGACAGACCCCAGTAAACAACTGTGTATAATACCCCAACTTCTGAGTATCCCGAACATGCCAGTGAAATCTCAAAAGAGATCAATTAAAAGAAGGGCTAAACATTCAAGGAAGTTGACTTCGTTTTCAACAGAAGAAAGCTTTTTGACAGTGAGATAATTGTATGCCATAATCTTTCAGTTTTTCAGGATCATGGACTAAAAAAAAGTTACTTCATGCTCATTCAGGATAAGAAAATAGATTTGCAAGATTAGCATCCTCTACGTTCAGATGCACAATTTCCATGTTCATTATTGGCCAACACAACAGCCCGTTCCCAAGGAAGAGTAATGGTTTGCTTTACTTGACGTTTTGAGCTGTCACATCTGAGGGCCAGGTCCCAGGGGACGCACATTGCCCCATCACTTGGAAACAAACCAGTCTGTCCCCTCAGTCAGTCGGTCACCCCATGAGGCAACTCAGCACTGAGGTGGGCTCACACTACAGTGCCCTTCATCCTTTCCAATGGCTCTGGAAAGTGAGGATGTGGGTGTAGGAACATGAAGAAGACAGAGAATTCAAGAGCAGATAGTCACACTTGGCTTGAAAATAGTCCAGTGGTGGCCGGTCCTGCCTCATAATAAGTAAACACTCAGAAAACCAGCATAGACCTCTGCATATAGACCCATATGAGGGGAAATGCGGAAAAATTCTAGCACAGAAAGCTGGCTTTTCTCCCAAACATCAAAATCTGAACATGTTCTCAAATATATACAGTAACCTATTCTCTTCTGTATTCTACTATTACCTTACATTTTAGCCTGAATTTAATTCTTAGTTCAGGATAGCTTATGAACTCAAATATGCTCGTAAACAAATGTTCGAAGGAGAAGGCACAGCAGAGATGGTTTCAGCTATTAAAATTCTACATATAAAGAGCGATTAGTGCATCGAACCTACCCTAACATTTCATTCTCTTAATAGAATTCATGCTGAATTTTGATAGCAAGAAGTAAGAGATTTTATTTTCATGAAAGCCCATTTCTATTGCATGACACTAATAAATGGCTAAATAAACACAGCATCACCAGGAAATAAATCCCAATTTGAAGTCTGAAAGGGGACTCCTATTTCTTGAATATCCTGAATGTCAACTTTTTGATGGGAAAAATAATACATAGCAGTGACTGTACACATAGGTCTATACTGGGTATCTTGGCCGTGTGTCCCGAGTTTCATCTGTTGAATCTCTATGTTTTCTGTTCCAGAGCGTCTCGTGGCATTTATTATGTTCTCCTAAAACCGCAGCTCATGAAGGCGTTGGAAAGGTCACTGTTTCCTGGTAATGATTTTTAAAAGAGTTTAAGTTAATATATATGTCCTCCAATAAAAGATGATGTTTCATGTGCATTTGTTTCTGAAATTGAGGCATATCTGTTTGTGTTCTCCAGGAGCCATTTTTCAGTTTCTGAATGTTTCCTGAAGTTTCCCTACAGCAGGGTGCTCCCCTGCACCTCTGTAATGAGGGCAACTTTGTTCCCACCTTTGTCTATGGACAGGGACACAACAGTGAGGCTGAGACAGCACAGGGCTCTCAGGAGACTCTCTTCTGAAGACAATGGTACAAAGAACTTGCCATGGAGAAAGACAGAAGGTCATAAAAATTAGTGGCCTTAACACCCTTAGTTAAAAATATAAAGGAAATCATTTATCTTCCCTTAAAGTTTTATACTAGTCCGCCTGTTCTAAAACAAGAGAACTCTAACATTGAGCTTCGCAGCAACCAGGAAATGTTGCTATTTATTTTATATTTTGGACTTCTGGTAAGATGGCATTTTTACATACTGGTCATTTCAATTTTAATTGTTGGTGAGATTTTTTTTTTTCTCACCGTGGAGGAAAATGACCATCTGTCCTCTGGTTTCCCTGAAAAAGGAGCAAGAAAAGGAGGGCTTCATTTCTACAGGCTGGCTTTCTTCCAAAAAGGGAAAGTTCTCCAAAGTTTTGCACTGCCACTTGGGCAAGAGAAGGCAGGGAAGTGCTGGCAGACACAGGGCAGGGGCCTGGCAGGCTCTGCTATCAAGCAGGGGGACCAGCAGGCCCATACTAGGAAGCTGGTAAGAACAGAAATGCCCAGGGGTGCTGAGGGTCAGGGAAGTGTGCAGGAGGTGGGTAAGGGGATCGGGACTAGGAAATCAAGACCAAGGAACAAGGTGAGGAATCAGGCCAAAGGCTCGGTCACAGAAAGGACACAGAAGAGCTTATAGAGTCTGACCAGGGAGGGGCAGGAGCAGGTGGGAGGCCAGGTGGGGATGCTGAGAGGGCATGAATTTCAGAATCAGACAGCTCATGGTCAAATGTGCTGCAGGGCATGTTTCAGGAGACTCGTGGAGCCCCTGCCACACATCAGCACAACTCAGACTTCCATGAAGCCTTTCCAGCTTTCCTGATGTTCTTGGTCTCTTGCTCTGAGCTGTGACAGTCCTTCACTCTGCAAAACTCCCCCACAGGCTCACCCATCTCCACCTGGTTTCTTCTTCATTATCCCAAAGCTCTTTGATCCCCAGGTACTACTTTCTTCATGACTTTGTGAGCCCAGGGACTGGTCAGGCGCACGTGCAACTGGATCTTCGGTATGGAAGACAGAGGCAAGAAAGCAACACGGTTCCCTCAGGCCAGGACCCAACTGTGTTTTTACACTTTTATTCACTGAAATTGAAAACACACACAGTACCACTTGACGAATTTTCTCAAATTGAATACATTCACATAACCAGTACCCAGATGAAGAAACAGAATGTGATCAGCACCACCCAAAAGCTCCCCGTAGTCCGTCCCCTTATGCTGTCACAAGGGTGACTACTGCCCCAGTTCGGGAAGGCTTTGAGCTGAACCTGCAGACATACCCATAGTGCACTGCTCCCAGAACCACAGCTGAACATCCAGGGGGACGTTGGGGCTGAGATGCCGACCAGCGAGGATCAAGGTGAGCATCAGCCTGAAGACCTGAATCAGGCCTCAAGTGGCATCCTTCTTTCATTACGAGGCTCTGGCTCAAAAGGCAGCTATGCAACACCGAGCTTCACAAGTGCAGGGAAGGACAGCGGGGCACTCGGTCTTGCTCAGCGGATGAAGCCAGGGGGCTGGAGAGTGACTTTTTCTTAGGGCTTCCAATTGCTCAAGACACAGCTTACTACAGCTCTTCCTGAGCCAGCAAACACATTCTACCAAGTCTCCTGCATATGACTGTGAGTAGGTTGTTTCTTGGTGAATTAGCCCCTTGGTGTTCACACTGAACAGAGAAGGAAAATGTTCCTTTTTCTCCCCCCAAGCAAAAGGATGCAGAAAGCATCCTCAAGGGCTTGTGCTTAATATCTTCAAGACAGAGAACAGGTGTACTGCCTTCCAAATGTCAAGGAGCCCTGGACGAGCTGTGGGCCCCCATTGTGCAGCTTTCTTTGGTCCAAGGGATGCTTCAGAAATTCTGAAAACAACACCACATTGCAAACAAACACTCTGCACTTGGAGAAGGGAGTTTTGTTCTCCAGGTCAGGGCAGCTCGCACCAGCCCCTTTGTCCTTCAGGGAAGGGATAATCATTACCACGGTTCCTACAAGTCGCCGTGTGTGATTATCTCAAGGGCACTTGACAATTTCACCGCCTGTGCGTCCCCAAGGACTTTGTGTGCATGAACACGGGCTCCTGTGTTTCCGCAGCCTGTGGATGTGGTCCATTGGAATCAACTGAACAAAATCAGACCTGTGATAGGGGCCCACGATCTGAGCTAGAGTCAACCAGGTGCCAGGGAGGCGGAGGGCCCTGGTGAGGGAGGTCATGTGCAGAGCCACTTGGGAAGGCTGATTCATTTGGCTCAGTGGTCTCTGGGGAACCAGGGCACGTCCATCCCTCACCTTACCAACAATCCTGCTGTGCCACGAGCGATGTGAGTCTGTAACAGAGCCCAGCAGCTCACCACAACTGTGTCAGGCCCTGGAACGCTGTCTCCTTAACCTCCACAACATCCCTACGAGGAAGATACTACTGACCCCATAACATATGGGGAAAGTGTGGCTTTGAGGGATCACACGGAAGGAAAGTGCCTCAGTGGGATCTACACTGGACTCGTCTGCATCCAGAGCCCGGGCTCTTCACAGCTGTGCTGTCCTAGGGGTGGTAACACCAACGCTGATCCTTGCACCCATGTTGGAAGGACCCACTTTCGTGGACCAGTGTCTGCTCTCACGCTCCAAGTCACACTCGGCAGTGTCACCACCTGGCCATGTTGCAATGTCACAGGCGGGAACCTTGGGTGGTAGGAAAACGACACAGCTCTTGGGGAGAAGCGTCCTCTGTTGCTCCTGGTGTGTCAGGCTGGTTGGGGACCTGCTTCTCCGATCTCCATTTACTCTTTTCTATTGAGGTGACATTCACATAACTTAAAACCAACCCTGTTCAAGTGTCTAATTCAGCCGCATTTAGTACACTCATAGTGCTGTGCAACCACCACTCCTATCCAGTTCTAAAACATTCTCACCCCAAAAGGAACCCTGACCTATTACACAGCCACGCCATTCTCTCTTCACACAGCCCCTGCCAACCACTCATTCTTCTGTCTCTGTGGATTTTCTATCAGTGGAATCACAGAGCATATGACTTGGGTCTGACTCCTTTCACTCAGTACTACATTTTCAAGGTCCATGCACGTGGTAGCATGTCGATACTGTCTCTTTTATGGCTGAATAATATTCCATTAGATCGTGCCTCTTAAAAGCGAAGTAAGAGGTAATGCGGTCTCAAAGAAAGAGCATTGACTCAAGAATCTGTGAAACTTTCATTCTTCTCATGGGATTATGATTATCCTTCTGCATCAGACAGACCTACCTGGGTGCACATGTCACCTCCTCTGCCATGTGGCCTTACTTGAGACACCTAATTACTCTGAGCACCAGCGTCCCTGCCCATTGGATAAGCATAAGTGACCTTCCCTAACTCACAGAGCTACAGTAGTAGCAAAAGAGGAAAACACATATCCAAAGATTGTCAAATTGCCTAACGTGCCATCACGGTACCTAAGATGATACCTAGTTTCTCCACTTATTGGTGGGAAAACTGCCCCACTTACATATATAAGTTGGGAACTCACCTGTACACGGCAGATGTGTGCCTGAGTTGCCCATGTAAATTAAAAGAATCAAATCCCCTATTCACTAAGCAAAGGAATTCTTTTTTTTTTAATGTGTATTTATTTTTGAGAGAGAGAGAGAGCATGAGCATGGAGGGGGCAGAGAGAGGGGGAGACACAGAATCTGAAGCAGGCTCCAGGCTCCGAGCTGTCAGCACAGAGCCCGACATGGGGCTCGAACTCACAAACTGCAAGATTGTGACCTGAGCCGAAGTTGGTGTTTAACCGACGGCGCCACCTAGGTGCCCCAAAACAAAGGAATTCTTAGGTGGGCAAAAACTATTACTGAAGAAAATCTGCTCTAAGTTCCGTGGGTGGGTTAGCCACCTTTTAAATGAACGTTTTCATCCCAGAGTGCAGCACAGTTCTTGGCTCAGAATAGGCACCCAGCATAAGTGTTTGTGTAGGCATTGGCAAAGAAGGAAGAGGTCTTACACCGGACATATTTCGAGGAACGTTCTCCAAAACCCCTGGTTCTCAGACAAATGGTAACTGGCAGCCAAGTTACAGGCATAAGTATCCTTGTAGTCAATCCAAGAACAACCCCTCTGGGGGTGGGCAGTACTGTGGCTTCTGGCTGCAAAGTCATCATCTCTGAGGAGCAGTGCTTATAATGGGTAGGCAATGGATGGCTCAAATCACAAACTCAGACATGGTGAATGAGGGCTGAGCAGCGTTTACAATGAGGTGAGCCCAGCCATGGGGCTCACTTGGGCACAGTCCATCCATGTTCTCTCTTCTGTCACTGGAATACTTAAAAAAAAGAAAACAAAAAACAAAAAAAGAAACAAAAAAAAAAATAACAAAACCAAAACCCTGCCAAACTTAGTTATTGCTCACGCATGAAGGATCCAGAGCAGAGACAGTCTCAATTAGAGGTGACTTTCAAAGAGCCCTTGGGTTCAAAACCAAGGATCTACCGGGACACCTTCTGCCACCACCCAACGCTGCAAAACACATTAAAGAATGCTTGAGGCAGTTCTGGAAGATAAGTGGCCTGTATTTCATTCACTCACAGAGCAATCTGATCTGCGGAATTTCCACCAGTGATAATCCATGCACAACGTCACGTTCCCTCCAATCCCAGCACCATAATCCCAGCAAGCAGCGACTGGGTCCCCTTATGGCAGAGTTCAGGCACATAATAAAGGGAAACAGGAATATGGAAAAGTATCAGTAACTGAAAAGTAAGGAACAGTGTACCTGGAGGTGCAAAACACACAAAGTACAACAGGAAAGAAGACTTTCTGCAAGCCTACTGCAACAGGAGATGGGTCAGAACTCATCGGAGTGCTGAGGGCAAGAAGCGGAGGGGCTGTTAGCGCTAGGGGCTGATGAGAAGTCCTGGGGGATCGGTGAGGGCTTGTTGATGGACGGGAGGTGTCCGGCATGCGGAGTCCTTCCTGAGTTCACACATGTCTTCTTGTGTGACTGGGTATCTGTGTTTGACACCTGGAGCCCATCAGCGTCAGGTCCCCACTCTCTCCAGAAGATGCCATCGCAAAGGTCCTCCAGCAATTATTTTCCTGGGTTGGAAGGACATCCATCTCCGTGGGGTAGGGAAAGCATTTACAATGATGACCTGTCTGAAGTAAACTCTCTAAGAGAGGTCCAGTGGCTAGCGCCATGAAGAAGCCTGTCCACGGTTCAGCTGAGGTGACCATTACAGCCACGTTGGCCAAGGGCTTCTGAAACCCTGCTCCCGATGCCAGGGCCCTCTCAGAAAAGGGCCTTCTGAGACTTTTCGGCATGGGCAAAAGTGCTGCGGTCTGGAAAGCCCCAACAAAATTTCTGAATTTTGAATTAAATTTTTGAAAGCAAAACATCACTTTACCAAACTGTTTACCTCTCTGACGCCCCCCTGAAAGACTGAGTGGAGACCCAGTTTCTTCATTTCCTGAGATTTAAATAATGCTACAAGCCCAGGTGAAAGAAAGATGTCCAGATACTGACACCAGTGGACACACGGCATCTCTCAGATATTTCAAAATACTTCTAAAGGCTAGTGAACTATATTGGGCAGAATGAATACATAAGCATCGCCTTTGCGGCTGAGAGCCAGCTCCTGAAAGCCTTCTAGCATCATCAGTATTTAGCATTAATGGTCTTTGGTGGGGCTTTCTGGACAGCAATTAGCAATTCTGGAAAGCAAGACACACTGCCCCCTAGCCACACTGCGGACACCACAGCTCTGCGAACAGCCACACGACGGAAATCCTCCAAAGTCACCAGACGGCAGGAGAAGCAGCGAGTGCCGAGGAAAAAAGGCAGGTTTGGGCCAGGCCGCGTGTCTTCTGCTGTTTGGACTTCATGCTGAAGGAGCACCAATGGGGCTAATTCCCCGAGGAGCTGCACGTACCCATTGCCATTTGGCGTGGCCACCTCAGTGTTCTCAAAATCAGGAGATTTTGCATAGAAATCTGGGTTTCCAGGTTCTCGTGGAACAGCACAGGGATCAGAGGGGGTGCACGCCTCGTGGCCTCACGGTCTCTGCACACCTCTGTTTCCCACACCTGGTCTCCTGTATGCACAGGCTGGATGTTTGCACAATAATCCAGCCCTAACTTGGTGGCATTAAATGACACCAACGATTTATTGCTGTTATTAATTCTCACAGTTCTGGGGATCAGCTAGAACGAGCTGGGTGGTTTTCACTTGGGGTTCGTTAGGCGGCGATGGTCCCACAGTGGCGGGCGGTGGAGAGAAGCTTCCTCACTTACACGTCATGATGGGCAGCCATCCTCCACTGGAATCTCAGCAAGGGCTCTTTGTGGGAAGGTCCGCACTTGGGTTCTGCAAAGCCAGGCTTGCAGGAAAGCAACTTGGTTCTAAGAGTGAGTAACGCGATAGACGGCAGGGATACTCTATTCACTTTCCTAAACGGGCCTCAGTGTCAACCTTGGCTGTATTCCATTAATGACCAGCAAGGTCCTCGACCACCCACGTGAAAAGGAAAGGGGCGTCAGACCCCTCCACTGACTAATGGGAGAAATGAAGAATTTGGGGCCTTGTCTCGAAACCCCTGTGGTCGTTCCTCAGGTCACAAGTTACGTATATTCCTCCCACACGCCAAATCCACGCACTGTCCCCCATACCTGTCGAAAGCTGTTATCATGCATTAGGCTCAAGCTGGAGGCCAGGACCCTGACCTCAAATCAGGTCCAGCTTTGGATGAGGCTGCTCTTGGATCACTCCTCTGGTCCAGCTCTCTTTGCAAAGACCCCTGATCGTGCCCACAGGAGGCACGGGGCCACCACCCCCTCTGCTACGTTCCTGTTCATAGGGTGATGTGGCAGGCCATAGAGGCAGGCTGCCCGGTCCTGCTGCCTTCAGTGGCTGTCCCCAGTCCCTGGCTCTGCCTGTGGGCTCCCAGTGCAGACCTCCCAACTGTCCCTCCCTGGCATGAATATATAGCTCACATCTACAGCAGCTGGTTTCTCTGTTTGCTTCCTGAGCCAACATGTTTGGGATTCAAAACCTTCTTTTCTTTTTTTTTTCACTCCATCTTTTCCTGTTAGTCCTCGTGGGCAGCATTTCTGTGCACAGAATGCTCTTCAATACCCTGAACATCTTTTGTGAACCTTATTGGAGTTCATGCCATTTGACAGAAGCCATGTCTGGAAATCTGAGCTGAGGCGGCCTGGTTACGATGCCCTGGGGGTGGCTGGGGACACGACGGACCAACAGGGAGGGCCTGGGAGGCCGTGGTCTGTGCAAAGGGTCTTTAATCTTTCTGCGTCCCCAAGGAAATTTTAAAGTCAGATCCATGGCTGTTTCTTTACACCATGATTTTGAACAACAGGCTCCCGGGTTTGGTTTCCCTGGAAGCTATAGCTTGAGTTGAGATTTGTGGGCTCTCTGAGAGGGCTGGGATGAGAAAGTACTGAATCTGGGACCCACCATGTCCTGATTCCTCTCCATCTGATAAATTATTTTAAAAGCTCATCTCTTCCTTCGTTCCTCTGACTACAGTCAGCTGGAAAAAAAACATGAGGGTTCCTGTGAACACACGGCATGAAAACTCACTTGGTAAAGAACTGCATTAACCATTTTCTGTTTTCTATGAGCAACGATGCTGGCCACGCTTTCTGGGACAACATAGTAAGGGCCTTCTGCCTGCTTCCAATCTCCCTTTATGCCCCCCTGACAGTCTCCTCTAGGTTCTCTGCCTCCCTCGTGCCACACCAGGCTGTTTTATTGAAATACATACTGTACCTTATTTTTAAGGGGTGCACTCTGTTGGTTTAATGCAGGATATATTGTGAAATGATCACCACAGTCAAGGTGGTTGAAAACCCCAACATCTCATGGTTAGGATCACGTGTATGAGGCGAGGACACTTAAGAACTACTCTCTTAGCAAATTTCAAGTGTACAGTACCGTTAACTGTAATCACTACGTTGTTCATTAGATTCCTAGAATTTATGCATCTTTTTCTTTAATGTTTTTTTTTTTTATTTTTGAGAGAGAGAGAGAGACAGAGACAGAGTGCAAGTGCGAGGAGGGGCAGAGAGAGAGAGAGGCACAGAATTTGAAGAAGGTTCATACAAGGAAGGTAACTGTGGTGAAGAGGAAGGTACTTCAGTGTAGAAACAATGACACGGTCCCTGGGTGGCTCACTTGGTTAAGTGTCAGACTTCAGCTCAGGTCATGATCTCAAAGTTTTTAGTTTGACTGGCTTTGTGCTGACAGCTCAGAGCCTGGAGCCTGCTTTGGTCTCTCTCTCTTTCTCTCTCTCTCTCTCTCTCTCTCTCTCTCTCTCTCTCTCTCTATATATATATATATATATATATATATATATATATATATATATATACTAAATAAACTTTAAAAATCAAGAAATGATACTTTTTGCCACATTCATTATTACGGTATTACAAAGAAACCTTCTCTCTGTCTTACAGGAACCAGTTGGCTGATTTATTAAGGGGGAACATATGCTTTCAAAGTTAAAGGTTCTGTATTCAGAAGATTACAGGGGACGGAAGAAAGGAAACTCACATCAAACATGGGCAAGAGAATTGGGTCTACTTGAACAGACTATGGATTTCATGAAATCAGGGTCAACATATGACACATGTGTGGGTGGCAAAGTAGATGTCACAGAAGAAAAAATCAGCGACCCAGAAGACACAGTGATACCAGCTCTGAAGAATGAAACACAGGGACTAAAACAATTCAAAACATGAAATGGAGTATTTAGCTACCTAATAATTTTAAGAGCCCTAGAATAAGAAGCAGTTCGAAGAGAAACATATTTGAAGAAATGATGGTGAAAAATTTCTAAATTGGATGAAAACTATAAACTCCCAGATGGAAGAATCTCAATGGCCCTGAAGCACAAGAAACATGAAAACCACACAAAGGTACAGCATAACTAATTTCTTCAAAACCAGTGATGGAGAGAAAAATTCTAAAAGCAATCAGAGATTCTAGACTAAAAATAGCTCACAGGTTCATCATCTAAGTTTTAGTTAACAAAGAGCACAGGTTCAGAGATGGAGATGTTATCTAGGAATGAAAAAGAGAAAACTTCAGATAAATGTACAGATTGTGGTAGAATCTTTAAAAACACACCCAGTTGATGGGACACCTGGGTGGCTCAGTTGGTTGTGCATCCGACTTCAGCTCAGGTCATGATCTCATTTGGGAATTCAAGCCCCGTGTCAGGCTCTGTACCGACAGCTCGGAACCTGGAGCCTGCTTCCGATTCTGTGTCTCCCTCTCTGTCTTCCCCTCCCCTGTTCACGCTCTGTCTCTGTCTCTCTCATAAATAAATAAACATTTAAAAATTTCAAAAATAAATAAATAAAAACATACTAAGTTGAGAAAAAGACACAACATATTTTAAAAAGCAAAAAAAAAAAAAAAAAAAAAAAAAAAAAGCATTCAGGGAACAAAGAAACATTCCATAAACAGGAACAAAGGTAAGTCTAAAGACCCCAGGGAAGAAGACGGCAGAGAGCATCTCCACTGAGGGAAAACAAACACAAACCTGTCCACTTAGGATACTAATCAGAACAAAAGTATATTTCAAAAGTGAAGCTGGAATAAAGACAATTTATGTGTAAAAGGAAGGCTGAAAGGATTCGTGATGAGCAGACCTGGTACACGAAATAGTAAAGGAAGTTCTTCGGGAACGAGGGAAATGATAATAGATGGAAACAAGTATTTACGTGAAAACTAATGAAGACCACAAGTGGGGAATAAGTGAGAAAATATATATTTACTCATTATTCAAGTCTCTTTAAGAGACTTTTAGCTCCTTACAGAAGAATAACAACACTGAGGCGTGGTGTTTGTAACACACGCGGAGTAAAATACACAACAACAATAGCACAGAATCTGAAACTCGACCTGATTCACATCACTTACACAGAAATGAATAAAAATGAATCGTGGGTAAAAAATATAAAGCACAAAACTAAACCTTGAAGAACTATAGTAGGGGATAAACACTTGGGGATTTAGGGTTAAGCAAAGATCTGGACACCAGCATAATTTGGTGGACTTCATCCAAATTAACCACTTTGCTCTTCAAAAGGCCCTGTCAAGATAACAAAATGACAAAGTAGAGACTGGGACACATATTTTCAAATTATATTTCCAACAAAAGCCTTATTTTAAACTATATACAGAATCTGTGAAAGTCAACATTTAAAAAATCCAATTAAAAACTGAGCAAAAGATAGGAACAGACATCTCACTAAATAGGATACAAAGATGTCATATCAGCCCATGAAACAATGTTCAACCTCTTTTCCACTAAGGAAATGGAAATTAAAAGCATACTGAAATCCACACCATCAACACAACAGAAATTTTAAAAATAGTGAGTACACCAAAAGCTAGTAAAGATTTGGAGAAACTGAATTGTTCCTACATTGCTGGTGGGAATTTAAAATGGTGGAGTTACTCTGGAAAATAATTAGAAAGTTTCTTTTAAAATTAGTGATGGAATTATCAAAGATCGAGCAACAATACTCCCGGGAAATAATTCTAAACTTATGTTCATGTAGATACTTATAGACACAATTCATAGCTTTATTGGCAACAGTCAAAAATGGGAATTTACCTAAATATCCTTCAGTGGGTTAATTGTTAAACTTACTGTGGTATATCCATACCATGGAATATTACTTGGAAATAAAAAAGGAATACTAGCAACTCCTTGGGATTAATCTCAAGGGATTTACTCTGAGTGCAATAAAACTCATCTCAAAATAGTTACATACTGTATGATTCCATTTATATAACAGTCTCAAAATAACAAAATTATAGAAATAGAGAACACATTTCCAGAGTTAAGTTAAGCAGGCAGAGGTAGAAAAAGAAAAGTGCCTGTAGCTACATCAGGGCAACATGAGGGATCCCTGTGGATGTAAATGTTCTGTACCTTGGTTATACCAATGTCAATATCTTGGTGGTTATATTGAAGTATATTTTTGCAAAGTGTTGCCTTTGGTGGAAACTCAGTAAAGGGTACACAGGACTTCTCTGTATTATTTCTGACAACTGTGTTATTTCTTACAATCTCAAATGTACATGTATCTCAAATACAGTTTTTAATTTAAAAAGATACATTGGGCTTTATCAGAATTAAGAACATTGCTTTCATAAGACCACTATTAGGAAAATAAAATGTAAGCCAAGCCACAGAGTAGGAGGAAGGATTTCCAAAACTTTTACCTGACAAATTATTTGTTTCCAGAATATGTAAAGAATACTTACAATTCAATAATAACAAGATTAAACAAGCAATAAAGGACACAAACAGGTAATTCACCAAAGAACATGTATATGGTTAAAGACACAGGTAAAAGAACATTCAACAGTATTGATCACTAGAGATAGTGAAAATTAAAACCACAACGAGATACCAGTGCACAACTAACATAATAGCACCAAACAGAAAGACTGAGAATTTCGAATTTTGTAGAGTGTTGGAATACATGAAATTCTTAAATGTTGCCAGTGGAATGGAAAGCATGTCAGCTATGTTAGAAAATTCCTTGTGAATTTAGTATAAACATGCATTCAATCAATGACCCAACAATTCCATTTCTAGGTTTTTAAGAAAAATGAAACTGTGTGTCCACATAAAGAGTTCTACATATATGCTTTATTCCTTAGAGTCAAAACTGTTAAGCAACCCAAATAGATGAATAAATTGTGGTTTATGTACACAATGAAAAACTACTCAGCAATAGGAAACTATTGACACGTGCAACACAGGAAGAATTCAAATGCATATCATTAGGTAAAAGAATCTAATTTCAAAATGCTATATAGTGAATTATTCCATTTATATAATTTTTAAATATATACATTTCAAAAGAATTAAATCATATAGTGTAGGTTCTCTAACCACACTGGAATTAGGTGAGAAATTAATGTCAATCATGGATAAAAATGTGGTTTATATACACAAAGGGATACGACTTGGCAATGAGAAAGAATGAAATCCTGCCATTTGCAGCCACGTGGATGGAACTGGAGGGTATGATGCTGAGTGAAATAAGTCAGTCACAGAAAGCAGCATATGTTTTCACTCATGTGAGGAACTTGAGAAACTTAACAGAAAACCATGGGGGAGGGAAGGGGAAAAATAATTTCAAACAGAGGGAGGCAAACCATAAGAGACTCTTAAATAGAGAGAACAAACTGAGGGTTGCTGGGGAGTGGGGGAGAAATGGGTGATGGGCATTGAGGAGGGCACTTGTTGGGATGAGCACTGGGTGTTGTACATAAGCAACGAATCATGGGAATCTACTCCCGAAGCCAAGAGCACACTGTATATACACTGTATGCTAGCCTAATTGACAATAAATTATATTTAAAACAGAAATTAATGTCAATCAATAACCTGATAAAAACTCTAAAATCTTATAAATTGGAGAACACACTTTGAAACAAGCCAGAGACCAAGGAATAAATCACAAGTGAAACAGAGTATTTTGAATGATATAACACTCTACACCCACTAGGATGGCTAAAAGGAAGAAGACAACATCACAAGCTTGGGCAAGGATATGACAAAATTGGAACGATCAGACTTTGCTATGTGATTGTAAAATGGAACCGCTGCCATTTTGGAAACCTTTTGACATTTTTCTCAAAATGCTAAACATAGAGTTCCTAATGACACAAGCAATTAATTGCACTCCAAAGTATGTCTAAGGAAACGGAAAACATATTTCCACACAAAAACTTGTACACAAATTTTCCTAGAAGCATTACTCATGATCGCCAAAAAGTGGAAACAATCTGAGATGTCCATCAACATATCAGAAGATAAAGTGTGATTTCCATACAGTGGAACATAAAAAGAACTGAAGGGCTAATGAAGGAATGCAGGGCTACAACAACATGGATGGACCCTGAAAAAATTATGTAAAAGAAAAGGCCACATTTTCTATGACTATCATATGAAATGTCCAGAATAAGAAAATCCACAGAAACAGAAAGTAGATTGATTAGTGGTTGCCAAGTGTTGGTGGGAGGGGACGAATGGGGAGTAACTAAGGAAATCAATTGACTTACCTGAGGAAATTATAAGTAGGACAGCAATAATTAGTAAAATAGGAAATAGACAAAAGCAGAAAGAATTTTAACAAATTGAAAAGTTTTTCTTTGGAAAGAGTAATAAAATTGCTAGACCCCCCTAATAATACTGTATTAATTTATTTTAATTTAACTTTTATTTATTTAGTTTTTAATTTTAGAGAGAGAAACAGAGCATGAGTGCAGGAGGGGGGAGAGGAGAGAGGAGAGAGAAAGAAAACCTTAAGCAGGCTCCAGACTCAGTGTGGATCTCACTACGGGTCTTGATCCCACGACCCTGGGATCATGACCCAAGCCAAAATCAAGACTCGGATGCTCACCGACTTACCCACCCAAGTGCCCAATACTGTGTTAATTTTAAAAAGAGAGCGAGAAAGAGAACATAAGTTATTGACATAAGGAATAAAAATATGTACATCCTTACAGACCCTACAGACATTGAAAGGACAAGGGAAGAGTCCAAATATCCATCGATGGATGAATGGATAAAGAAGTGTTACTATATATATATATATATATATATATATATATATATATATATATATATATATATATATATACACACACACACACACACACACACACATACACACAATGGAGCATTACTTGACAGTCAAAAAGAGTGAAATCTTGCCATCTGCAACTACGTGGATGGAACTGGAGGATATTATGCTAAGTGAAATTAGTCAGAGAAAGACAAAAATCATATGACTTCAATCATATGAGGACTTTAAGAGACAAAAGAGATGAACATAAGGGAAGGGAAACAAAAATAATATAAAAACAGGGAGGGGGACAAAACTGAAGAGATTCATAAATATAGAGAACAAACTGAGGGTTACGGGAGGGGCAGTGGGAGGGGGGATGGGCTAAATAGGTAAGGGGTGCTAAGGAATCTACTCCTGAAATCATTGTTGCACTATATGCTAACCAATTTGGATGTAAATTTAAAAAAAAAATAAAAATAAAAAATAATACACGTCAATAAAATAAATGAATGAATGAATGAATGAATGAATGAATAAATAAATAAATAAATAAATAAATAAATAAATAAATAAATAAATAAATAAATAAATGGACAAGGAAATGTTTAAATGGTTTTATGTCAATAAATTTGACAACTTAGATGAAAAAGAAAACACAACCTACCAAAACTGTCACAAGTAGAAACAGAACGTCTGAATAGTCCAGCAGGACAGCAGTGCTACTTTTCCATCCAGAGGACCTGTGATTCCTCCCATTGAAGGTTTCTACCCAGCCGTGTTGTCAGAGCTGTGCATTTGAATATCCTGGGAAGCTTTCCAAGATACCGAATGTGCGTGTCACCCTTAAAGATTCTGATGCAATTGAGCAGAGTGGGCCCAGACATGGCAATTTTTAAAACATTTCCAAGGTAATTCTCATGTGCAGCCAGGGTTCAGAACTCAAGTGTACAAAAACTTCCATCTTCTAAACAGTTCTGGGTCCCGGCCCCGGCTCTGCCACTAATCACCTGTGATACTGACAACCTCCGTTTCCCTGTTCCCTCGGTTACTCTTCTGCATAAAACAAGGGAGGTGGATTCCATCAGTTTACAAAGTTGTTTGTGCAGTGAGACTTGAAACCATCATGCCCAGGGGACCCCATCGTGGAGGGAGCTAAATTAAGAGTGTCTGTGATTGAGCAGAAACAGCCAGGAACACCCGTCCTCCCCCAATGCTCCCTGGAGGCACTTCTGCAGAGTTCTGGGACCTTGGGCAAGTCACGGGCTTCGTGCCTCTGATGTGCCCTGTAGCCAGACAGTAAGTCTCCGCCCACCGATGGGGTTGACTTTGTAGAATGCGAAGGCGCCTCCAGCTCTCCCCACACTGCCATCTGCACCTCTCCATAGTGAGACCTTCTGACGCCTCCTTGTAGCTACTTAACTGACGGTCAAAGGGGGTTCCTCTCTTTTACTTCCAGAGGCGCCCACAAGCCATGCTCAGAGGGTGCATTTATTTATTTATTTATTTATTTATTTATTTATTTATTTACGTTTCATTTACTTTTGACACAGGGAGAGACAGAGCCTGAACGGGAGGGTCAGAGAGAGGGAGACACAGAATCTGAAACAGGCTCCAGGCTTTGAGCTGTCAGCACAGAGCCCCACGAGGGCCTCAAACTCACTGACTGTGAGATCATGACCTGAGTTGAAGCCGGACGCTCAACCTTCGGAGCCACCCAGGCGCCCCTCAGAGGGTGCTTTAAAAAAAAAAAGTTTTTGAGGGGCACCTGGATGGCACAGTCCGTCAGGCATCCGACTTTGGCTCAGGTCATGATCTCCAGGTTCCTGGGTGCGAGCCTTGCATCCAGCTCTGTGCCAACAGCTCGGAGCCTGGAGCCTGCTTCGGATTCTGTGTCTCCTTCTCTCTCTGCCCCTCCCCCACTTCCTCTCTCTCTCTCTCTCTCTCTCTGTCTCTTTCTCTCTCTCAAAAATACATAAACATTAAAAAAAATTAAAAATAGATAAAATAAATTGTTCACTAGAATGCCCTGGAAGAACAAGACGATGAGGTTTCAGGCCAGCGGGGAAATTTGGTTTGGCTCTGGCCAGCAGGGGTCAGGATGAGCTGTTCCACAGGGGCCCAGTGAGGCTCCTGGTAAGTCCTGTGTACTTCTGCTGCGTTCAGAGAAAGTGCGGGCTCTTAGTCAGCAGCTCGGTGTCCAGTCATCTGTCATGCGGAATGCTCACACAAGTGTGCGAAAGACAAGAGAAGCAGGGATGCTCAGGCAGCTTTTGCCGCTATGCCCCTCCTATCACCATCACCCACACGGACCGTGACCTTTCCCACCCTCGGCCTCCACTGGTTCTTGACTGGAGAGCTCTTCTCATTCTTCATCCAGAGAGCATGTGTCACTTCCTCCAGGAAGCCCTCCCTGATATCCCCGACGAGGCCATATCCACAGACACATCTAGCCTACAGATAAGAGTGGACGCATTAATATACGACTCCCCTTCTGGGTAGACGCTTAGGAAGGATGCTGCCTCTGGCCAAACATAGCCCTGGGGACTTATGGCTTGGGGAGGGATGGTGGTGCCCCCAGCAGGTGGATACAGCCCTACATTAGGGCGCAGGGTTTGGTCAGCAAAGTGTGGGCTAGATTTCAATCCCCTCTCATTGTACCCTCTTGAGAAAGCCCTTGGTCAGTACACAGACCACACAACCGTGCAGGTGGCCCCCTTCAGAGCTTCTGTGACTCATTCCCATAGCACGCTTTTTGTGTGTGCTATGAACACGTATTTGCAGCGTCTTTGCAGGCAAAGACATGTTTAATTTTGCTCATATTCTATTCCTAGCCTAGTTCTCGATTCTTAGTAAGTGCTCAAAGATGTACACTGGGCAATCAGCAGACAGAAGGAGATTTGGAACACGAGGCATGTGGTAGTTTTGTCTGAACGAGCCTCTAACTTGTGGAGGCTGAATGATTTTCAAACCCATAGGACAGGCTGTGTCCCAGAGGGAAGCCTCATAAAGGAGAGCCTTTTCCTTCAAATATGAAGACAGGCAAGAATCTACTCCATTTTGCTTCTAAAGCCTGCATAGCTCCTCCTTGTAAAAAAATACCACAGAAAGAGCTTCTGGGGAATCTCCTCACTGAGTGTGCACATGGCTTCACATCAGCCCCAACCATCCCCTCGATCTCTGCCATCGGAGAGGTGACTTTAAATTACCTAAGAAAACTGGACATTCTTACGTTATTACAAGAAAGTAGTGAAAATTTGGAGGGGCTGGCTGGCTGAGTCAGCTAAGCATCTGACTTTGGCTCAGGCCACGATCTTACGGTTCGTGGGTTTGAGCCCCGTTTCAGGCTCTGTGCTGACAGCTCAGAGCCTGGAGCCTGCCTTGGATTCCGTGTCTCCCTCCCTCTCTGCCCCTCTCCCACTCCCACTCTGTCTCTGTCTCTCTCACAGAAATAAGTAAATAATAACAATTTTTTTTAAAGTAGTGGAAATTTAAACAAAAGGATGCGTACCCCCCAGCAGCTTTTCAAACATGCAAACGTCCCTTGTTTTCTTTCACAAAGTGATGGGGCTTGGTGATATTCCTGTATTGGCATCAATGCTTTTGCCTCATCACTGACAGCTTACTTATTTGTACTTATTCATCTCATTTGACCTGGACTTGCCCAGTCTCCTGTGCATCAGGGGGCATGGTGGTGGCTATTACAACCGTGCTACGATAAACATCGTTGACTGCCCATCTTCGCATACATACGTAAGTATCCCTTTAGGACACATAACTAGAAGTAGAATTTCTGCATCTAACTGTGCAGATACCTTTACATTTGAAGCAATAGTAGGCAAGATCTACGGCTTTAAAGCACTAGCTTGACGCATATAATTATGCCGTGTGTGTCTGTGGGTGTCTGTGCACACATGTTCACGCAGCTACCTATTTATACACACATTTTTCTTCCTCCTCCCCATCACAGGGCCTGATGCAGGCACCTGACCCCAGCACACTAACAATAGACACTGCCTCTCAGAAATGGGGATGGTGGCCTCTTTCCCTGGGCTCAGGGGACCCATTTCTGCCTTCCTAAATGGTCGTAGGCAGCATCCTTCTGCCGCCTCAATCTCCACGGCCTCAATGTCTTCAAAAGTCACCCTCATTCTTCACAGACATTCTTGATCTTCAGCTCTCCTGCCCACCTTTACTCCACAGGGTTCACGCTCCAAAGGAGAACAATGTCTCTGCAGGAGAAATGCTCTAAGCAGTTCAGGAGGGAGCAGGTGGGGAGGAGAGGGAAGCCCCAGGGGGCGTCCACTTCAGAGAGCAGGAAAGGAGGGACAGGGGTCAGGCCTAGAGGCACAGCCAGGGCAGGGCTGGGCTTCCAGCACAGGGGAAGGCTGAGCTATTCAAGGCAGAGGGAGGACACAGGAAGAGGGTCTCCGACCCACCAGTGCTGGGCACATGAAGGCACACCTGGGCACAGCTCCCAGGCCGATTTCCGTCTTCCCTCAGGAAAGAGCTCAACTCCGCTCTCCTGGGAAGACCCCTTGACTCCCTTGGCTGGAATCTGTGAGCTCTGATTAAACTTTGTGCATTCGTTCACTCATTCACTCATTCACTCCTTCACTCATCCTACCAATGCCCACTGAGCACCTCCTGTTTTCTGGGTGTCAACACCATAGATTGAAAACAGAGTGTATAAATGTGAGGGATTCTTACTCCAGCTGCACCTTCTAGAAGGGAAGCAGGGCAGGGGTGGAGCGGGCAGTGGGAGGAGCCAGAGATTGGGAATCAGAAATAACGTGTCCCCCTTTCTCCTTCCTTAGGCACTAAGCAGCACCCACTCACTGCCAGCCATGGTCTGGACACTGAGGACCCGGACGTGAACAAGCAATTTGCCCTTCCCCAACCCGCATGGTGTTCCAGTAGCTGACATGTGCAAAACCAAGAAAGCCTGTGTACCTGCAAGGACAGATACAGCCAAATGTTAACAGAGCCAGAGAGTAATGGAGTGAGAGGGTCCCACGGAAAATAAAAAGTAGGGAGGTCTTCCATGAGGGGTGCCTTTTGAGGTGAGAACAGAACAACTAGAGAGAAAATAAGATCTGGGAAAAACATGCTAGTTAGAGAGAAGAGCCAACGCAAAGGCCCTGGGGCAGGAGGAAGCCCCAGGACAAAGTGCTCAAGGAGCTGAGTGGAGGGGAGGAGAGGGCTGGGCAGCAGTGAGACAGGGGAGAGAGCAGAGAGGTAGAGGATGGGGGGTGGGGGGGAAGGAGGAGGAGCTGGTAGGGAAGGGGACAATGTGGGCCCTGCAGGCTGGCATAAGAATGTGGTTTTTGCTCTGAGTGTTATCCAGCAGCCGGTGGTTTTAAGCACACAAGTGACGTGGTCCAACCCATTCTGAAGGACACTCAGGCTGCTATGTTGAAATCAGATCACAGGGCAGGTCAAGGATGTACCAAGTTCCTGCCTCCAGGGTGTTCTCAGGCTATGAATGGTGTTGGGTGGTTCCTTACGTCCCCCCTTCCATACAGGGACATCCAACACATCCCCGTTTGTCCCAGGCTCCTGGCCCTCTGCACAGTGTTGGGTGAATCCGGGGTAAGTTTTGCTGAGGGAGCGGGGGAGGAGGGAAGGAAGGAGGTGACAGTTCCGCAGTCAGAAGGGGGCCGAGTCCGTAACATCACATTTATTTCCTAGATTCTGTTTGGATCTGCCTCCTGGTTTATCTTGCTTATTTTGCACATGACAAGCTGATAGCCATTTAGCAAACACTCTGCTCTATTTTGGGTGAGACCAGCATATGGCAGCAGGAACAACTGTGCCCAGAACCAGCTCCTGGAAGCCAAGCTCTGGCAAGTCGTGGAGACTCTGTTCCACAAAGAGCCATGTGCTGAGAAACCACAGCTAAGAGCAGACGCAGTCATGGCCCTTTCCGTCAAAGCTCATGACTCCATGGCGGGGGATCGGGGAAATGCAGCTGCTACAACTCTCTCAGAGCGTCGACCCACGTCCACTGGCCAGACACACCAGTGGTGCAAACTTCAGGACAGAGAGCATGTCTTCTGTTAGAGAGTCACGATTGTGGGGGGTCACTTACTTACCTACTGTTTTTAATATGAGTGTGTCTGGATGGGGGACAGAGGGACAGTCAGTGGGAATTCATCAGGGATTCTAAAGGATCTGAAAAAGTTTTTGACTCTCCATTAATATCGCTATCTCTATCTCTCTCTCTATCTCTATCTCTATCTCTATCTCTATCTCTATCTCTATCTCTATCTCTATCTCTATCTCTATCTATCTCTATCTCTATCTCTATCTCTATCTCTATCTCTATCTCTGTCTCTATATCTATCTCTCTCTCTATCATCATCTATCTATCTCTATCTCTATCTCTATCTCTATCTCTATCTCTATCTCTATCTCTATCTCTATCTATCTCTATCTCTATCTCTATCTCTCTCTATCTCTATCTCTATCTCTCTCTATCTCTATCTCTATCTCTATCTCTATCTCTATCTCTATCTCTATCTCTATCTATCTGTATTTCTATCTCTATCTCTATATCTATCTCTCTCTCTATCATCATCTATATCTATCTCTATCTCTCTCTCTATCATCATCTATCTCTATCTCTATCTCTATCTCTATCTCTATCTCTATCTCTATCTCTATCATCTATCTATATCTATATCTAATATATATCTATCTATATCTATATCTATATCTATCTATATCTAATATATATCTATCCATATCTATAACTATATCTATATCTGTATCTATATCTATATCTATATCTATATCTATATCTATATCTATATCTATATCTATATCTATATCTATATCTATATCTATATCTATATCTATATCTATATCTATATATCTATATCTATATCTATATCTATATCTATATCTATATCTATATCTATCTATATCTAATATATATCTATCTCTATCTATATCTATATCTCTATCTCTATCACTATCTATATCTATATCTATATCTATATCTATATCTATATCTATCTATATATCTATATCTATATCTATATCTATATCTATATCTATCTATTTCTATAATCTATATCTATCTACCTATAAATATATATCTATCTATATCTATATATCTATATCTGTATCTGTATCTGTATCTGTATCTGTATCTGTATCTGTATCTATATCTGTATCTATCATCTATATCTATATCTATAGATATATACATAACGAACACAGAGCTTGCATAAAAATTCAGAAAGTTCCTGAAGCCCTTGCATGATTCTCTGGAGAAGCACTCAGGCCTTCAGGACACCATCCAAGGCAGAAACCCACGGCAGTCAACAAAATCCATGGTGCGAGATGTGGGAACGCGGTGTTTTCCTGCGGGACCTGGGAGAACTTACATGCCTTTGCTAAACCGATCAGCAAATATCAAGTGTGGCTTTGGCTTTATCGCTGCTTTGGAGGGCTGGCCTCTTTGTTTAATGGAGAAATCCTCCCTCTCCCCACTGGACAGGCTAGAGCACACACCTTACCAGCAGGGTGGAGGTCCCCGGGCGTGGCTGTCTAAATCTCAGCTGCTAAGCTGCGGGCAGTTGAGTACTGTGTGCACACTCTGATGGGCAGATTGAATGGTCCGCGGTGTAAATGGTCAGCAAAGGGAGAGTTCACAGCTCAGATCTGCTGGGGCCAACTTTAAAGCATGGGGAGGCTCAATTTCCATACTGCACACCTGGAAAGATGAGAGGATTTATTTCTGATGCACATGAGGATGGAGTCTGGAGAGCACAGAAGGACCAAGAGACAGATCTCTACAAGGAAGTCCCTCCATGTCTGGGCCCTTTGTTCTTGTGAGGACGTCCACAAGAGCCCATTTGATAAGCCTCATGTTAAAAGGTGGGGGTAATTCCTGTCTCCTTAAGCATGGGGTGTACTTAGTGGCTTGCTTGTAATGAACAGAATGTGCTAGAATGTGGATCCTCTTGGAGGTGGCTGTGCGGTGAGGACTGGAGATGCTCAACTATCTGCAATCTCCTCCTTCTTGAGACACAGGCTCAGCAAACATTTAATGTGTACTGACCGTGTTCCAGGAATGCACTCTAGGGACACAGAATCATGTGAGGCGAGGTCCCCGTGAGATGGGCAGGGAGACATGAGACAGACGCTGTCACTGGGCTAACCCTCTGGGTCTACTGGGGTTGCATTAGTCGGTGAAACTCCCCTGCTTGTTCCCCTTTTTCCAGGAGCAACACACAAGGACAGCCCAGAAGCAAACACTGGGCACAAAGGGGACTTTGCCCTCAGGAGCTTGGGGACAACTCCGCGTTAGGACCACTTACCAAGTAACAAGTCCCCTGGTTCCTGCTTGGGGAAAGGCCGGTCCTGCCATAGAGAAGGCGGCCAACTCCTAAGGTCCCAATTGGAAAAGACACTCCACTTGGTGGGAGAAGATCCCCACCTGAGCATTTGGGGCAGAACAGCCCCAAGGCGGAACTTTCCAGCATCCACAGACACACAAGCAGAGGCCAGGTGACTGCCTGGCAGAGAAGACTTGATGACATTCTTGCGTGGAAGAGAGAACAACTCTATAGTTGTCCTTTATGGGACACGATGGGATCCATGGCTGCTGACCTTGAGGAGTGGAGCATTGGAAAAGGTCATGGCAACTGGTGACCTGGAGTTCTTTTGAGCCCCAACATTCTATTCAGGTAACGTGGATCTGTGAGTCCACAAGTGGCTGGAGGTGTGCGGGGTGGCTTCGTGCCGAGCTCAGGAAGCAAGAGGAAGGAGGAACACAGGGTCAGTGCATGGGGACGGGGAGGGAAGGGAGGTGTACTTGGAGCAGGGATGGAGGGCCAGCTGGGGAGGCATGGACGCTGTCTAGGACATGACGTATAGGGATGAGACTGTGCCGCGTGTCCCCAGCACGCCTCTGGAGTGCCCCCGCCTCCCCCAACACGGCACTGCTCTAGGGGATTTTCTCAGCGAGCCCTCCACACACTAGTCCATGTAGCCACTGTACCCAAAGTGCTGAAACCCAAAACCTGGACGTCACGCTTGCAGGCTCTTCCCGCAGCCTCTAAAGCCATCAAACGCTGAGTCCAAGGATTCTGACTCCCAGAAGTCTGGGAAATGTGCCTCTTCTCACCGCCCGCCCCCCCCCCATGGCCACCTTCCAATCCAGAGGACCATCACGTCCTCCCCAATGGCACCCAACTTGTGCCTAGCTTCAATCCAGCCCCTGTGAAGCACCCAGGAAGTTTTCAGTCATGGGTTTGGTCATGTCCCTCTGCTGCAGAAACTCCACTGTGCCCTTGCTTGTGGGATCCAAAGAGTGCCATCTGTGGGAGGAAGGGATTAGTGGGGTAGGACAACAAGTCTACATGGGGCTCTCCTCTGATGGAGAAAACCCTGGTCCATCATATCCCGGATGGAGATGCTGGTCACTGGCGTTGGCCTGTGGCAGCCCAGTAGGGGATTCTGCTCTCGCCAGCCTCACCTCCCACACAGTGGTCTCCTCCCCTGACTCCTCCAGGTCTCCTGGACTATCCCCTTCATGGCCACACACTCAGGCCGGGCCCCCATGAGCTCGCTGCATCAGACCATATTCACCTGTACCTATAGCACCTTGCCTTCTCCATAGCACTTGGTCCAATTATCATTTTTACATGTATTTGGCTGATTTCCTCAAAATTAATCCTTTCCCTTGCTCTGGACTGTATACATCAGAAAGGTGGGGGCTGGATCCAATTTGCAACTGGATCCCTGGGCCCCAAATGGACTGGCCAAGGGTCTGGAACATCACAGAGGGTCTGGGTTGAGCTTTGGAGCCCTGACGTACCCACACACCTGCAGAAGGCTGTGGTTACATGGACGCTGAAGGCATGACAGTCAGGGGAACGGGGCGGGGGTTGGGGGGGCTCAGTCATGAGGTCCCTTCTCTTTCTCTCTCCAGCAGGTGGCCGGCTCAGACCTAGAGGAGAAGGCTGTGTGTCTGGGCCTGGGGGGCAGCCCCCTGAGCTCTGAGGACAAAGTGTGACAGCACAGTCCTTAACCAAATGGTGTGATCTCAGAGGTGTGCACATAAAAGAATCTGAGGGGCGGCCTGCAGCAGTGATCATGACAGGCATCCGGAGGAGGCACCCAGGACCCCAGTGGGGGGAGACACTGATAATCCTTATCTCTAACCTGTGCCTCCTTCAGGCCCAGAGCCTTTCCAAAGGCCAATAAACCTTTTACATTCTCACTTCAACTCCAATATGGGCGCATGTGCTCCTTTTCTTTGGCTTTTCAAAGGGAGAAGGACAAGGCTTAAGATAAGGCTTTGGAAGCTGTGAACTTCCTCCAGGGTTAGCAATCACCAGCAGTATTTACTGAGCACTTACTAGGAGCCCACCCAGGAGTTACTTTCAGCTCCTGTGGCCACACAGGCATTGCTATTTTCCCAAGGAGGAAAGAGAGGGGTAAGAGTTTAAGCTTTCGGGATGCATGCACATCTGGTAGGCGGCAGGACAGAAGTTGGAGCTGCCCAGCGGCTCCCACAGAAACTGCAGACGTGTGGTTGGCCGCTTCCGTGGTACCTGCTGTGCTGTCCACGAGGATTTTGCCATCCAGTGAGGGACACAAGTGAAGAAGGGTCACTGAGCTTTCACACCAGATGATTCTCTGTCCTGGGGGTTGGGGGCGGGGCGGGGGGAGACTGTCACCATCCTGGGCACTACAGGGTGGTTATCAGCATCCCTTGTCTTTACCCACTAGATGCAAGGACCACTTCCCCTCCAGTTATGACCATGGAAAGTGTCTCCAGACATTGTCACACATCCCCTGGGGCAGGGGCAGGGGCAGAGTCACACCCCGCTGACAGCCCCTGACACTGGGGACATGTGAGTTTTGCAAAGTAGAGACAAACTTGTAGAATGTTGTGCAAAGGAAGGCCCTGCCTTCTCATAATGGTGTGCAACAACACACAATTTAAGAACCCTGAAACCTGAGCTCTCCACGCTGTCCTGGAAATTGACATGAGGGAACAGGATTTGGGGTAAAGAGAGTTTTTCAAAACGCAGATTAGTTTTCTCTCTCTGCAACCACATTCCTAGGTAAGACTCCACGCCCTAAATAACTCAAGGTGTGCCCTCTGTCTGTTCCTTGGGGCCTCTTCCCATAATATGACTCCCATATTTAGGTGCCCACGTGTATTTCTTATCAATCCTGGGATTATGTATGCACGCCGGTACCTGTGGGCTTAATGTCTGTCTCTTCTCTCAAATGGAAAATCCATTGGGAAGAGCCCTGTGTCAAATCCTTTGTGGCCCAGGGTCAAGCCTTGCACTGATCAGCTCCTCAGTAATATTGTTGAGTAGATCTCTGGGCATTGATTCTTTCAAATTCTTCCCCAAATCATCAGGATAAGTTAGAAATATCCAAGTGTACACACTCACAAGTCACAACGTGGTGAGTATTTGCAGAGAAGGGGGTAAGAACCTCACAAATGGAAAACCTGGGTAAATTTAGCTCCAACCTAATGGCAGTGTCATTGATTTTTGTCACACTTCACATCTTCTATTTTAGAAAGAAGAGTCATCAGCTCCTGTAATCAAAAGTTTCCCTGTAAACTTACTGATTTGGGGGTACTTTTCTTTTTGAAATAACACCTGCAGAGCAATCATCAGAACCTTGATGAATTCTGTGCGACACAAGGAGAAAAATGAAATACATCTTTTAAAAAGCTGCAGGGTTTTTGGTGTGAATAATTTTCAGAGCGTATTCTAAGAAGGGAATATTCTGCTAAATAGGAAACAGTACAAATATTAGAAGAGGTGGTGCATGCGCTTGTGTGGGGGGTGCTGTGCGTATATAGTGTGTAAATGTATGTGTTCACAAAAAAGTAGAGAAACTATTGCGGAGAAAAATCAGAAAACTCTCGGTATCTTGCAGAAGATGATGAGGTTGACGTCGGTTTAAAAATTCCCCCAATTCAACAATATGGTGGAGGAAAAACAAGAATGCCCAGGCCTTATGTTTAGATATGACAGAGAATTTGAATTTACTTTGTTCCTTCCAGCTTCTTAAGAAATACCCCAAAGCTAGGAATGAAAGTCATAAGGAGACTCTGTGTACAAAAGAAGTGGAGTCTTGAGTGATGGCTCCACCGGGGAAGCCAGACCATCCCCTGCATAACCACTGGTGAAGGGGCCTCCCGGAGAGCCCCCACACGGAGGGAAGACCCCTCTCCCTCAGGAGGCTGCCCGGAGTGGGGGCTGTCAATGATGCCCCAAATGTGTGTGGAGAGCACTCCTGGCAAGGTGGGAGCACTTCACACTACATGCTCCTGCTGGTCACACACACACACACACACACACACACACACACACACACACACACACACACTTTTACTTTGGGTCTATTTTGGCCACTGTAATATTAACAAACTGACAAACTGGGAGAGAAAATCTGAGACTGATTTCTCAGGGGCTCTCTTCCACTGAAGCCCTCCCAACCCATTTCACGATGTGCCAGGGATTTCATCAAAGTTAATGAAGAAGCAGCATGAAGGGCCAGCTGGATTCTGGACTTGGCTTCCACTCCTACCCAAGGAGCTTCAGCCTCTTGAGATCCGAAGGGAATCCTGTTTGGAGCGTCCGACGGGCTGTAGGGCTGCACAGAGATTCAGCTTAATTAAGCCACATTCAGGTTCAATCACAACACCCCTTCTTTACGCATTTCACACACTTTAGAAAAGAAGCTTCTTTTTTAATCACCAGAGGAAGGCTGCACAGAACCAGGGTATGCCCGAAGCATAGAACCTGCTCCCATCTCAGGTGCGACTAGGAGATTTGGGCAACAATGGGGCAGATTCAACACGAGGAGAGCATGTGGCCACCCTGGTGAGAGGTCATGTGTTTACTTACCTGGAATGAGTTTACACCCCAGCCTGAGCAAGTGGTGTGATGCTCACCCCCATTGGGGACTCAAGACTGTTATCCCCTCATCAGGCAGATTCCCAGGGTCTGAGCCTCTTAGGTGGGAACAACGGACACTTTGTTCGTCTGTCCGGTAAGTTAATATTCCACAAAATGAACGTGGGAAATTAGGCCATCTCACGGGTATTTGAGAAACCTGCCATGCCATGGCTCCGCGCTCTTTCCAGTTCGTTCTGGTGCTAACTCAGGGTTTCCCTGCCCTGGAGGGAATGCGTCTGTCACAGTGACAGCACCGCTAGCTGTGTCCTCTCACTCTGCAAGCCTCAGGGTGCTCCTGCTACCCACAGACTGTCCCCCTGCCACCCCACACTTGCTCACAACATCGTGTTCCCCAACTCACCCTCGGAGTCCATCCAGGACGACAAATGATGCCAGACGTGGGGATGGCTGCTCCCGAGCTACAGGGATTTGAGTCCCTGATGCTCAAGGACCTCTCTTCCTCCTACTCTTCCTTCTTTTAAGAATCCACATGTAGGTGATACCATGCAGTATCCATCTTTCTTTTTCTGGCTTATTCCACTGATCATAATGCCTCCAGGTTCATCCATGGGGTCACACACGGCAGGATTTCCTTCCCTGTTATGGCTCCACAAGATTCCATTGTGCATAATGGAATATTACATGTGTCATATACAAAGAAATATTATATATCTGGAGATGCCCATTCATTCAACAGACACAGGTGGTTCCCTATGCATCCCAACCGCTGTGCACACATATTATCACAGAAACAGAGATTGACTGGTGGATACAAGGGACCAGGGTGTGGGCGATGGGGAGAGGCCGGACAAAGGGTGCAGAGGAGTAAGTTCTGGGGTCAACTGCAGTTAACAATTCCATATCCTATACTTGACACTTTTTAACAGAGTAGACCATAAGCATCCCCATAAAGACAATGCTATGTGAGGGAGGTGATGGATGTGTTCGTTCACACAATAGGTTGTGGTGAATGTTTCTCAGGATGGAACACAGTCATGGATGTTAATGTTAAGAAAGGGCTATCCCCTCCCTGGAAGAAACAACCGCAATGGGAAAGAAAGTCGTGTCCCCCCTACCCTTGCCCTCTGTCGCCTACCTCTCTTCTCTCTTCTTCGATGTGAGCCTGGGTGCATGAAGCTCTTCCTGGAGTAGGCACAGGGTGCCTGCTGCTAACTGACTAATCTAGATCAGCTACTCCAGGAGAGGAAAACAGTGGGTCAGCACTCCCAGCGGTGGCACAGGGACCAAACCCCTGTGCACAGACCCTGCTCCTGAACCTGTCCCTTCCAAGGCTGGATGAGACCCTGATCCAAAAGAAGCAGTGGGCCAGAAATGGCCAACTGTGAGTGCAAACAGCACGAAGATCAGAGCTGGATGCAGGACTTGAACCCATGAACCGTGAGCCAAAGTCAGATGCTTAACTGACTAAGCCACCCAGGTGCCCCAGGCATTGGCTCATTTTTAAGCACATGACATCAGAGTCCAGAATGCTACTAAAGACAACTGCACAGTGAAAGTTCCAAAACAGAAGAAACTTCTAGAGCCAGGCCTGGTGAGGAGGGCCCTGTTACAGATGAGAAGCCGGAGCGAGCCACTCTTCCTGGTATCTGTGGGCACAGTTCATCTGAACGTTCAGCCAGCAGATGCTCACTGACATGCCCCACCGGGCTAGGTCCTCGGCTCTGTGCAGTGGGAGGGACAAAGATGAATGTGACCTAGTGCCAGCCTTAAGATGCCCCCCATCTAACCCGGCAGACACATCCTCAGGGTTCGTGAAACGCTTGCATTAAACTACTCCTTTCTGTGGAGAACGATTTAAATGCTTACTCTATGTGTGGGTGGCGTCCCTGTCCACTGGCTGTCATCTGAAGAGTTCACCTTTCTAGAAGAGCCCACTGTGAAGAGTAATGTGGGTGGGTTTCATTATTCCTATTATATCCCTCCCCAACTTCCCCTCCACCAACAGAATTGTGTTCTGGACACTGATGCTTGGAGAAGCATGACTTTGACACAGCCTGCCCACTAATGTGCAATCAATCCCCATGTTTCCAAGAGACTGGACACTGGGCCTGGGGTGGAGCTGTGGCAGGGGGCTAACTTGAGATAGTTTATTGTTTTTTTAAAAATATATCGTCAAGTTAGCTAACATACAGCATATACAGTGTGCTTTTGGTTTGGGGGGTAGATTCCCATGATTCATCGCTTACATACAACACCCAGTGCTTATCCCAACAAGCGCCATCCTCAATGCCCATCACCCATTTCCCCTCTCCCCCGCCCTCCCTTCATACTTCAATACCACCTCTCACCAGTCAGAGTGGCTAAAATGAACAAATCAGGAGACTCTAGATGCTGGAGAGGACGTGAAGAAACGGCAACGCTCCTGCACTGCTGGTGGGAATGCAAACTGGATCACCCACTCTGGAAAACAGTGTGGAGGTTCCTCAAAAAATTAAAAATAGAACCACCCTACGACCTAGTAGTAGCACTACTAAGAATTTACCCAAGGGATACAGGAGTGCTGATGCACAGGGGCACATGTACCCCAAAGTTTAGAGCAGCACTTTCAACAACAGCCAAATTATGGGAAGAGCCCGAATGTCCATCAACTGATGAGTGGATAAAGAAGACGTGGTTTTTATATACAATGGAATAATACTACTTGGCAATGAGGAAGAAAGAGCTGCTTTAAACAAAGCCTGGTCTTCAGTGTGTGTGAGTGGTTCTCTGGGACAGGAGGTGTGTAAACGTGGCCTCTGGCCAGACTTCAGCCTCGAGGCAATGAACACCCTCTGGGGTTCCCAGAAGCCCACCAGGCTGTCACAAATGGCTACAGAAAATTAAGTGGTTCTAGATCTCCCAGAGGTTCTCCTTGTCTGTACACAAGAGAAATCAATCAAGTGAAGATAATGTTTTGTTTTTTTTTTTTTTCCCACAGATTCATCATTAGTAGAAATATTCCCTACATTTTATCTTTTAACTTAAATAGTTATTTCATGGCCATCAAAGGCTTCTCAAGCACTTTTTAGAGATGATTTTGTCTCAGAACGGAATTTCATGCCCCATTATCTTGCAATGATTGTAACTTTTACATGATCAGTATTCACTTTTTTTTTTTTTTAATGGGGGCATTGGGGCACAAGCAGCATTGTGAAAACAGTAAGTTGTTTGCCTTACAGATGGGTTCATGGTTGAGTGCTTCTGAAGGTGCACCTATCCTGTTTCCAACACTGGTAATGAGAATATTGTTAAATAAAAGTAGAAATTAAAAATTCAGAATATATTTTACATAATTAGTATTTTAAACTTGTGTGATTTACACACCATTTTAAAGAATGCTTTGCCATACTGTAATTCCCACCATAAATCTCGCCTGTAATATATACATTAAAGTACTCTGAGATTGCTCTAGAATGTGAATTACTAAGTGCTGATGAATAATTTTGAATAATGTGACTGCTTTCACCATTGAGTGGAAAATTAAGATTGTGGTATTGCTCTATTTAGAAATGATTGGTTTGCAAGAGTGAAACTCACAGCTCTTGGCCTCCTCTAAATGATGGTGCTTCTTTCCAGAACTTAGGAGCAGAAACTAAGACTCGCTTGCAGGGTTTATCACACTAAAATGTTCCTACGGCAAAATAATGTTTCCTTCTAGGTGCCCAGACGACCAGTAAATCTTGGACATACCCAGGGGAAGGCTGAAGAGCCCTTGTCACGGAGTGTGAGGGTGTGAGGGTGTGAGGGGGGCACATCCATGGGTGCCTGCCCACATGAACTCCACGAGGATTCTCTCTGGTTTGTGATGACAGGAGGTGGGCACCAAAGCGAGGGCATGGCCTCGCATGGCCCAGGGCTCCACTCTGGTCCAGTTGAGTGTTTTCCTGGGACAGAGAGCTTTCCTGGGACCCCAGGCTTTCAGTGCTAAAACCAGAGAAGAGTCTGGCCCAGCAGGGACTACAGGTCACCCTAATGACGATGATGATGTTGGTGCCAAAGACAACAGCACAATGATGGTTTTAATAATACTAGCGACAGCAACTGCTAACACATGCATGGCTCTGGCTATGGGCTGGCCCTGTTCTAACATTCCAGAATGTTAACCACTTCGACCCTCACAACAATCTCATGCAACACATATGACTGTTTCTCACTTTACCAATGAGGACACTGGGGTTCAGGGAAATTAGGTAACTTATCTAAAGTTACACCTAATAAATAAAGGGGACTTGGTGCAAACTCTGATGGTCTGGGTCTAATGTCCAGGCTCTTGATCACTTTGCTGATATATACATATACATGAATATATATATATATATATATATATATATATATATATATATATATATATATATATATATAAAATAAACATTATATATATATATTTATTATATATATAAAATAATATATATATATATATATAATATAATAAACATTAAAAAAATATATATATATATATATTTTTTTTAATGTTTATTTTTGAGAGAGAGAGAGAGAGAGAGAGAGAGAGAGAGAGAGAATCTAAAGCAGGCTCCAGGCTCTGAGCTGTCAGCACAGAGCCTGACGCAGACCTCAAATTCACAAGCAGTGAGATCATGACCTGAGTCAAAGTCAGATGCTCAACCAACTGAGTCACCCAGGCACCCCTCCCTTTGTTAATTTTAAACCAGCAAGAACCACCACCAGTTCTCAACTGTTTCATATGAATCGGGTTCTTTGCTGGATATTTGATATACTTTGCATGCTTAATGTTCACAAATGTTGTGTAAGGTGCAAATTTATGTCTCGGCATAGAAAGATGTGCCCAAGGTCACACTCTTGGTGAGCGAGGCCAAGACTGGACCCACATCTCACGGACTCTAACCAGAGGTGATCTGATGTGGCAGGGGCCCCTCCTGATTGCTCTGCCAGCAATCACTCCACATTGCCACACACTCACCGTGCAATGGCACACACAGCTGGTGTCTCTTGAAAATGTTCTTGAAAAAGGAGTAGAGATGAGTAGTTTGGGGGTATATTAACTTTATGATATCTCAAAACTTGATTACATACCTTTTGCTGCCCATGTGACAGAAAGTACGTCTGGAACACATCTGCAGCAATGGCAGCTGTCTAAGAAAACACATTTGTGTGATTGTGTGAGTTGCTAATTAAACCGATGCCTTTTTGGAGACCACTATTCTTACTTGAAAAACAAAAAAAATGACTGAGAGACAAATTGTGGTGTTTCAGACCTAGGTCTATGGAACCAATATCAGAATTAGAATTTGGAACACGTTGGGGCACCTGGGTAGCTCAGCTGGTTAAGGGACCAACTACGGCTCAGGTCATGATCTCGTTGTTCATGAGTTCAAGCCCTGCATCAGGCTCTGTGCTGACAGCTTAGAGCCTGGAGCCTGCTTTGGATTCTGTGTCTCCCTCTCTCTGCCCCTCCCCTACTCACATTCTGTTTCTTTCTCTCTCTCAAAAATAAATAAAAATTTAAAAAATGAAAAAGAGAAGAATTTGGAAAACTTCCATTTTTCTCCATGAAGCTTACAGCTTCCCAATACTGAATGATTTTTCTGAATAAGTCAGTGGTGATATTGATGAATATGAGATTTTGATATTGTATAATGGTCTGTGTCCACATTTGGGAGATCTGCCCCAAGACTCACCAGCACTAATGCACACAGTGTCCGACAGACGTCAGCATGTTTAAATATGCCAGGGTACACTTGTGGGTTCATTACAACACCTGAGGTCATCAGTTTGGACACAGTTTGGGAATTGCAAAACCATCCAAATACATAAATGCATACTAGAAGATACGAGCAGCATTAGCAAACACCTTGACTTCATGGATCTTACAGAACACCAACCACACTCAACAACCGCAGAAGGCATGTTCTTTACAAGGGCATGCAGTGAGCTCTCCGAGACAGACCCCACACTGGGCCACAGATTAAGTATCAGTTAACGTAAAAGTACTGAGATATACTGAGTATGTTCTCTGACTCCAACGGAATTAAATTAAAAATCAATAACAAGATTCCTAGAAAACACAATTCCGTATTTGGAAATTAAACAACACACCTGTAATTAATCCACGGGTCAAGGCAAAAATTAGGAAGTATTTCAAAATCAAATGGAAACAAACATACAACCTATCAGATAAGGTGGTACTTGAGGGAAACAGATAGCCTTAAATATTTATATTATTAGAAAAGAAGAAAGGTCTAAAATTGATGACCTAAAATTTTCCACCTGTGGATACCCAGAAAACAGAGTGCTGGGTAAATACAGGAATTATAAGGATAACAATAAAAATCCAGGACGCAGCAACCAGGTGAGCAATAGAGACATTTCATAGTGCCCAAATGTGGTTCTTTGAAAAGGTGAACAAAACTGGTCTTACCTAAACTGGTCCACAGAGGAAGAGAGAGACACACGCTCCTGATACCAGAGATAAAGGGAGTGCCATCCTCACTTGTATTCTACAAGTGTACACGGGAAATACGGAATACTGGAAGTAACATTGCATGAATGAAATCTGAAAGCTTAGACGAATTGGACAAAGTCCCTGAAAATGCAAATTTAGCACAATTGAGGCAAGATGCAGCAGAAACTCTGGGTAGATCTCTGTCTTTTAAAAGGAACTGAATTTGTTAGCAAAACCATGTGTACAAAGAAAACCTCAAGACCACATGGTTTCACTGGTGAATTTCATCAAATATTTAAAGAAGAGGGGTGCCCGGGTGGCTCAGTCAGGTAAGTGTCTGACTTCAGCTCAGGTCATGATCTCACGGTTCATGAGTTTGAGCCCCGTGTCTAGCTCTATGCTGACAGTTCAGAGCCTGGAGCCTGCTTTGGATTCTTTTTCTCCCTCTCTCTCTGCCCCTGCTCACTTTCTCTGTCTCTCTCAAGAATAAATAAATATTAAAGAAAAATAAAAATAAAATAGAACTACCATATGATCTAGTAAATTCTACTGCTGGATATGTACCCAAAGAAAATGAAAAAGATACATGTTTAAGGCAGCATTTACAATAGCCAAGATACAGAAGCAGACCAAGTGTCCATCAATAGAGGAGTGGATACAGAAGACTTGGTCTATGTACATATATGTATACATGGATATATGTGTATATGCTATATATACATACACATAGAACGGAACTTTACTCAGCCATAAAAAAGAATGGAATCTTGCCATTTGCAACAACATGGTTGGAGCTAGAAAGTATAATGCTAAGTGAAGTCACTCAGAGAAAGACAAATACCATATGATTCCACTCATGTGGAGTTTAAGAAACAAACGAACAAAGAAAAAAAGAGACAAACAAGAAAACCAGACTCTTAACTTTAGACAACAAACTGACGGTCACCAGAGAGGACTCAGGTAATGGGATTGGTGAGACAGGTGATGGGGATGGAGAGTAAACTTATGATGAGCATGGAGTCATGTACAGAGATGTGAATCACTCACTCTATAGTTCACATGAAACTCCAATGGGAAACGACCACACCCTCTTGAAATGACTACCACTGAAAGAATGGCAACATTAAATGTCGATGTGTGTGTCGAAGGACTGGGGCTCTCACACGTTGTTGGTCAGTGTTTCATCCATCTCTCTCTGTCTCTGTCTCTGTCTCTCTCTCTCTCTGTGTGTGTGTGTGAATATATATATATATATATATATATATATATATATATATATATATATATATATATATAAAATAAACTTTATATAAACTTTACTTTATATAACTTTATATAAACTTTATATACTTTATATACAAACTTTATATATAAACTTTATATATAAACTTTATAAACTTTATATAAAGTTCACTATATATAGTAAAGTTCATTTACTTATTTTGAGAGAGAGAGAGAGCACATGAGCAGGGGAGGGACAGAGAAACATGGAGACAGAGGACCCAAAGTGGGCTATGCCCTGAACAGCAGAGAGCCCGACGCGGGGCTCAAACTCAAGAACTGAGAGATCATGACTTGAGCCCAAGTCAGATGCCTCACCGACTGAGCCCCCAGGTGCCCCAACTGTCAGTCAGTGTTTCTAACGAAGCGACACATGTACAGCATGACCTGGCAATTCTGTGGCCCAGGCGCTTTCCCAAGGAAAAATAAAAACAGGTGTCCACAAAAGACTTACACACCCCATAGATTTATTCACCAGAGCCAAAAACTAAAAATAATCTTGACATCAGTGAATGGGAGAATGGATAAACAATCTGTGTGTCTATCTACACAGTGACTGGGGCTCAGTAACTTAATCGAACAGAGTAGGTACATAACCTGACTGAATCCTGAAAATCATTATGCCAAGTGAAACAAGTCTACAGAAAACAGCACGCAGTATGGTACCATTTATCCAAAGTTCTAGAACAGGCAAAACAATCCACGGTGGAAAATAACCAGCAAGCGGCTGCTTCCGGGGAGTGGGAAGGGAGCGGGAGGTGATGGGAGATGGGCAGAAGGGAACGTTCTGTGGTGAGGGGGATGTTCAGCGTCTCGCCAGGAGTCTGGGTTACTTACACACGTGCATTTGTCAGAGCGAAATGGGATGATTCACTTAAAATGTGTGTGTTTAGTGTTATGCAAATTTTACCTCAAAAGAAAAAAAATCTAAATCAATACTAAACTCTAGTTTAAGACACGTATGTTGAAGAACCCAGGGAAATTTGCACTGACTTCCACAAGTGACTCTGAAATACATAAAAAGCATATGATGGTTTGATGCTTGGAGGGGATAGAGAGATGGACGAAGCTGTGATAAAACAAGAATAGTAAAAGCTCCATGGAGGAATGTCATGCAGGCCTTCACTGTAAAATTCCGTCAGCTCTTCCGTATGTGTGAAGTTTGTACAGTGGAACGTTGGAGGGGAAACAAAGTAGTGGCTGAGTGCACACTGGGCTCATGCACTTGTGTCCCGCTCTGCTGGATGTAGCTGGCTCTGCAGACGGTGGCCCTGAGCCCTGAGCCCACCAGAGATGCCGTGTGGCTAGGCAACCTGCTCGGTGCTCCCTGGCCATCATCCTCCCTCAGAGGGGTGCACAGGCACGGCAGGCAGGTGGGGTCCAGCACGGACGCCAAGTCATGAGAACATGGGCTCTGAAATCTGATCTCCGGGGTGCGGACTTAGTTCCATTTCTGATGAGCTATTCAATCTCAATCCAGTGATGTAAACCCTGTGTGCCAGAGTTTCTCTGTCTGCAACCTGTGGGTAATACAGCGCCCTCCTCCTCAGGTTGTCACGAAAAACATACCAAACCAGTGCTTTTAAGTGACTAAGGACAGTGAGTAGCACCATCGCCATTGTCACTGTCGCTCTGTGACTCTCATATCCTCTCTGTTCACCTCCGACACAAGGACACACAAGCACTCCCCAACTCCTTCAGCCAACATCCTAATTCCCCATAAAAGTAACCTCAGAAAATGGATGCCTGTCCCAGTAGCCAGCCCACCTCTGCCCTCAACATGCTCAAGCCACAGCATTTATGAGGACACTGGGTATAGCTCCTGGCTTCTCTCTTCCAGTAACCTCACCCTCCTTGCCTCAGTCACCCATCCCCACAGCTCTCTCCTGACCCTGTGGCTGGTGAAGCCACACCACCTCCATACAATCACGTCGAGCACAGCACTCTCGAAACACCACATGTATCTAGACATGTATCAGAGCGACTCACGTGCTCTGGTCATTTTACAGCCAAACCCCAGCCATTTCTGAGAGTCCCTGAGATGCAGATCTAGGGGCCTGTCTGGGGTCCCTTGCCTTCCTTCCTCATGCAGCTTGATCCCTCCTGAGCAGTCAACCCCCTTGGCCTCTGCCCACATGGCGTATGTCCCCAGACGTCCCCTGCCCTGATTAACCCAAATGCTCCTCCTACGTGTGCCTGCACCCACCCAGCTGACCGTGGCAGTAGGCCAGCACAGACATGTGTCCAGGTCGCTCCAGGACTCAAGGCCACCCATCTTGCAAGGGCCGGGGGCTGCTGGCCTCCCCTCTCCCCATGACGGCCTTCCCTCCCAGATCACCAAGGGAGACAGAAGCAACAAGAAAGAGACAAAGGTCCTCCCAGCCATCGCTCGCCTGGCACCCATGTCCCCATGTCTCCTCCACCTGCTCACTCCTGCAAACACACACCCGTGTGCTCTGTGGAGGCTGGGGACCCTGTGTGGACACCAGAGCCCTGGGCCTCTTACAACTTCAAGGCCACCTCTCAACCACAGTCATCTTGTCTTTCATTACCAACACGCTTCTCTACAGAATTCCTTCTTGCCACAGATGTGTCAAAAATGCCCCCCACCTTGAACAAACCACGTAAGCTCCCTTCTCCCACAGCAGGTACCTCAGTCTCTTCTCCCCTTTATGGAAAAGGTCTCAGAGGCTGTGACCATACTCAATGTCACCACCTCTGTTCCTCTCATTTTCCCTGAAACCTTCCCACAGAAGGGCGTTCACATCCCCTATTCCCATCACCTCCTCCAGCAAGACCCGAGGGATCCCATCACCAAATCTCACAGTCAGACTGTCACCAGGGTGGCACCCTGCATGTTCTTTCCTCCACCCCCAGGGCTCACGCTCACCTGGGACACCTCCTACCCTGACAGTCACTGTTCCATCCTCTTCTTGCACCACTGCTCATTCCCAGGTGAGCTCGCTCAGGCACCGGCACCAGCTATGTGTCCATCTCTGTCCTACGGCTCTACCTGCAGCCCACATCACCGAGGCAGTCAGACAAACATCCGGGGCACACTTGGCTGTCCCATTTTATTTCTCCTTTCAATTATACAACACAGACTGATTTAGTACCTACCACGTGCCCCACGTTCTTCTGTATGCTAGACATGTATCAGAGAATAAAACAAACACAACTCCCCACTAATATTCTAGCAGGAGATTCTGTTCTGCTATGAAAGACAATTAACAGTGCAAATGACTAGATTACACGATATGTTAACAGATAACAAGTAGTACTGAAAACATACCATGGCCACGGGGCAGGGAGCCGGGGGAGAGGGCAGTAGGATGTAGTTCTTTACAGGATGGTTCAAGGAGCCCTCAACAGAAGGTTACACTTTTTTTTTTAATTTTATTAATTTAATGTTTACTTATTTTTGAGAGAGAGAGAGAGAAAGAGAGCGGGAGCAGGGGAGGGGCAGAGAGAGAGGGAGACACAGAATCCAAAGTAGGCTCCAGGCTCTGAGCTGTCAGCCCAGCGTCCAACGTGGGGCTTGAACCCACCAGCCATGAGATCATGAGTGACCTGAGTTAAAGTTGGACACTTATCCCACTGAGCCACCCAGGTGCCCCATTTTACATTTTAGAAGAGACTAGTGAGCTGGCAGGAAGCTGGCTGGGGAGGAGTGTCGGGGGCAGCTGGAGGCTGCAGGGCAGGGAGGGGTATGGTGCAGAGGTCCAGGAGAATCAGGGTCAGGACGTGGAGAGGATTGTAGGGACCCTGACTTCTGCTTGGAGTGACATGAGAGTCCACGGACGGGCTCTGTGCTGAGATACAATGTGGCCCTCACTGCTCTGCAGGCAGATGGGACATGAACTTGGGTACAGGGGACGCAGTGAGGATGGCTGGCTGCCATAACCCAGGTAGGAATGATGTTGGTGGCCCAGGCCAGAGGGGTGGTGCTGTGTGGGGACAGCACGGGGTTCTGGTCCAACCAGATGCGTTGAAGAATCATCCATGGGAACCTCAGGGGCGTGTTTATTCTCAGCGTCCCGGTCAGCATCCTCGATCACCCCTGATTGGCCCATATTATCTCCAATCCAAATATCTGCCTTTATCCATCAATCTAGATTAATTTCACAAAAATAATCTAACCCCAAAAAAGAAAACTGCAGAACAACAGAGGATTCCATGTGTGTAAAAGAAAATATTGAGCTTTGGGGGTAGATGTATGCATATGTGATGAATTATAAGAAAAGCAAAGAGGGGCGCCTGGGTGGCTCAGTCGGTTAAACATCCGACTTCGGCTCAGGTCACGATTTCGCAGTCCGTGAGTTCGAGCCTCACGTCGGGCTCTGGGCTGATGGCTCAGAGCCTGGAGCCTGCTTCCGATTCTGTGTCTCCCTCTCTCTCTGCCCCTCCCCCGTTCATGCTCTGTCTCTCTCTGTCTCAAAAATAAATAAAACGTTAAAAAAATAACAAAAAAGAAAAAAAAAAGAAAAGAAAAGAAATAATTATAGCAATTGGGGTAACAGTAGAAGGGGTACAGTTGATGGGTGTTCCTGGGCTTCCTTGTGTTACCTGAGTAGGGTAGAGAATCCACTCATTGCCATTCTTTAAGGAATGCACCCAGTATAGGTACTCTTCTGTACATATGAAATATTCAAGACCGGATAAGGAAAAAGGTGCATTTAGAATGGGAAACGTTCATCTAAATCAGGCTTCTCAAATGTGCATATGTATACATGTGGAGATGCCTTATAAGTACCATAGAGATGTATTATATAGATGACATTGTGGTAAATGCATACATATTTCGATAAAGGTACATAAGAAATAAAGTAGCTAACAGCTAAAAATACTAGTTCTAGAAAATAAACTTACACTGCTTCTCAGCCTTTTGGCTAAGATCAAGTGTAGAAAATGAGTACACAGTGGAAGGTCAAGTGTAGAAAACGAGCACGCAGTGGAAGGGGTGGAGAGAACCCTAACTTAGGCTTCTACATCCTCCCCATCTTTGAGATCCTACTTAGAACGGTAGAAACCACACCTGTGTGTAGCATCGATCTTCTACCTTCTTCTCTACATTTGACTTTGTAAAAGTCATATATTGTATATATTACCTTTATAATATTTTTAAATAGTGGTTAAAAATGGCACACTAGGGTGCCTGGGGAGCTCAGTCAGTTAAGCGTCCAACTTCGGCTCAGGTCACCATCTCATGGTTTGTGAGTTGGAGCCCCACATCTGGCTCTGTGCTGACAGCTGGGAGCCTGGAGCCTGCTTCAGATTCTGTGTCTCCCTCTCTCTCTGCCCCTCCCCCACTTGCACTCTGTCTCTCTCTCAAAAATAAATAAACATTAATTTTTTTAAATGCTACACTCAGCAACCTGAAGATTCCTCATCAATAATCACAATGAAAGTAAAGGTATTTGAAATTTCTTGGCCCCAAACCCTGCCAAAACCAAGAATCATCTCGTCAACACCCCAATGCTGGAGTAGAGCCTGTGGAGCTGTCCCCTCTCATCAGCAACCATTGTGTGGGAGGGACAGCCTGTGGTCACTGCATCCCCAGACATAAAGTGTCAGGAGGCGCGTTCACCAGCTGTCCGTGGTACTGCAATGCTGACCCCTTCCCAGACCGCAGATAAGGGCCTTCAGGGTCTCTTTATGTCTAATGTGCTATAAAGGCCAATGCTGAGACCGAACTTGGCATCCGGGTCACATTTGGCACAACAAACGAGACCTCGGGCCAGAAGCAACTGACTCCACTCATTTGTTGCAAAGAGGAGTGGGGACACATGAAAATGGCCATTTCAGATCACGAGTGTCATGAATACAAATGAAAAATAAACTCACAGTGTCTGCGGGTCATGAAGCCTGTCATGCTTGGCAAGTAGGAGGCGGGACTGAATTTAAAACCATAATCAGACCTGCTAATTGTTCACTCACTGCCAACCGTCTGAGAAAACAAACATATTAATATGGCTTTGACTTTTGATGAGTACTTGTGCGCATCGCCAGATGGGAGAGTACACAGAGATGAGAACACGGGAGGAGAGAAGTAAGGCAGTTTGGAAAACATCAGATGATGTATTGTTTTTGTACGTAACGTTTCCTACCTCTCAAAGAGGGCTGCTGGACTTTCACAGAGATTCCCAAATTCTTCATTAGAAAAACTTTCCGGGGGGGCACGTGGGTGACTCAGTCAGTTAAACATCTGACTCTTGATTTTGGCTCAGTTCATGATCTCAGGGTTCGTGAGAACCCAGGGTTCAAGCCTCACGTAGGGCTCTGTGCTGACAATGCAGAACCTGCTTGGGATTTTCTCTTCCTCTCTCTCTGCACCTCTACTGTGCGCTCTCTCTCTCTCTCTCTCTCTCTGTCTCTCTCTCCCTTTCTCTCTCTCTCTCTCTCTCTCTCTCTCTCTCTCTCTCTCTCTCTGTCTCTCTCTCAAAATAAACATTTAAAAAAAAAAAGAAGAGAAAAACTTGGGGCACCTGGGTTGCTCAGTCGGCTGAATGTCCGACTTTGGCTCAGGTCATGATCTCATGGTCCATGAGTTCCAGCCCCACATTGGGCTCTGTGCTGACAGCTCAGAGCCTAGAGCCTGCTTCAATTTCTGTGTCTCCCTCTTTCTCTGTCCCTTCCCCACTCACCGTGTCTCTCTCTCTCTCTCAAAAAAAATAAAAAAAAAGTTAATTTTTTTTTTAATGTAAAACATTTCTTAACACATGCTGGCCTATAAAGAAGAGCGAATAATACAAATATTTTTAAGGATGGTGAACTTTTTTACAAAGCTTAATTTTTTAATTATTGGCTGCTTTGAGGAGCCTTCATAGGGCATATCAATTGGATCAGTAATTGTATAGCACCCTGAAAAAGCCGTTGCCTCAGAGTACTAATGTCAGAACAAATGATTTCCAACTCATTAGAACTCAACAGAGACCAGAAGAGTGTAAGAATGAACTCTCAGGAGCTGTGAGGCATTTATGTACAGCATGCCCAGTCTTAGACAACCCCACAGGTTGATCTCTCAGGGCATATTTCCAGAAGAAGGAGTCAGGGAAGTCAGCCAAGTTCTTGGAATATCTCAATTAGTAAGTGTCCAACTTGGATTCAAACTCAGGTCAGCCTGTGCCCATCCATGAATCCACACTTCCTTTCAAGCACAGTCTTCAAACATCTTTTTTCTCTTTATGAAACATTCCAGAATTGATGCAGATTCCTTTTGTCCCGCAGGTCAATCAGTGCCAGCCCACAGAGTGATGGATTTCCTTAAGACACTAGAGACCAAGATTCATCTTCTGGTTCAAAAAATAAAGTTTATGTGCTTCTAAAGCCTGGTGTGTATACTGGTAAGTGAGCTAGGTTGAACAGACTTGACTCTGACCCTCATCTTCCTCGTCCTTCAGTCCATGGCACCCCTGCCCGCCCATTCCATGCCTGGACCAGTTTGGGACCCTTGTGCTGCCACCTCTGAACTGTATCCACAGTATTCACTTCAAAGTAAACCAGATGTGCGGGCAGAACAGTGCTCCCCACAAAGATGGCTCGTCTGTGGACCGCAGGATATGGAGAGTACCCTGGGTCACCCAACTGGGTCAGCCCTGAAGGTGGGAAAGGGAGCAGAGAAAGACTGGCGGGTGCACCGTCATGGGTCTGAACCAAGGAGCAGGCGGACTCCAGCCCATGAGGGCCGCTAGCGGCTGAAAGAGGCCAGGAGGTGGGAGTCTCCCTGGGAGCCTCCAAGAGGAATGCGGCATGTGGGCATCGCGACTTCAGCCCAGTGAGACCACAGGTGAGCCCGGAGCTGGGAAGAACAGTGGTGCTTGAAGCCACTTCTCCCTGAGGAGAAGTTTTCCGTCATGTACATCAGCTGATGTCACTCCCTGGTTAACAGGCCACAGCACTTTCTCACTGCTGTTGCAAAAATATCAGCTCCTTGCTGAGCTCAGTGGCCCCAGCTTGGTGGACCTACCTGACACCAAATCCCCTGTGTGTCACGTCCCTCCTCCCCTCTCACTGGACGCCAGGCTCAGGGCCCCTGGTGTTATGATCTGGTTGTTCCTACCTCGGGGACTTTGCCCTCGATGCCCCTCCCTGAAATACTCTGCCCCCTTCCTCTCCTCCAGGCCTCAATTTCCACATCCCCTTCTCAGAGTGTCCTATGCACCGGCAGCAGCAGCTCCAGGGATTGCTGCAAATGCACATTCTCAAACCCCGTGGCATGCCTGCCTGATCAGAGACTCTGGAGATGGTGGGTCCCAGGTGAACTAGTTGACTGAGCCTCCTTTCCTCCCCTCATTCCCCAGGGGGTGGCAGCCTCACCTATCTCCATCTCTGGTACCTAGAATGAGGCAAGCTGCACAGCAGGAGCTCAGTAAATATTTGTGGGATGCATTACTGAAAGTATTTTCTAGAAGCCGCCAAGAAGGCACCACGCTATGTATAAAAAGATCAAAACAGCATGGCTCTGCCCTGCAGAACTTACAGTGGAGTGGAAGAGGTCTTTTCTCATACAGCGTGGTGCACACCATGACAAATTCCTATGACAGCCCGAATGAGGTCCCCTGAACCCATGTGACGCCTGGCTTGTGCCAAGCACAGGACAGATTTTGTGTGATGCATGTCCTCATCCATGAAACGTATACTGTCTCCCCTGCTTAGAACATGATCCCCCCATATGGCTCATTCAGAGACACACCTCTACCTGGTGCCTCCCATCCAGAGGAAGTCATCAAAACAATGGGTTGGCCGTGGGATGCCTGGGTGGCTCAGTCAGTTGGGAGTCTGCTCTTGATATTTGCTCAGGTTGTGATCTCATGGTTCATGGGTTCCAGCTCTGTGTGGGGCTCTGCACTGACAGCGTGGAGCCTGCTTGGGGTTCCCCCTCTCTGCCTCATCCCCACTCATGTGCACTCTGATTGCTCGCTCTTGCTCTCTCCCTCTCTCTCAAAATAAATAAACTTTAAAAAATATGTGTCGGGGTACCTGGGTGGCTCAATCAGTTGTCTGACTTCAGGTTAGTTCATAATCTCATGGTTTCTGAGTTCGAGCCCCGCATCAGGCTGTGTGCTGTCAGCTCAGAGCCTGGAGCTTGCTTCCAATTCTGTGTCCCCCTCTGTCTCTGCCCCTCCCTGCTAGTGCTCGCTCTCTCTCTCTGTCTCTCTCTCTCTCAAAATAAACGTTATGAATGAACGAATGAATGAATTATCATAGATTCAGAAGATAGAAAAATCTTAGAAGAATGTGGACAAGGCAACCAGGCTTTGGGTGTTCCAGACAAAAGGTGCAGTCAGAGCAAAAGCCCTGAGGGGTGGGCACCTTGAAGAAAGGCCAGAGGGGTGGTGGCGGGGGTGCCTCCAGTGACCATGGGGTCGGCAAAGCTGTGGTCCCAGCTGAGGCATGCTGACCCACACCAGGCAGAAGCCTGCGGGGGATGGGGGAGAGGGCTTTACCACAACCCCCACGGAGAGTATTCCTGTCCAGGATTCTCCATCCAGGTGAGTGGTCTCCAGTACAGGATGGGGTCCTATAGCAGGGGAGTCACTGGCCGACCCAGCCTCAGGGGCAGACAGACTGTCTTCCCTGCCCAGCAGCTGAAGACACTGCTGGAAGGGGAGAAGAGACTCAGCCCAGAAGGCAAGTGGCACTTCCCACCTGAACTCTGAAAATAAGGAATGGGTGGTTTGAACTCTGCTTGAAACTATGCATTGGGAGACAGTTAGTCCTTTCAAGGCCATGGGCTAAATAATCTGAGGCATTTTCACAAAGCAGTGACTCATCTGAGATAGATTCACCACTTCACCTCACAGCTGGCCTTGTGGGGACTAATTTGATGACGTGTCTCCCTTCAGTGAATTTCCAAGAAAGGGTTTTGTGCGCTTCTATTTATTTAAGATGAAAAACACAATAAAGCTCTTTATTATCAAACCTATCCTGATTCAGTCGAAGCCCCACAGGTAAAATCTTCACGTGCCCCTGTGTGTAAACAAACACGGACACTGTGCGCGGGGACAGGCACTTCTTCACACACAGGACACTGAGCACGCAACGTCGGCATATATAAAATTACACCAAAACCCAGGGTACTTTTTTTCTCCTTATCAAAAATGTACTGGGCCATAGCTCTGTGAATATACTTGGTGATCTAAGCTATTCATTAAAGGTAATAGAACAGAAAAATAACTTTTGATACACAGCCACTCCAACATGTTATGTTTTAGAGTCTTTGCTAAATCACATTGTCAGAGTTCACTTTATTTTACCAGTGAGTCAATGTGAAAGAATGAACCCTCTCTCTCAGAAATGTCTCTCCTTAATGCTCAGGACCTGCTCTGCTAAGTTTAATACAGTGACAGTTCCAGGCTTCATTTACTCCTTGGAACAAGCCATTAAGTATGCATTGCAGCTCTGTGCCTGCTCTGTGAACTGTCCCCTTTTCTTAAATACACAGCCACGTAGTAAAGGTCCCCCAGGAGGGGATTGGAACTAGGTTTGGTAGTTAGCAGCAAATCAGGCATAATGTGCACGCATCCAGAATCTTTCATGTGACACCAGGAATTTTTCAATCATCATCAAGAATCATAGAATAGTTAGGAATAAGCCTAACCAAAGATGTAAAGGATCTGTACACTAAAAACTATAGAAAGCTTATGAAGGCAATTGAAAAAAAAATAAAATAAAAACAAATGGAAAAACATTCCATGCTCATGGATTGGAAGAATAAGTACTGTTAAAATGTGAATATTACCCAAATCAATCTACACGTTCAATTCAATCCCAATCAAAATTGCACCAGCATTCTTCGAGAAGCTAGAACAATCAATCCTAAAATGTATATGGAACCACAAAAGACTTCAAATAGCCAAAGTAATATTGAAGAACAAGACCAAAGCAGGAGGCATCACAATGCCAGACTTTGGCCTTTACTGCAAAGTTGTAATCGTCAAGACAGCATAGTATTGGCACAAAAACAGACACATAGACCAATGGAATAGAATAGAGACTCCAGAATTAGACCCACACAAGTACGGCCAGGTAATCTTTGACAAAGCAGGAAAGAATATCCAATGGAAAAAAGATAGTCTCTTTAACAAAGGGTGCTGGGAGAACTGGACAGCAACATGCAAAAGAATGAAACTAGGCCATTTTCTTACACCATTCACAAAAATAAACTCAAAATGGATAAAGGACCTGAATGTGAGACAGGAAACCGTCAATCCCTAGAGGAGAAAGCAGGAGAAAACCTCTCTCTGACCTCAGCTGCAGCAATTTCTTACTTGACACATCTCCAAAAGCGAGGGGATTAAAAGCAAAAATGAATTATTGGGACCTCATCAAGATAAAAAACTTCTGCACTGCAAAGGAAACAATCAACAAAACTAAAAGGCAACCGACAGAATGGGAAAAGATATTTGCAAATGGCATATCGGACAAAGGGCTAGTATCCAAAATCTGTGAAGAACTCACCAAACTCCACACCCAAAAAACAAATAATCCAGTGAAGAAATGGGCAGAAGACATGAATAGACACTTTCCGAAAGAAGACATCCAGATGGCCAACAGGCACATGAAAAGATGCTCTGCATCACTCCTCATCAGGGAAGTACACATCAAAAACCACACTGATATATCACCTCACGCTGGTCAAAGTGGCTAAAATGAACAAATCAGAAGACTCTAGATGCTGGCGAGGATGTGGAGAAACTGGAACCCTCTCACACTGCTGGTGGGAATGCAAACTGGTGCAGCCGCTCTGGAAAACAGTGTGGAGGTTCCTCAAAAAAACAAAAATAGAACTACCCTACAACCTAGCAAGAGCACTACTAGGAATTTACCCAAGGGATACAGGAGTGCTGATGCATAAAGACCCTTGTATCCCAATGTTTATAGCAGCACTTTCAACAATAGCCTAATTATGGAAAGAGCCTAAATGTCCATTGACTGATGAATGGATAAAGACATTGTGGTTTATATACACAATGAATACTACTTGGCAATGAGAAATCTGGCCTTTTGTAGCAACGTGGATGGAACTGGAGGGTATTATGTTAAGTGAAATAAGTCAGGCAGAGAAAGACAGATATCATATGTTTTCACTCATATGTGGATCCAGAGAAACTTAACAGAAGACCATGGGGGAGGAGAAGGAAAAAAAAAAATAAAAAAAGAGGGAGAGAACCAAACCATAAGAGACTCTTAAAAACTTAGAATAAACTGAGGGTTAATGGGGGTGGGAGGGAGAGGAAGGTGGGTGATGGGCATTGAGGAGACCACCTGTTGGGATGAGCACTGGGTGTTGCATGGAAACCAATTTGACAATAAATTTCATAAAAGAAAAAAAAGGAATTTTGCAGTCATTAAAAAGTCAGCTGTATGGGAGCGCCTGGGTGACTCGCTTGATTAAGTGTCTGACTTCAGCTCAGGTCATGATCTCACGGTTTGTGGGTTTGAGCCTCATGTTAGACTCTGTGCTGACAGCTCAGAGCCTGGGGCCTGCATCTATTCTGTGTTTCCCTCTTAGCGCCCCCGCCCATTTACGCTCTGTCTCTCTCTTTCTGTCTCTAAAAATAAATAAACATTATTATTTTTTTTTAAAGTCAACCATATGCCTGTTCAGGTATTTTCTCCTGCATAGATGGACTGAGAATTAATAAAAGTGACTACATTATTTAACAGACGCAGTAAAGAGATCATCACCAGGTGAGGACCATCACTGCCACCAACGGCTTCCCCAGCCAGATATGGGACATATGGTGCCTTCTGAGAATGTGCAAACGCAGAGTGTACTGTGCATACTGGGACATACTGGGGCAGGCACAGGCTGGCAACTCCCATTCACCTTTGCAAACAATGAACCTGTGCGTTCTGACTCCAGGAATGCCTGGAATACGGACCGGCTCTAATTAACAACCGAGAGAAACATAGTGGTATAAAATTGATAGAAGAAATGTAAAATTGAACAAATGAATAATGATTAAATGGAAAAGCTATCTGTAACTCCCAGTAAATTATATTTTATGGCATCAAAAACATGCAATTTTTTTCCCCAGAAGAAAGGATCTAGAATTTCCAAGGTAGAGAAATTTGGCATAAAATATGGGAGGAAGAGGGTATTGAATTTAGAAGCATGTCAGGCCCAAGAGGCACAGATGCTAAACTAAACAGTCAGGAAAGGCCTCAAATCCCAAATCAGAGCACCCCCTCCAGCATGCTAAGGGCAGAGGCGCAACAGCGTGAGCTTAGGCCACCCGGCTAGCTTTCCTTCCTTCCTTCCTCTTTCTTTCCCCAAATGCCCCTACGACAGGACCTGTGACAGATGGCAGGATTCTGTCCTGAGGATGTAAGAGGCAGTCTCTATTCCCACATCGCTCACAGGCCAGCGGGAACTTGGCTCAAAGACAAAGTAACACCCCACCTCAGAGCGGTTTCCCCAACTCAAAATGCAGCCAGAATTCGTCAGTGCCCGTGGGGTGAGATCCAGGGTCCCCAGCCCTCCTCTCTGGCACTCCCCCACCTGCCCCACCCCCGATCTTCCTTCTGGGCTCCCAACCAGCTTCACTCCAGCCTCAGGGCCTGCACCTGTGCCCTCCACCTGAAATGCTCTTGTGCTCCATCACTGAGTGGCCGGCTCTCTGTCTGTCACCTACCCCTCCTTGACTTCACACCAGGTGAGCTCCAGTCAAGGCAAACAGACAGCCTCGTAGACAGAGGTGTCCAAGCAACTGCAGGACTCATATGGTGAGGGCAGTGCTCTGAGGAGGAGGTTTTGGCGAGCCCCAGCTGTGTTCACCCCTTGGGTGGCACTGCTGGTGCTCAAGGTCACCCAGAGTTGCAGAGCAGGAGCGATATGGGGAAAGTCAGAATTCTCAGCGTTCTTAACAAAATTCAACGGCTTTTCCTCAAAACAACAACGGAAAACCAGAACACAGAAAAACTTATGTTCCTGGAAGACTTCGATTAATTTCTAGAGTTGTGGAAAAGCTTCTTCTGACCATTTCGGCCATCTTTTCTTAGTGGGAGAGTGACATTCAGAGGTCGTTACTCTGTTGTTTCCCTTCTTTCTGTCTCTGTCTCTGTCTCTCTCTCTTTCACATTTAAACTCCCCTCTTGGCTGCATCAACCTGTAGGCAGCTTCAGTACTTCCCTTTGAAAACTCCTCCCACTTCTCTCGAGTGCTCCCCCAGCTACAGACTCTGGAGGCATCTGAGGGCGCCAGAGCAGCTTCTTAGGCGCATCCACTGCTGCTTCCACTCCACGCTGCTCCTACCCCTCGGCTGGCCCGGGAACCTGCCCAGGGTCTCCTGAGGCCTCCACCTGCCCACACCCAACCGCCATCCTCCATACCCTTGTGGACCTCCCAGCACCGACTTCCTTCCAGAAACACTCCTCCCCTGGCTACAGTCTCCAGTGTCCTTCCCGCTGCTCCTCAGCCTGCTGGTAAGGCATAGTCTCTTCTACCCAGCTGGCAGCCATGGCATTCATCAGAGACAGAAGAGGGGAGAGAGAGGAGAGACAGAGGGAGACAAAAGAGAGAGAGAGAGACAGAAGACAGAGACATGGAGAGACATGGGGAGACAGAGACAGAGAGAAGAGTGGAGTGAGAGACAGAGAGATAGTGGGCCTCACTCCCTCATGGGTGACATCCTCACTGTTGCTCTGGAACCTCACCCAGGCCCTGGCCTCAGCCACACAGGAATGTGTGATTCTCACATGATTTTCTCCAGTCCAGCCCTCTCCTCTGATCTGCAGCTCGCATCTCCCACTGTGCCCTTGTCCCATCCTCTAAACACAGGACCAGGGTGTCCCAGGTAAGTACTGACCTCCTGAAAGCATTGACACATGACCTGGGCTGACAGACCGTCCACTCAGGCCCTGAGACCCTCTGGGACTGCTAGTCCCTACAACTTTTTCCAAATCCCCTGTAATTCCCCTTGGAGTGTGTCTGTGAGCAGTTGCAACATCCATCCCATTTGAAAGACAGGACCCCAGCAATAATCCCCGGAACACTGCTCACCTACACTGTCCTTGCCAGGCTCTTGCAACATGCTACCTGCTGACCATCCTGTCAGGGCACCTGCTCAGAACTGCTGACCATCCCAGTGGGTCACCTGCTCACACCTGCTGACCATCCTGACAGAGTCCTGCTCACACCAGCCCCCTGGAGCCGGCTGGGCACAATTTGTCTGAATCTGCTCAGCCTGTAGGTGAAATGATCAAATGCTACAACCACTGTTGTTACACCTGAGAAGAGGTAGTTGGCACTTCCCAGTTGCCATCATTCCCCAAGCACCTTCAAATGTAAAGATGCTTCCTCCAGCTGACATAGCCACGCTGAGCACCTGCCTGGTTTCAACTCCAGAAGTCAGCCAGGATAACCACCCCTCTCTTGTACAGAAGTCAGTCAGGAGAAACTCCCCACTCTCTCATCCAGAAGTAAGACAGGAGAACCTCCCCTGTCTGGTCGAGAAACCAGTCAGGAGAATCTCTGCTCTCTCTCTCCTGGATGTCAGTCAGGAGAATCTCCCCTCTCTCTCCTGCAAGAGAACCTCCACTCTCTGATCCAGAATTCAGTCAGGAGTACCTCCCCTCTCTCATCCAGAAGTCAATCAGGAGAACCTCCTCTCTCTCTCATCTGGAAGTCGGTCAGCAGAACATCCACTCTCTGGTCCAGAAGTCAGTTAGGAGAAGCTCCAGTCTCTCTTCCAGAAGCCACTCAGGAGAACCTCCCCTCTCTCATCATGAAGTCAGTCAGGAGAACCTCCCCTCTCCTTCATCTGGAGGTCATTCAGGAGAGCTTCCCCTCTCTCTCATTCAAGAACCTTCCCTCTCTGGTCCAGAAGTCATTAAGGATAACCACCCTTCTCCCTCATCCAGAAGTAAGACAGGAGAAACTCTCTGTCTGGTCCAGAAATCAGTCAGGAGAACTTCCCCTCTCTCTCTCCTCGAAGTCAGTCAGGAAAATCTCCCCTCTCTCTCATCTGACATGGGTCAGGAGAACCTCCACTCTCTGGTCCAGAAGTCAGTCAGAAGAACCTCCGCTGTCTCTATTCTGGAAGTCAGTTGGGGCAACCTCCCCTCTCTCTCGTCCGAAAATCATTCAGGAGAACTTCCCCTCACTCTCGTTCAAGAACCTCCCCTCTCTGGTCCAGAAGTCATTCAGGGAAACCTCCCCTGTCTCTCATTCAGAAGTACATCAGGAGAACCTCCCCTCTCTCTCATCTGGAAGTCGGTCAGCAGAACATCCACTCTCTGGTCCAGAAGTCAGTTAGGAGAAGCTCCAGTCTCTCTTCCAGAAGCCACTCAGGAGAACCTCCCCTCTCTCATCCAGAAGTCAGTCAGGAGAACCTCCCCCCTCTCTTCTGGAGATCATTCAGGAGAGCCTCCCCTCTCTCTCATTCAAGAACCTTCCCTCTCTGGTCCAGAAGTCATTCAGGAGAACTTCCCTTCTCCCTCATCCAGAAGTAAGACAGGAGAAACTCTCTGTCTGGTCCGGAAATCAGTCAGGAGAACTTCCCCTCTCTCTCGCCTCGAAGTCAGTCAGGAAAATCTCCCCTCTCTCTCATCCGACGTCGGTCAGGAGAACCTCCACTCTCTGGTCTGGAAGTCAGACAGAAGAACCTCCGCTGTCTCTTATCTGGAAGTCAGTCGGGGAAATTCCCCTCTCTCTCGTCTGAAAGTCATTCAGGAGAACTTCCCCTCTCTCTCGTTCAAGAACCTCCCCTCTCTGGTCCAGAAGTCATTCAGGGAAACCTCCCCTGTCTCTCATTCAGAAGTCAGTCAGGAGAACCTCCCCTCTCTCATCTGGAAGTCAGTCAGGAGAACTTCCCCTCTCTGATCCAGAAATCAATCAGGAGACCTACCCTCTCTCTTGTCCAGAAGTTAGACAGGAGAACCTCCCGTGTCTGGTCCAGAAATCAGCCAAGAGAACCTCCCCTCTCTCTCGCCTGAAAATCAGTCATGAGAACCTCCCCTCTCTATCCTGCAAGAGAACCTCCCCTCTCTCATCCAGAAATCCGTCAGCAGAACCTCCCTTCTCTGATCCAGAAGCCAGTGAGGAGAACCTCCCCTCTCTCTCATCCAGAATTCATTCAGAGTACCTCCCCTCTCTCTTGTTCAAGAAACTCCTCTCTCTGGTCCAGAAGTCAGTAAGGAAAATCTCCCCTCGCTCTCATCCAAAATCAGTCAGGAGAAACTCCCCTCTCTCATCCAGAAGTCATTCAGGACCACCTCCCCTCTGTCACATCCAGAAGTCGGTCAGGAGAAGCTCCCCTCTCTCGTCCAGAAGTCAGTCAGGAGAATCTCACCTCTCTCTCTCCGGAAGTCATTCAGGACTACTTACACTCTCTCTTGCTCAAGAACCGCCCCTCTCTGGTACAGAATTCAGTGTGGAGAACCTCCCTTCTCTCTCGTTCAAAGTTAAGACAAGGAAACCTCCCCTGACTGCTCCGGAAATCAGTCAGGAGTACCTCCCCTCTCTCTTGCCTGAAGTCAGTCAGGAGAATCGCCCCTCTCTTTCCATCAAGAGAACCTCCACTCTCTGGTCCAGAATTCTGTCAGGAGAACCTCAGCTCTCTCTCATCCGGAAGTCATTCAGAAGAATGTCTCCTCTCTCTCTTCAACAACCTCCCCTCTCTGGTCCAGAAGTCACTCTACAGAACCTCCCCTCTCTCCCATCCAGAAGTCAGTCAGGAGAACCTCCACTCTCTGGTCCAGAATTCAGACAGGAGAACCTCCCCTATCTCATCCAGAAGTCAGTCAGGAGAACCTCCCCTATCTCATCCAGAAGTCAGTCAGGAGAACCTCCGCTGTCTTTCATTCAAGAACCTCCACTCTATGGTTCAGAAGTCAGTCAGGTAAACTTCCCATCTCTCTCGTCCAAAAGTCAGTCAGAAGAACCTCCCCTCTGTTGTCCAGAAATCAGTCAAGAGAACCTCCACTCTCTCATCCGGACGTCTGTCAGCAGAACGTCCACTCTCTGGTCCAGAAGTCAGTCAGGAGAACCTCCCCTCTCTCTCGTCCAGAAGTCGGTAAGCAGAACTCCATCTCTGGTCCAGAAGTCAGGAGAACATTCTCTCTTTCTGATCCAAAAGTCAGTCAGGAGAACATCCCCTCTCTGGTCCAGAAGTCAGCCAGGAGAACCTCCCCTGTCCCTCATCTGGAGGTCATTCAGGAGAGCCTCCCCTCTCTCTCATTCAAGAACCTTCCCTCTCTGGTCCAGAAGTCATTCAGGATAACCTCCCTTCTCCCTCATCCAGAAGTAAGACAGGAGAAACTCTCTGTCTGGTCCGGAAATCAGTCAGGAGAACTTCCCCTCTCTCTCGCCTTGAAGTCAGTCAGGAAAATCTCCCCTCTCTCTCATCTGACATGGGTCAGGAGAACCTCCACTCTCTAGTCTGGAAGTCAGTCAGAAGAACCTCCACTGTCTCTATTCTGGAAGTCAGTTGGGGCAACCTCCCCTCTCTCTCGTCCGAAAATCATTCAGGAGAACTTCCCCTCACTCTCGTTCAAGAACCTCCCCTCTCTGGTCCAGAAATCACTCAGGGAAAACTCCCCTGTCTCTCATTCAGAAGTCAGTCAGGAGAACCTCCCCTCTCTCATCCAGAAGTCAGTCAGGAGAACCTCCCATCTCTGGTCCAGAAGTCATTCAGGAGAAACACCCCTCTCTCTCGTCCAGAAGTAAGACAGAACCTCCCCTGTGTAGTCCAGAAACCTGTCAACAGAACCTCCCCTCTCTCTCACCTGAAAATCAATCATGAGAACCTCCCCTCTCTATCCTGCAAGAGAACGTCCCCTCTCTCATCCAGAAATCGGTCAGCAGAACCTCTCCTCTCTGATCCAGAAGTCAGTCAGGAGAACCTCCCCTCTCTCTCATCCAGAATTCATTCAGAGAACCTCCCCTCTCTCTTGTTCAAGAAACTCCTCTCTCTGGTCCAGAAGTCAGTAAGGAAAATCTCCCCTCGCTCTCATCCAAAAGTCAGTCAGGAGAAACTCCCCTCTCTCATCCAGAAGTCACTCAGGACCACCTCCCCTCTGTCACATCCAGAAGTCGGTCAGGTGAAGCTCCCCTCTCACGTCCAGAAGTCAGTCAGGAGAATCTCACCTCTCTCTCTCCGGAAGTCATTCAGGACTACTTACACTCTCTCTTGCTCAAGAACCTCCCCTCTCTGGTACAGAATTCAGTGTGGAGAACCTCCCTTCTCTCTCGTCTAAAGTTAAGACAGGGGAACCTCCCCTGACTGCTCCGGAAGTCAGTCAGGAGTACCTCCCCTCTCTCTTGCCTGAAGTCAGTCAGGAGAATTGCCCCTCTCTTTCCATCAAGAGAACCTCCACTCTCTGGTCCAGAATTCTGTCAGGAGAACCTCAGCTCTCTCTCATCCGGAAGTCATTCAGAAGAATGTCTCCTCTCTCTTCAACAACCTTCCCTCTCTGGTCCAGAAGTCACTCTACAGAACCTCCCCTCTCTTCCATCCAGAAGTCAGTCAGGAGAACCTCCACTCTCTGGTCCAGAATTCAGACAGGAGAACCTCCCCTCTCTCATCGTGATGTCGGTCAGCAGAACCTCCATCTCTGGTCCAGAAGTCAGTCAGGAGAACCTCCCCCTCTCTCTCACCTAGAAGCCAGTAAGGATCATCTCCCCTCTCTCTCCTTCAAGAGAACCTCCATCTCTGGTCCAGAATTCGGTCAGGAGAACCTCCCCTCACTCTCATTCAAGAACCGCTGAACTCTGGTCCAGAAGTCCGTCAGGAAAACCTCCCCCTCTCTCTTCCAAAGTCACTCAGGAGAACGTCCCCTATATCGTCCAGAAATCGGAAAGGATACCTCCCCTCTCTCTCATCCGGAAGTCGGTCAGCAGAACCTCCGCTCTCTGGTCCAGAAGTCAGTCAGGAGAAACAACTTTCTCTGGCATCTGGAGGTTGGTCAGTAGAACCTCCCGTCTCTCGCGCCTGGAAATCAGTCAGGAGATTCTCCCCTCTCTCTCCTTAAAGAGGACCTCCACTCTGGTCCAGAATTCAGTCAGATGAACCTCCCCTCACTCATCCAGAAGCCAGTCAGGAGAATATCCCCTCTCTCTCACAAAAGAACCTCCACTCTCTGGTCCAGAAGTCACTCAGGAAAACCTTCTCTCTTTCTCGTCCAAAAGTCAGTCAGGAGAACATCCCCTCTCTGGTCCAGTAGTCAGCCAGGAGAACCTCCCCTCTCTCTCATCCAGAAGTCAGTCAGGAAACATCCCCTCTCTCTTGTTCAAGAACCTCCCCTCCCTCTCTGGTCCAGAAGTCAGTCAGGAGAACCTCTCCTCTCTGTTGTCCAGAAGTCAGTCAGCAAAACCTCCCTTCTCTGTCATTCATGAGAACTTCCACTCTCTTGTCCAGAAGTCAGTCAGGAGAAACTCCCATCTCTCTCACTCAATCAAGATTGTCCACTCTCTGGTCCGGAAGTCAGTCAGGAGAAACTCCATTCTCTCACCCAGAAGTCACTCAGGAGAACTTCCCCTCTCTTGTCCAGAAGTCAGTCAGGAGAACCTCCCGTCTCTCGTCCAGAAGTCAGTCAGGAGAACCTCCCCTCTCTCTCATCCGGACTGTGGTCAGCAGAACCTCCCTTCTCTCGTCCAGAAATCATCCAGGAGAACCTCCAGTCTCTCTCATTCAAGAACCTCCACTCTCTGGTTCAGAAGCCAGTCAGGAAACCCTCCGCTCCCTCCCGTCCAAGAGTCAGTCAGGAAAACCTCCCCTCTCTCATCCAGAAGTCAGTCAGGAGAATCTCCCCTCTCTCTCATCCAGAAGTCAGTCAGCAGAACCTCAACTCTGTGGTCCAGATGTCAGTCAGGAGAATCTCCCATCTCTCGCCCAGAAGTCAGGCAGGAAAACCTCCACTCTCTCTTGTCCAGAAGTCAGTCTGGACAACCTTCCCTCTCTCTCTCATCTGGAAGTTGGTCAGGAGAACCTCCCATCTCTGGTCCAGAATTCATTCAGAAGAAGCTCCCCTCCCTCTCGTCCAGAAGTAAGACAGGAGAACCTCCCCTGTCTGGTCCAGAAATCAGTCAAGAGAACCTCCCGCCTCTCTCGCCTGGAAGTCAGTCATGAGAATCACCCCTCTGTCTCCTGCCAGAAACCCTCCCCCCGCTCATCCAGAAGTCAGTCAGCAGAACCTCCCCTCTCTCATCCAGAAGTCAGTCAGGAGAACCTCCCCTCCCTCTTGTTCAAGACCCTCCTCTCTCTGGTCCAGAAGTCAGTAAGGAAAACCTCCCCTCTCTCTCATCCAAAAGTCAGTCAGGAGAAACTCCCCTCTCTCATCCAGAAGTCATTCAGGACCACCTCCGCTCTCTCACATCTGGAAGTCGATCAGGAGAACCTCCCCTCTCTCATCCAGAAGTCAGTCAGGAAACCCTCCCATCTCTCTGTCCAGAATTAAGACAGCAGAACATCCCGGCTCTGGTCCAGAAATCAGTCAGGAGAATATTCCCTCTCTCTCATCTGGAAGACTGTCAGCAGAACCTGTACTCTCTGATCCAGAAGTCAGTCAGGAAAACCTCCCCTCTGTCGTCCAGAAGTCACTCAGGAGAACCTCCCCACTCTCTCATCCGCAAGTTGGTCAGCAGAACATCCCATCTCTGGTCCACAAGTCAGTCAGGAGAAGCTCCAGTCTCTCGTCCATAAGTCACTCAGGAGAACCTCCCCTCTCTCATCCAGAAGTCAGTCAGGAGAACCTCCCCTCTCTCGTCCGGAAGTCAGTCAGCAGACCCTCCCCTCTCTCATCCAGAAGTCAGTTAGAGAACCTCCCCTCTCTCTCGTTGGGAAGTCATTCAGGAGAACCTCCCCTCTCTCTCTCATTCAAGAACCTCCCCTCTCTGGTCCAGAAGTCATTCCGGAGAACCTCTCCTCTCTCTTGTCCAGAAGTAAGACAGGAGAACCTCCCCTGTCTGGTCAAGAAATCAGTCAGGAGAACCTCCCCTCTCTCTCGCCTGGAAGTCAGTCAGGAGAATCACCCCTGTCTCTCCTCCAAGAGAGCCTCCACTCTGTGGTCCAGAAGTCAGTCAGGAGAACCTCCATTCTCTCATCCAGAGAGAATCTTGTCAATCAGGGGAACATCCCCTGTCTCTCATCCGGAAGTCGGTCAGCAGAACCTCCGGTCTCTGGTCCAGATGTCAGCCAGGAGAATCTCCCCTCTCTGTCATCGGGAAGTTGGTCACCAGAACCTCCAGTCTCTGGTCCAGAAGTCAGTTAGCAGAACTTCCCCTCTCTCGTTCAGAAGTCATTCAGGAGAACCTCCCATCTCTCATCCAGAAGTCAGGCAGGAAAACCTCTCTCTCTTGCCCAGAAGTCAGTCAGGAGAACCCTCCCTCTCTCTCATCTGGAAGTTGGTCAGGAATGCCTCCCCTCTCTGGTCCAGAAGTCAGTGAGGAGAACCTCTCCTCTCTCTTGTCCAGAAGTTACAACAGGGGAACCTCCCCCTGTCTGCTCCAGAAAACAGTCAGGAGTACCTCTCCTCTCTCTTGCCTGAAGTCAGTCATGAGAACCTCCCCCCCTCTCCTTCAAGAGAACCTCCACACTCTGGTCCAGAATTCAGTCAGCAGAACCCCACCTCTCTGGTCTAGAAGTGAATAAGGAGAATCTCCCCTCTCTCTCTTCCCAAAGTAAGACAGGAGACCTCCCCTGTATCGTCCAGAAGTCGGTCAGGAGAACCATCCCGCTCTCTTGTCCAGAAGTCGATCAGCAGAACCTCCACTCTCTTGTCCAGAAGTCAGTCAGGAGAACTTACCCTCTCTCCCGCCTGGAAGTCAGTCAGGAAAATCTCACCTCTCTCTCCTTTAAGAGAATCTCCACTCTCTGGTCCAGAATTCAGTCAGGAGCCCTCCTCTCCTTCCCTCGTCCAGAAGTCAGTCAGGAGGTCCTCCCCTCTCTCTCATTCAAGAATATCCACTTTTTGGTCCTGAAGTCAGTCAGGGAAATCTCCCTTCTATCTCGTCCAAAAGTCAGTCAGGAGAACCTACCCTCTCTGGTCCAGAAGTCAGTCAAGAGAACCTCCCCTCTCTCTCATCCAGAAGTCAATCAGCAGAACATACACTCTCTGGTCAATAAATCAGTCAGAAGAACCTCCACTCTCTCACCGAGAAGTCACTCAGGACAACCTTCCCCCCTCTCATCCAGAAGTCTGTCAGTAGAACTTCCCCTCTCTCTCATCCGGAAGTCGGTGGGCAGAAACTCCCATCTATTGTCCAGAAGTCAGTCAGGATAACCTCCCCTCTCTCTCATCCGGAAGTCATTCAGGAGATCCTCCCCTCTCTCCCATTGAAAAGTAAGACAGGAGAACCTCCCCTGTCTAGTCCAGAAATCAGTCAGGAGGACCTCCCCTATCTCTCGCCTGGAAGCCAGTCAGGAGAATCTTCCCTCTCTCTCATCCAGACGTCGGTCAGCAGAAAATCCACTCTCCGGTCCAGAATTCAGTCAGGAGAACCTCCCCTTTCTCATTCAGAAGTCAGTCAGGAGAACCTCCTGTCTCTTGTCCAGAAGTCAGTCAGGAAAACCTCCCCTCTCTCTCATCCAGAAGTCAGTCAGGGGAACCTCCCCTCTCAGGTGAAGAAATCAGTCAGAGGACCTACCCACTCTCTCGTCCGGAAGTCGGGCAAAAGAACCTCCACTCTCTGGTCCAGATGTCAGTCAGGAGAACCTCCCTCTCTCTCATCTGGAAGTCTGCCAGGAGAACTTCCCCTCGCTTGTCCAGAAGTCAGTCAGACAACCTCCCCCCTCTCTCTTTCAAGAACCTCCACTCTCTGGTCGAGAAGTCATTCAGGAGAACCTCTCCTCTCTCTCGTCCAGAAGTAAGACAGGAGAACCTCCTCTGTCTGGTCCAGAAATCAGTCAGGAGAAACTCACCTCAATCTCGCCTGGAAATCAGTCATGAGAATCACCCTTGTCTCTCCTGTAAGAGAACCTCCACTCTGTGGTCCAGAATTCAGTCAGGAGAACCTCCCCTCTCTCATGCAGAATGCAGTCAGGAGAACCTCCCCTCTCTCATGCAGAAGTCAGTCAGGAGAACCTCAGGTCTCTAATCCAAAAGTCATGTAGGAGAACCTCCCCTCTCTCATCCAGAAGTCAGTCCGGAGAACTTCCCATCTCTCGCATCCGGAAGTCGATCAGCAGAACCTCCGCTCTCTGGTCCAGAAGTCACTCAGGAGAACCTAGCCTCTCTCATCAAGGAAACATTCAGGAAAACCTCCCCCTCGCTCTAGTCCGAAAGGCAATCAGGAGAACCTCCCCTCTCTCATCCAGAAGTCAGTCAGGAGAAGCTACCCCATCTCTCATCCGGAAGTCAGTCAGCAGAACCTCCACTCTCTGGTCCAGAAATTAGTCAGGAAAACCTCCCCTCTCTCGTCCAGAAGTCAGACAGGAAAACCTCCCCTCTCTCGTCCAGAAGTCAGTCAGGACAGAAGTCAGTCAGGAGAACCTCCCCTGTCTCTCATCTGGATGTTGCTCAGGAGAACCTCTCATCTCTGGTCCAGAAGTCAGTCAGGAGAACCTCCCCTGGCTCTTGTCGGGAAGTCATTCAGAGAGCCTCCCCACCCTCTCGCTCAAGAACCTCCCCTCTCTGGTCCAGAAGTCATTCAGGAGAAACACCCCTCTCTCTCACCCAGAAGTAAGGCAGGAGAACCTCCCGTGTCTAGTCCAGAAATCTGTCAACAGAACCTCCCCTCTCTCTCGCCTGGAAGTCAGTCCTGAGCATCACCCCTCTCTCTCCTGCAAGAGAACCTCTGCTCTCTGGTCCAGAAGTCAGTCAGGAGAACCTCAAGGCTCTCGTCCAGAACTCAATCAGGACAACCTCCCCTCTCTCTCTTCCAGAATTCGGTCAGCATAACCTGCCCTCCCTTGTCCACCAGTCAGGAAGGAGCACCTCCACTCTCTCTCTTTCGGAAGTCATTCAGAGATCCTCCCCTCTCTCTTGTTCAAGAACCTCCTCTCTCTGGTTCAGAAGTCAGTCAGAGGAACCTCCCCTCTCTGGTTCAGAAGTCAGTCAGGAGAACTTCCCTTCTCTTATCCAGATGTCAGTCAGGAAAACCTCCCCTCCTTCTCATCCAGAAGTCAGTCAGGAGAACCTCCCCTCTCCCTCATCTGGAAGTTGATCAGGAGCACCTCAATTCTATGGTCCAGAAGTCACTCAGGAGAACCTCCCCTCTGTCTCGTCCAGAAATCAGTCAGGAGAACCTCCCCTCTCTCTTATCCAGAAGTCGGTCAGGAAAACCTCCCCTCTCTCTCGTTCAAGAACCTCCCCTCTCTGGACCAGACATCAGTCAGGAAGAACCTCTCCTCTTTCTAAACCAGAAGTCAGTCAGCAGAACCTCCCTTCTCTGTCATTCATGAGAACTTCCACTCTCTTGTCCAGATGTCAGTCAACAGAACCTCCCATGTCTCTAACTCAAGAACCTCCACTCTCTGTTCCAGAAGTCAGTCAAGAGGACCTCCCATCTCTCTCATTCAACAACCTCCACTCTCTGGTCCAGACGTCAGGAAAACCTGCCCACTCTCTCGTGTAAAAGTCAGTTAGGACAACCTACCCTCTCTCGTACAGAAGTCAGTCAAGAGAACCTCCCTTCTGTCTCATCCGGAAGTCGGTCGGTACAACCTCCACTCTTTGGTCGAGAAGTCAGTCAGGAGAACCTCCCTTCTCTCGTCAAGAAGTCAGTCAGGTGAACCTCCCCTCTCGTGTCCAGATGTCAGTCAGGAGAACCTCCCCTCTCTCATCCAGAAATCAGTCAACAGAACCTCCCCTCTCTCTTATCCGGGAGTCACTCAGGAGAAACTCCCCTCTCACTTATTCAAGAACCTCCCCTCTCTGGTCCGGAAGTCAGGAGATCTTCCCCTCTCTCTTGTCGAGAAATAAGACAGGAGAACTTCCCCTGGTCTGGGCCAGAAATCAGTCAGGAGAACCTTCTCCTCACTCTTGTCCAGAGGTGAGTGAGCAGACCGTCCACTCTCTGGTCCAGAATTCAGGCAGGAGAACCCCCCCCCCCCACCCCCTTCTCTCTCATCTGGAAGTTGGTCAGGAGAACCTCCCCTCTCTTGCCTGGAAGCCAGACTGGAGACATCCCCTCTCTTCTTTCAAGAGAACCTCCACTCTCTGGTCCAGAATTCCATCAGGAGAACCTCCTTTCTCTTGTCCAGAATCAGTCAGGAGAAGACCCCCTCTCTCTCATTCAAGCAACTCCACTCTCTGGTCCAGAAGTCAGTCAGGAGAACCTCCCCTCTCTCTCATCCGGAAGTTGGTCTGGAGAACTACCACTCTCTCATCCAGAAGACAGTGAGGAGAACTTCCCATGTCTCCCATCTGGAAGTCAGTCAGAAGGACCTCCTCTCTCTCTCATGAGCCCCCACACTGAAGCCAGAGTGTCTTTACCAAGAACAAATCAGACCATAGCCTGTTCCTGATCTGAATTCCCACTAACTTGCAAAAAATTCTCCATATTGGCCACTGGATTCCCACATGGATCATTTCATTCTCGCAGTTCCAAGGGGACAGGTGTTTGGAAAAGGAGGAATGGCCAACATCTTTAATTGTGGTAAAGGCATCTAGTGCGGTGAGTACTAGAATGTGTGGAGTGAATTTACAGGATGGAAGCCCTCTGCATCCTGGAGCTGAACTAGTTCAGCAGCTATCCCCTCTTAGGAAGGGAGGAAATGATCTGTTCACTGATTTCCTCTCAGCACCTATGTCACATATGGCATGCAGCTGGTGCCCAATAAGTGCATCAAATGAAAGACTGAATGTCAGGTGTGAAGGGCACCATCCCAGGGAGGACGCCAGCTGCCCAGAAGGACCTTTACCTCCGTGCCCTCTGTGGACAAGGATGACACCACGCAGAGCATCCCACGTCTACGTACATTGGGTGAGTCAATTCAGAGAGTGTGTGATGTGTCTGCAGCTCTCCGTGAACAGCCCGTTTGCCTCTTGGTTGGCCTCACGTTCACAGGTCTGTGGTGCCTTGATGTGGAGGACTGTGCTATAAGCTTCACCGTAAGCTCATGATACTTTGGAGGCTTCACTGTGAGTCTGCTCCTGGGGCAGGAGGCATGACACTGACCTCATGACACACAGTTTCTTCTGCGTCTTTTGATGCAACAGTGAAACAGTACTCGTTTATTCTGGTTTTTAAAAATTCCCGGGTTATAAATTAAGAAATGAGTCCTTGAATCAGGAGTAGGCTCCTGCGTGCGGTCTTGTGATTCTTCCACCCTCACCTTCCATGGTTCAGGATGAATACAGCCAATCCTGGTGCGGAATGGGAGAGTAGCGGAGGGTATCCAACCGCTGTGGGGAGTGGAAGCTGTGATTCTGAAATCATTGTTCCAGGGCTTACTGCAACAAAGGGTCAATCAGCAATCTTCAAAAGCGGCCACAGGTGAGCTGGGGAGCCCCTCGCTGCTGGCAGACTGGGTCTCAGCTTCCTGCTGAGACAGGGGCCCTGCCCTCAGCGACCTGCCACCTGGGCTCCCTGGGGCCAGCGGGGTGTTCTTCAACACAGCGCACAAGGGACAGCCTCCTCACCAGACAGATGTCACAATCTTTTGTAGGGCAATACCAGAAACGACATTCCAATCTTCGCCACATTCAGTGGCTGAAAGCAAGCAACGGATCACGTCCGCACTAGAGGGAAGGGAATTCCAGGGACATGAGTTCCGGGAGGTCATCTTACTCTGCCTGCCACGCCTCTAGACCCCAGTCCCCAGCAAAGGGTCTGAGGAAGAAGAACCCACAGTCCTCACAGTAAAACACGCGTTTCCCTGCATCTTGCACACCGTCAGTTTTAGGAAGACACGGCGAGGCAAACGTTGTTAGCCAGTGCCTAAATCATCCAGGCGTTTTTAGCCAAGTGGAAAGCTACTTATTTACTGAGTAAGAAAGAAAGAAACAATCCCGGCCCTTGTGAAGTCTTCAGCTCAGTGCCAAGCAGCATGCTTCAGTGTAGCGATGAGAACACTAAATAACAGAAACACAAAACAGCAGCAACAGCCATTTTTTAAAGGAATTTTGTAAATTTGAAGTCCAATATAGACGCTAATAATTGTTGTATTTACTCTGAATAACTCATCATCGTTGCAAAGATCTGGCTCATCTTTCCTGTGTGTTCGATAAAGCATGTATTTATAAATACATGTTGAGGTTCCCAGAGAGCTGTGTGCTCCATTCTTCATTCTGAGAGACAATTGATTACCAGTACCTTGAAGTCACTTTTCAAGGAATAACCATCAATATTGACAGCTGCCAGTCTTTTCCATTTATAATCAGCTAAAAACAGTTCTTGCCCATGGGGAAAATATTTACATTTCCAACCTACGGTTACTTTCTAACTCCCAGGGTAGGAATCAGGCATTATGTTGTGGTTCCTTTGAGATTCAGCTGTCCAAAGAACAGCTGACACAGAGAGCTGTGTGCACATTTGGAAGGGGGCTGATTAGCATGTGCACCTGCAGAGCACATACACTCCTTGCAACCTTGTTCTCCAGCACCGGCATTCTGCACAGGGCTGGACACCAGTGGGGCAGGGCAGAAGACACCCACCACTCGGGGTCAGAAGGACCTGAGCTTGAATTCCTGCCTCCCCCACCGCTAAATTAATCATGTCCCCAAGCAATTGCTTCATCTCTGAGTCTCAGTCTCCCCCGGGCAAACCATCAAGGGCCCACCACCAATTTGTTGGGTGCTACAAGGGGAAGGTGTGTGAAGTCCCGTGGCATTAGATGCCATTAGTTATGCTAATAGAATTTGGCAGGTGGAACTTGCAGGTTTGGGCACTGTTTTTGAAAACTTTGTTTTATGTAAAATTCCAACCTTAGACAGAAATAGAGAGAACAGAAAAATGAGCCCCATGCATCCATCAACGGGGATCGACAATTAATAATTCACGCCAATTTGATTCCTTCCGCATCCACAAACACTCCTCCTTCAAATTATTTTGAAACAGAACTCAAACTATCATTTCATCTATAGATATGTGAAAATGTATCTCCAAAAGATAGAGGCTCCTTTACGTGCAATCTCAAGACTATACCGCACTGAAAGTAATAATCTCTTAACATCACAAAACATCCAGCTGGGAGTTGATTTCCTGATCATCTTATGTATTCTATTTTTTTAATGCTTATTTATTTACTCTTGAGAGAGAGAAAAAGAGAGAGAGAGAGAGGGAAGGAGAGAAAGTCAGGGAGGGATGGAGAGAAAGGGAGACAGAGAATCCCAAGCAGGATCCCATCTGTCAGCACGGAGCCTGAAGTGGGGCTCCATCCCATGAACTGTGAGATCATGCCTGAGCTGAAACCAAGAGATGGACACTTGGCCGACTGAACCCCCCAGGTGCCCCACTCGCCCTTTCGACTTTAAACTCAGGCCAGGACTTTCCAACCCTTGAAGTGTTGACATGTGGGGCCGGGTAACACTTTGCTGCGGGGCCTCTTGTGCATGTGAGAGTGCTAAGTGGCCTCCCTGGGCTCTACCCACATGAGGCCAGGAGGACCCCTTCCCCTCAGTGGTGACCAGCAAAAATGTCTCCAGATGTTTCCAAATGTCTCCTGGTTGAAGAGGAGGCCTCACCTCCTGTGGAAAATTGCAGATTTGGAAGATGAGAGGCACTGCATCAGAAACAGTAAGAGATTGCCAGTCTTTTCTAGCAGGGCGGAGAAGCCCCCAGCCCCTCAGTTTCATAGTCATTTGATAGGGACTGAGCTTGACCCGCACACACCCTGAAAACCATAGAGCACAGGGGTGGTTTGCAAGGTAACTGGCAACTCCGGGGCACGTTCCCTGTACTAGATTCAGCTCTTTAAAAGTACTGGATACAAGGTTTTGCAACAGAAAAATGGGCTTGTATGTTGTGTTTCACTGGTGGAAAGAGAATTGTTTTCTCTTAGCCCCCCCACCCCGACCCCACCGGCCCAGCTAGTCTGGGGACAGCCGAGACAAACGAGTGAAGAAGGGGCCCACACGACCTCACCTGTGGGAAGAGCATCCTCATGGCAGCCCTGGGGAGACGACAACCAAGTGAGGAGCTCACTGCCATGTGCTCTCCCCATCCCTACCCCCGCCCCCATCCCCAGCCACCAGCAGAAAGGTGGCAGCTCCCTTTTTGAGGACAGGAGCCACGCTGGCCGAAGGTGACACACTCTGTGTTCAGAACACTTGTGTGATGGTCACACCTGTCTCTTTGGGGCTCCACAAATATGCCACCAGCCATCATCAAGACCATCCCCCATCCAGCCTGTGTGTCATGAAACTGGACGACCTTCATTCAGGGTCAAGATCTGGAGACTGGTGGAGATGATGGCAGGACCCCTTAGTCTTCTGGGGCCCAGATTTGACTGGTATGTGAGAGTCAGCCCAAGGCAGGCTTCTCTGTCCCCTGAGTAGGATTTCATCCATCTGTGGGAGGCTCGTGAGAACATCCCGGTGTATGTGTGTGCACACACACTCACACACACCTCTCAGGGATAATACAACGTTGTCAGCTCTGAGCACACGATGCATGAACTCTAGGCAAATGTGTTTACCAAACTGCAGGGTTTTGAGGGGGGGAAAAGGATACTGATGCTATCTCTGCCCCAAACTGGTTTAAGGTTACCAGTAAAGGTAAGAAGGAGTGGTCTCAAACACCAACCACCCCTGAAATACTGAGAGATTTGCCAAACTCATAGTGAACAAGAAACACAAGAGCAGAGCCTATCACAGAGATATTCCTGATGTACCGAGAACCCGGAACGGCACTCTGTGCCCCTCATCCTTCATCATGGCCATGAATCTCCACAACCATTTCAAGAACTAAGCATCAGCACTGCTCCCTTCTCACAGATGAGAAAACAAAGGCTTGAAATCTTCCACCCATATTTCCTTGGTCTGACAGCTAAGAAGGAGCGTGACGGGTGCTTAGTTCTCCAATTCCACTTTCCCAATCTTATTTAATAGTGAGGATTGCTTCCGGAACATGCACAAGAAAGTAGCCAGCAGGCCTTTCATGATAGACGGTGCTTGTAAGATAAACATCGATTCGGTTGGATTGACGCCCTCCACCCCCCCCCCCCCCGGCCCCGTAGATATATAGGGTTTTGCTTTTAGCGTATCCTCTCCTTTACCTGGAAAACACACACACACACACACACACACACACACACACACACACACACACACACACACACACATATTGACATATCATTTGAAAAGCTTACAAATGACTCTTGCAAGTATAATAACACCACTGATCAGTAGACTTGGAGATGAGGCACGCGCTGGGATAAAATTATTTTTCTCCCAAAGGGACAACACACTTAGCGATAAAGTGCCCATCAGCAGATCCTGCCCAGCAGTGAAAACATAGGCTATGGACATATAACTAGGGAGGGTGTGCACAGCATTCTCAGCTGGAACACAGAATTATTTTATTTATGAAAAAGCACTTGCGCAATTTTGCTGAGAGAGGGGCTTACTTGGGAAGGAGAGTGATTTCTGCTCAGATTTCTTTATTGCTATGAAATGGAACTCCAAGCGCTGCCCAAAAAACTGTCATCGTCAAGTCTGCATTTCAGGGATCAGGAGTGAGCCATAAAAACTGACTCCTGGCAGGCTGCAACTTGATAACCATCCTCTAAATGAATAACCAGCTTCTTCTGTCACTCCTCGTGGTAGCTTAGACATGAACACTCTTCGGAGTACCAGATGTTCAAGAGAAGCCACTGCAGTGTCACTGGACGGAGGGAGGGTGGCTAGAGATGGGAGACACTTCTGTGGATTATGACAGCAGTGCCTTGTTTCCATATAGTTCCTGCTTTCAGACTGAACAGATGGAACCTTCACTCCCTGCACAGTATGAGATATTCCTCCCCAAATGATCATCCTTGGTGCCATCTCCCAGCCAGCTTTGGGCCATCGCAGTTACACACAAGTCTGTGCCATGAAGTCTCAGGGAGGGGGAGTGAGCAGAGAGGTGCTTCTTTCTAATGCACCCTGACCTTCCTCAAGCCACACGATCCCCAGTGTCAGAGAACAAGTCCTGATGGGACCAAGTCTTTCGTTTTCAAACCGTGGTCCTCAGACACCCAGGGCACCACATCTTCAGAACCGCTGGGTTTTCCACCTCCAATTAAGGATTTGGGGGTATAGCATGGAGCTCCAGGGAGTCTGGACACGGCTTATTTGCAACAGTAAAGAATGAGTTCCGACCACTCAGGATAAGCTGTGAAGGCTTGTGGTGTCTCTCTACTGATGCTTCTCCATGCTTCTCCCCACCCATCCCACACCCTGCGGGGGCAGGCAGTATGGCAGGGACTAAGTTGACGGAGGGACTATGGGGATTTACATGGTTTTGGAACTTACAAAACTTGCTCAGAGTTTTTCCTCCTGGCTCAGGCCGGGTCCAGGACATGGCTCGGTCCATAAAACCAGCTCTGAGGCCACAGGCCAAATGGTTTCCATCTTTTTTTTTTTTTAATGGTTATTTATTTTTGAGACAGAGATAGACAGAGCATGAATGGGGGAGGGTCAGAGAGAGTGGGAGACAGAATCTGAAACAGGCTCCAGGCTCCCAGCTGTCAGCACAGAGCCCGACACGGGGCTCGAACTCAAGGACCGCGAGATTATGACTTGAGCCGAAGTCGGATGCTTAACCGACTAAGCCACCCAGACCCTCCCAAACAGTTTCCATCTTAATTCACCCAGCTCCGGGGTCCACCACTGCAGCTGTGGAGGCAACTGCATCCCACAACTTGGTTTCCTCCTTGCACTTTGCTTCATGAAGCCCCAGAACACACGAGCTGGACTGTTCCCCAATTCCCTGCTGGCAAAGTGAGCTCTTCTCCACTCCTCAGTCGTTGCATGGAAATTGTGGTGAGGTGGGGGACCCCGGAACCCTGTTCTGGCCCCAGGCCTGTCTGTCGACAAGAATGTGAATTAGGAACCGGTTTTCCTGCCCAGCAGAGTGGTTCGTTTTCCTACTGTGTATAATGAAGACTCTTGCTCAGACTTGTCCATCCCCAACACAATGTTCCAGCAAGGCACAGTAAGTATTTCATCCTGTTAGACATCAGATGGACCCGTTACATGGACACAGTGTAGCAACGGGGCTTGTTCTGTCCTCTGGGAGATAAAACAGTTCTCCCATGAATTCACTAACACACTCATTGAGCATTCACTATGTAAACGGCCAATTGGGGTTTACTGAGAAGCCAGAGGTGGGACCCTTGTCCTCACAGCTGACAAGTAGCTGTGGATAGTACCGCTGAGCTCCGAGAGTCCGCAGACAAGGACCTGGCTTAGCGTAGCACTAGGTGACCTGTCCAGACAGGGAAGGCCACTCACATGCAGGGGAAGACACTTCTCCAGGTGGGGAAGGGCTCAAAGGAGGAGGTCCTGGAGAGAAGGGGGATATGAGCAGGGTTCGGCAGGGGTCCAGGTGGGGAACTGCAGCTGGAGTCACAAGACAGGCTGCATCTGCCCCCTTGTGTCACACGGAGGGCGCTTGGTGGCCCAGGCATTTGGTGACGTGAAGGCGTGGGCCGGGTAGGGAGGCAGTTTGTCCCCATCGCTCTGCCCTATGAGTCCAGCCCATGTTGACTCTCCCAGACCCCCAACCAAAGATGGCTCAGTGGCCTCCACCTCCCTTCAGCTGGTGAATTATGATGGAAGTGGTGGTCCCAGGGCCCAGGGGACGTCCCTCTGTAGGAAGAAAGGAAGGAGACAGATGTGCTGTCAATGCTGGGCAGCAAATTATCCAGCAGGCGACGGTGGGCCAGGCAAATTCACATTGGTGCATATTCACGGAGCCTTGCACACAACATGGAAATACAAGACTCTAGCAGACAGGAATATGTTCCTTAAAGGGGAATTTGTTCATTAGTGAAGGAAAAGCTTCACAGTTGGTAGAAAGAAAGTGGACTAAGTCGTATATTCAGAGGAACAGGACAGGCCAGTGGAAACTTAAAGAGAAACCAGCCAGACAAGGAGGGGCTGGCACAAACTTGCAGAAATGTCTTGAAGACCAAAGCAGGGAGGAGAGCAAAGGGCACTCAGCTAGGGCCAGACTTCCTTCTCTCTCAGTTACCTGGCGACCAACCCCCTCAGGATGGAAATGATTTAACGGTGAGCAAACCCACACGTTCATGGATGAAAATACCAGCTAGGCAGGACCACCCTGGAGGCCCTGAGGGAGGCCTTTAGAGAGGGCTGTTCACCAGTCAGGGCAGCCTGGGGGTCCACACTGGGGTAAGTCGGGGGCCACCCACAGGCAGACCTGTTCTTCTGCTTCACTGTAACAACTTCCTGCACAGGCTGTCCACACACTCTCATCTTCGTGTTTGCTGGACCTGGCACTGGAGATGGGAAGGACCCGCACACCCAGTGCTCGCTTCCTGTTATGGGATGGCACTAGCAAGCCCCCCTATTTCTCTGACCTCCCCGAGGGTCCCATCAGCAGCAGGATGTGACGGTCACAGGGGAAGGGAGGCCCACCGGCAGTCATGATGACTGCGTGGCACATCTTCAACTGTCTGTGGTTTCAGGCCAGTTGCTGGCAAAGTTACTCCCGGGAGAACTCGATCTTCCCCTGTGAGCCTCCCTCCCGCACCTGGGGGGAGGGTCCCTCAGCACAGTCTACATCCCCTGGGACGTTAGACTCTCCCCATGTCCACCTCTAAGCCAGGACCTGGGGAACAGAGAGGATACACTCTGTAGCCACGAGCCACCCAGCAACCCGGGAAGGGCAGTATGACACATGCTCCTGAAATCATTATTAGTCTTGCAACAATCCCAACTTCTAATCCCACCGATGAGGCCCTAGCCCCTGAAACAGCCGGATGTGCGCAGAAAGACAGAGGTAAATCAGTGCACTTGGTGGCGCGACGACACATTTTCTGTTGGCAATGCTGGGGGCGGACGCTGCTGGAATCTCTTGGATGGAGGCCAGGGATGGTGGCAGATATCCTGCAGCAGCCAGAAAAGCTCCCGTGGCAAAAAGTAATCCTGCCCAAAGTGTCAACAGTGCTGTTGTGAGAAACCGTGATGCAAAATTGTGTTCATTGCAACGATTTCACAGTTGAGGCAGAGGAAAAAAAAAAAAAAAAAGGAAACGGCCTAACTTTCCCAACATAGAGACTTGCTTTAAATGCATTTAATAACTGGACAATGTCAAATTCAAATACCTTTTAAAAAGTTCACTTTTTAGGAAAATTTAATGGCATGAGAAAATGTTCCTGGTATATTGCCGAGCAAACTGGTCAGTGATTCCCAAGGGTTCTGGAGGAAAGATGGACAGGCGAGCCTCAAGGGAAATACTCCAAGTGACACTGTAATCGTGGATGGAAGTCACTGCGCGTCTGTGGAAGTCCGCAGATGTACAACACCGAAAATGAACACTAAGGCCAAGTGCAAGCTTTACGGTTAATGACAGAGGATCCCCACCGACCCAGCGCCCATACCTCCTGCACCCTCCCAGGCAAGCTGCCAATGGGAGGAATGGGGGAGCAGGAGGGAGAACATACAGGGGGAGCCTTGGCACTCCCCACGGGTTTCTCTGTGAAACTAAAACTGCTCGATGAGTCCATTACTTAAAATAATGATAAAGGAGGTTACGGATATCACGCTGCCTGTTCCACTGTCGCCTTGATGACATCAAGACTCCTCACTCAACCCCCCACCACCCTCACCTTCCAGGAGGATGATCCAGGACTGAGGACAGACATGCCGCCGGAAATTTGGAAGTAATCACCTAAGTGTAGGAGTGACGGCCGGGTGCCTCTTCAGATGGGGAACTCACAGCACTGGCTTCCCTCTGTGTCTTCTACCGTCAAGGTGAGAAACGTGTGTCTCTCTCTCCCTCTGAGTGTTCAGCCTCTGGGGAGGGGTGGCACTGGGCCTCCCGCCCCTCCAGGAGGACGCGGGGCTCTACCACGTGCACACTGCCTAGCCAGGGGCCAGGCCGCCATTGGCCTCCTCAGACCGTGGGGGCCCGGGTTATTCACGGGGGAGCTGGGCATTCCAGAGGACCTGCACGAAGGGGAGACTCCCTCAACCTCCCGCGCCAGCTCACTGGTGCTCTGCGCCTGGGCTTCTGGACACGAGTGCCTGGGCTCGGGGAGGGTCTGGGCAACCCAGGTTCCTGTGTGCAAACCACATCTTAATCCCTGAACCAACTCCCCAGGCTAACAGAGACTCCCGATGCATCTTGCAAGCATGTGCCTGGACACATGTGCCCGCAGCTGCGAGGAAAGAACCACAGACTGAAACATTAACAGGACTCACGCAGTGCTTAGTTTGGGAAGGTGGAATTGTGGTTCACTTTCTCCCTAACATTTTGTTTTAAAAATTTCAAGCCTATAGAAGAGTGAAAAGTACAACTCTCACTTGCATGATTCACGTGTGTTTTATGTATCTACGTGGATATATAGATATGAGACATTTATAAGTATGTATATAGAAACACAGAGCATGAGTGGGGGGGGGGGGGCAGAAAGAAGAGGAGACATGGAATCCAAAGCAGGTTCCAGGCTCTGAGCTGTCAGCAGAGAGCCCGACGCGGGGCTTGAAATAACCATGAGATCGTGACCTGAGCCAGAGTCGGACCCTTAACCAGCTGAGACACCCAGGTGCCCCTATTTGACTTCTTTTAAACCAGTGTCTCCCCAACCTATTGGAACCACACAACTCAGTCTTTTTTTGGAAGAGAAGTTTTCCTGTTTTATCTTTTGCAACTAGAATGCCTTGAAGCATTCTTGCTTTGCCCTATCCTTAAAACTGGAGACAAAGTAAAACCTGGGTAGGCACTTTCCCTTCCCCCTCCCCACCTCAGGGGAGGAGACAGGAAGTTGTGTGCTGGAGCCAGGGTCTGCATGATCAGCAGGAAATGAGCGGCAGGCCCTCTGGGCACATCATGAAGGCCTCCAAGCAGGAGTCAATGTGTCCTCGGGAAGGGACAGGAGATTGGGCAGACAGATTGGTCTATCCTAGGCTCAGGGTCTTGGCTCAGAGGGGACCTGTACCATCATCCACTGAGACAAAGCAACCACCTGTGTGTGACAGTCCCCGGTGATGCGTTTGGCATCGAGAGTCGCTTGGCCTGATTGTCACTGGAATCAGGCCCTGCAGGAATGCCCATCACCTCCTGACAATACCACTGCCATCTCACAGCCCCTGGCCAAGCATCCCAGGCATTTGCGGAACCGGGATGGGGAGGGGGCTGCCCCAGCATTACCAGGACCCTTCTGGTTGTAAGTGACAGAAACTAAACACAGGCGGGTTTATTAAAGACAAGAACATTATTGGTTCCCATGACCCGGCGACTCAGCACCAGGCAGGCTGCAGGGGGCCAACCTCTGCTGTCAGGTTTATGTTCACCTCCATGGACTACACTCTGGGGAAGCTTCCCTGGTGGTGACACAGTGCACTGGCTCCTGTCCAGGTGAAGAGAGAAGCTTTTCCTGGGTGCTGAGCACAATTCCCAGGGCCCACTCAACAGGCCAATGAGTGGAAGAAGCTGACTGGCTAGGCCTGGGCCAAGTGGGCTCTCTGTGGCTGGGGTGGGGTTAGCCTCACCCATACCACGCAGACAAAGTGTGGGCACAGAGTGGTCCCCCAAAGGAAATTGTGAGTACCCTCACCCCAACACCCAGGAGCGGCTGTCCACTGTAGGGGAAGGGCATACCTGCCCGCTGAACCAACTGTGTCAAAGACACTGGAGGACAAATCAGATCTTTACTGTCACTCCCACACCTCAGCTTCTTCCTCAATACCAGTCCCATCTCGCCCTGCTTCCCCCAGTCGCCTAATGATTACCTTACAGAGAAGAAAGATGGGCCCAGGACTATGCATGCTTACCAATCATTTCGATGGTGTCCAATTCAGGGTGGGAGCAGACCTCCTCCTGGAGGGGACCCCTCAACATGCCCAGAACCGGGGCCCCAACTCTGCAGGAGGTCCGCAGGAAAAGGCAGGAATCTGAGTGTGCAGCCAACGTCCCACCTAATGCTGACGCACGTGGTCCTCGAACAGTGCTTTGAAAAAGCCACGCTGAATCCATGGAGAAGCGACCAGGGCCTGGGAAATTGTTTCATATCTTTAGAAGAACAAAACAGCCCGAGGATATGCATGCAATGCACAGAATCAGAGGAAAAGAAGGGTGTGATGCAAGATGAAGGAGGGCTCTGTTACTGAGGAGAAATGAAGACGTCTGAAATACTTCCGATGCCATGCTCCGAGGTAAAACAATGGAAAACCCCCATCACTGGGAGAAACTGAGAAATGATGGAAATGGTTAGGTGGGCAGTTTGGTCCTCTCTGGGGAGTCAGAAGATCTACTTTGGGGCCCAGGCAGCTCTGTTCCTCAGTGCAGAGACCTTCAGTGCATGAAGACCTTGCCTTGGGCTCAGATGTGCCCACTTGTTAGGGTTGGAAGACCAGGAAGTAGAAGCACTGAGCGTGATGATAGAGTCCGGCATATAGACACACAGGCCTGTCTCCCTGCATCGTATGGTGTGTGTACACACACACACACACACACACACACACACACACACACACACGCATGCACCCTGGAATAGTTCCACTAATTGCTGTGATATGAGAATTTGAATGTTGTACTTTATTTTTATATAAATAAAAAACACAAAAAAACTGCAAGTCAGGACGGACCAGGCTGTAAACTCCATGCCATAGTAACAAATGGTTTCCTGAATACGGGGGCTTAAAACAGCAAATGTTTGTGTCTGAGGAAGCAACACGCTGTCTGTGGGTGGGTGGGAGCTCTGCTCTGCTCCCAGTGGGACCCCGTTCCGGCACCTCTGGTGCTCAAGGCAGTGGAGGGAGGGAGGGCCTCATGGATGTCACACCAGCAGTGGAAGTGACACGTGCTGACTCCACTCACAACTCCCGGGCCACCTAGGAGTGGTCACCTGACCCCTCCCCCCCACAACAGGGGACATGCCAGGAAAGGTAACTCTACCAGATACCCAGACAGGGACAATATACATAGATGTATTTCTACCATCTACAGAGAAATGAGTATTGCTTCATACTAACGACTAGTGCACTCATAAACAATAATAATATGTAGTATATGTATACATATCATATTGCCTGTGTATAGAGATAACATTACATGTACATATACTTAAGTGCACAGGTGTACGTGCACACACATACTCCCCTCTATGCATATGTGTGGTGTGTGTGCACATGTATGTGAGAGTAGGAGTCAATTCACATGGCTTAGTCCACAATAAGCATTTTAAAAAACTAAAAATGAATTATGATCCCAAGCCACAGGTCCTTCGGGCAGTGTCTAACGCCCCTGCATTGCCCTCTCCACACTCACTTTCTAGAAGAGGGAGTGGGTGGCAGGACATCCTGTCCCTGGGTCAGCTAGAGAACCGCTCCACGGACTACGCACACAATGATTTATTGGACCCCTTCAACTCTTCTTTCACAAGTCTGGGTATTACATGGGCATGTTTTGCTATAATTAAATTCCTAGATTACTGTCAAGCCAATTGTTTTACCCATCCGATCTGTAACAATGCGTTTTTATTGTCTCTTGTTTTTTTTTAATTAAGCTGGAAATAGATGTATTCTATGAGATCCAGAAAAGAAATAAAAACAGCCCTATTCTCTAGTCAATCCACCCCAATCAGAGGGACTCTGGAGGAGGGAGGTAGGAATCTTCAGTGAGCTCTACTTAGCGTGGAAGAAGCCAGACATTCTGCATTTGTCCACCCCACACTCAACAGGTATTTATTGAGCAACTACTAAATGCTGGCCACTGAGAAGGACACAGTGGTGAACAGGACAGGATGAGACTATCCTCAAATACTTACATTCTGCTGGGACTGACTTGTAACAAAGAAGTAAGTTTAAAACACTAAGATGGCAGTGTCCTTTATAAAGACAAGCCAACAGCATGCCTGATAGGAAGTGACAATGACTGAAGGCTATGAAAATCAAGTGACCACGGAAGCCCTTTGGAAAATCGTATTGAGATGAGATCAGAATTAGGAGGGCAGAGCTAAACCAAGGAAAACAGCACTGATGACAGAAAGAAATAGCAGGTTCAAAGGCTCGGGGCAGGGAAGACCTCAGCAAGTGTTAGAAGTGGCAGAGAGCAGGGAGAATACAAGATGAGGTGGAGAAGCTTAAATGGAGTTGAATTTTCAGGAAAAAGGAAAAGAAGTGTCTTCTGGGAGCAGAAAGGCAGGGAGGAGGGGACTAGGGGGGCTCTGGAAGCAGCCCCAGCCTTGGCTGTATCTTAGGGGCACACCTGTGCAGTACGCCTGCTTCACACCGCAGACCTCTTGGCCAAAGACTCTTGCGGTCCAGGACGGGCATAAAACAGCATGGACCTTCATGCTGGGACGCAAGCACTCTGGTCTAGTGACCAGTGGCCAGAGCAGTTTCCTCCACACCTGGCTACAGCCTCCAACAAGGGAAGTTCTCCAAAACCCTGACAGAAGCTGACCCCCAAGAACAAGTGTGGCTGAATTTTCCTCTCACCAGGAAGGATGAAGGCTCAGCTTGTTCATTCCTTTGATGGCCAGAAAGTAAGGGTGTTACTTCACAGTTGGGAACCTGATGAATCCCTGCTGCATTTGTAGCCTTGATACTAGAATGGTACCCGGTGTATCTAGGTGCTCAATAAATGATTAATAGAAAGACCTGCCTGGATTGAAGACTTGGATGCTTCTCCCACCCCCTCAAGGTGGCCGCATGCATCCAACGTTCCTTCTCACATCCACCCTGCACCCACGGCTCGCCCACATTCAAGCACACCCACTGCCCCTCCCTGGGTCCCTACAGAGATGGCGACCACACACTTGGGGCTTGGGCAGCATGAAGCCTGATCACTTTCCTCCCTCCAAAGCCCCTTTCTCTGGTCCTCCTGCCCCTTGCTTCTCACTAAGCCCTTGGAAGTGAGCTGCATTCTTTGACCTTGGCCCAAGGCAGGGTCTGTAAATCTTGCCAGGCTGCTCAGAGATTTGGTCCTGGCCTCAGTATTTGACTTATTTCCTACTTGCAACTTTTCTTCTTTGCAGGTATGCTGTGAACAAAAGTAGTGCCCTGAACATCCTGTCATTTAAATCAGGGTCCACCTAGCATGTCTAATCAAACATATGGAAGCACTGTGTCAGCAAAGGCAGGTTCCAGCTGTGGCTCCAAGGCCTGGGGTCTGGGAGGCCAGAGCTCATCAAGCTAGGAAACAGGGCCACGGCCAGCACCCCCTGGGGCCACCCTCCACGTGATCCCCATCTTCTGTTTTGGTCTCTGTGTCTGTTACTGGATAGGAGGCCAGGGAAGTGAGCGGCTTCAGAATCCAAAGGCCCTAGGGTGATGAGGGTTCAGGCAGAACATCTCAAAGTCCGTGGGTGTCATGCACACCCTCTTCCCAAAGACTGTCTGTCTCCCTCCCTTCTGTCACCTTCCAGCATCGTAGCTTGAGTAAGTGGCAGCTTCCAGAGGGCACAGGAAAGAAGCCTGTCCATTCTACATGCATGCACCTCAGGTGTCCAGTCCTCCTGGTATCCTCTTAGCTACTCAAACCAAAACGTGTGGGGGTCTCCAGTGCCTCCTTGCTGGCCTCTTCAATCCACCTCCCTGCCTGAGGTGCCTCCTGCTAACCAGTGCCAGACTGCAGCTTGACTGTGCGCACGGCTTCCTGACTCCACATTCAGTGACATCACCCAGGCAGCTTGCAATCAGCCAGCGGTGAAGTTGTTTGTGTCATGGAATTGTAAAACTCATCATGTTTGTTTTTAAGACTGCTGGCTTACCAACGCACCACTTCTACATCCCAAATTAGTTTGCCCCTCCCCGTCCCCACCATGACCACCTGACTTCAAGTTATCACCTCTCACTTCAAAAACGGCCTTCCCCCATTCCTGCTCCTTCCAGCACACTCTCTTCACTGCAGTTAAAAAGGAAGTTTAAACCTAGATTGGTCTGTCATATCCAATCCTTGTTTAACTTCCTACTAAACTTATCAGAAAAGTCTAACTCCTACCTGTGTCACAAGACCTGAGAGATCTGATCCTGTTTATCTCTTCCCTCCCCCTGTGGTCCCTGGGTTGCACCATGCTGGCCTCCATTCTGTGCTGGACCAAACTGACTACCCCCTTATCTCAGGGCCTTTGCACATGTTCTATCTCTGTCTAGAACATGCTCACCAGCACTTTGCCTGCATGGCTTAAATGCTACATCTTCACAAGGTACTTCTGGACCAGGTTTCTACTGGATGGCCACACACATCCAATGCCAATTCACTCTATTACTGTTGATTTGGGTTTGCTTATAGCACCTTCACCAGTCATAACTCTTTATTTGCTTCTTTATTTTGCCTATAGTCTGGAAACTCCCTCAAAATTATAAGCCCTCAAAGGATAGGAACTATGTCTATTTTATTGTGCTAGGTATCACTATAGCGTGTTACCTAATAGACACCCAAAACAACATTTATTGGATGGATGGATGGATGGATGGATGGATGGATGAACATGTCCTCAGAGCAGCTGAGAGACTAGGGGATCTGAACATGGAAGCCAAGGTGAGGCTTTAAGAAGACTAGAGCCCTTCTGAAATCATGGAAAATCTTACGTATCTGTAGATTTTCTTTCTCAGACCCTTCCAACTGTGATCCAAAAACAGCATCCTGTATTGAAAATCATGGGAGGAGAGAGCTTTCCCTGGACAATGATCACCTTAGAATCGGTCTCTGCCTTACACTTAGCTGCTCACTGGACCTGGGCTCAGTATCATGAATAGAAAGTCAGTAACTCTCCAACAAAGAGTGCTCACCAGAGAGTTCTTTGGCCGTCTACTGGGACCTATGGCTGTGCACAAAGAGCTGGTACCCAGGAGGAACTTCTGAAATGGTGTGAGGCAGGCCCGTGCCCTTGCTGAAAGCATCACAGCCTCCCAGTGCGCTCAGCAGAACCTAGAGCTGGGGACGATCAGACACTGGCACTGTGTGGCCTCGACAGGATGCAGGCTGGATGTCCTAGCATCTTGGGGAGGAATCGGGAATTGGGGTGGGGGGCACTGCATTGACATGGTAGCACCTGGAGGTCTGTACCACGGATTGCCCCCACTTGTAGATCAATACTTCACGCCCATATTGATCTCTGTTGGTTTCCTCACTGACAATCAGAAGTTCCAGAGGAAGTGGTAAACATTCTCCAAATAAAACAGACAACAAGGAAATCTGAGCATAGGCACATTAAAAAAAAGAAGAGGAAAGATTTTCTTTAAAGTCATAAAATATTTATAACAATAACAGATAATGGAGTAGCATTATCTTCAGAATGCAAAGGTAGCAATTAAATCTCTGTCGGGCAAAATGTCCCCTATGCCCAGGGGACCTCAGAACAAAATCTCCTCTTTTTTGATCTCCTACCCCCGTGATTATGGAAGCTGCAAGGACTTGGCTGGGGTGGCAGAGAACTCATCTATTAGAAACCTTAAAAACAAAAGAAAAGAAAACATGAGAACGGGACTCAGGAGAGACTGATTACAAGGTAGCTCCAGATGTGGGTAGAGGAAAAAAGAATGCATTTTGCCAAACTGACAGAGCTCCTGACCTGTAGGTCCCTGAGGTCCAGCTATGATTCCCTATGGATAGGGAAAATTATGGTGTCTCTCTAGAATTTTCCCCCTTGACACATGGCAGGTCAACTTTTCCCAGCAGGAAGCAGATTTTTGCAATAAAGCATTTTGATTTTAATGTATCCTTGTGTAAATTGGATACTCTGAGTCTAGACCCTCATATTTTTTAATACTTGATGGGTGGGAGTGGGGACATGCTGCTATTTTAAATCTCTCAGCAATTTTCTGAACCATCTTTGGAAAGGAAGACTGCTCTTTTATTTCCAAAAAAAACAAAATAAAAAAAAAAACCCAAATCATTTCAATGAGCCCTTTGACTTTACAAAGGAGAAGCCAAACCCCTATTTGGGAATGGAGAGGTTGTAACTAAGGAGATGTGAAATAGCCTTGCGTGATAATGTGAAGTGTGTCACTGCTGTGCATGGAACTCACCTTTGAGCTGGGAGTGTAATGTGGGAGAGGAGTCTAGGACTTTGTGTGGGGGGCTAGGGGGAAGCGGGCAGCATTCTTTCTGCTGATTTGAAAATGCTGCGGTTGATGGCAGGCAAGAGGTGGGTCCTGGGACTGGTGCACGGAATGCAGAAACATGGTATCGGGTTGAGGGTTAAAGAGAAGCACATCTAGCAGGGACCCGCGGCTATGGTGGACCTGGCTTCAGATCACAGCCTTCTTTCAACTTTGGTCTCTCCAAGCTTTCCGTGAAGTTTTGATAAACATGAAAGGAGCCTGATTTAATCCCACTTTAAGGAAACAGAGGAGGACCTTAACCCTTCCAGGGAATGTAACTGCAAAATGCTGGTGATGTGTGGAGGGCAGAGCATTGGTCTGTCTGAGAAGAACAAGTACAGTGGATGTCAATGGATATAATCCTCCTCGGTTCCCTTCCCTGTCTTCATTCTTCTGGCATTAGAAGTTCTCTTTCTAGCCTGAAGCCCTTTACACACCAGACTTAGCCACTCAGAATGTGGTCTCCTACTGGCTCGATCCTGGCCAATGCAAAGCTTCTCTGGGACTTTCACTGGAACCATCAGATGCTGGCTGAGAAAGTTGCTGGGAAGTGCTGTAAGTACAGAGGGGCTGGTAGCTGGCTTTGGTCCATGTACGAGAGAGCCCAGCTGAAGAGGAAGAATGGTTGAGTTATTTATTCCTCTGGTATCCTCTCTGCTTCACTGTTGCAAGCTGGCTTCATCCTCCTTCTGAAGCTCTCACTTCTGCCGTTTCTCCCTACAGCTCTCCTCCATGGAGCCCTGTAACTGCCCCCTCCCCCACTCCTTCAGGTCCTGGGATGGAAATGGTTCTCCCATTATCACTAGCCTAGGGGTTCCTCAATGTGCCGCTCTCTGGACAATATCTCTGTTGATTCTTCTGTTTTGCCAGTTTGTGGTCTATTTCCTTCCTGAAGCCTGATCTAGTAAAGATTGGCCTCTGTGGTCAAACAAGAAACAGGCCCTTCTGTTGTCAGCTGGACAATAATGGGAGTTAGTGAGCCCTAAAGAATGGAGCAGTTAGGAGCCACTTGTGTTATATTCATGACAAACACAAGTTATGAAGCGTGGTCTTTGCTCACAGAACCTCCTGAATTCTGGGAAGTAACCACATCTATCTGAAGTTGCCTCTAAACTTCCCTTAGCATGCTTATCTAGGGCTTCCCAGTGCTGACTCTTAAAAACCAGGCTGAGAGAATGACATCAGCAAGATGGTAGCACAGGAGGTCCCCTGTTCATATCCACACACCTCCCCCCACCCCCCGCTCAGCAATAAAAACCTGGCATCTATCCACAGACAACAGTGCTTTTCTGGGAGCTTTGGGATCCAGGTAGGAAATTCTGAAACCGTATGCAGTCCAAGCGCTATTTTGAGAATCGGGGCCCATAGCCAGGTGGCTGACTCACTGACTGCAGCCTCAACTATATACCCAGAAACAGGTCCATGCCCCTGCAGGCTCAGCTATAGCGCCATCTGCCATCTCTCCTGTCACCAGCCCCATACGTCAAGGGCTCTGGGAGAAGTTATACCCATATCTGCACTGGCTCAGAGGCCCATAGACCTCAGTCCCAGCTGTGTACCTTGAAATGGCCAGCCCTTCTCAGCCATACACCAAGATCAAGTGGGGATTTTCCTTGGGAGACAACGATGGTTCGCTATGTACAAATCGACACAGGTGTTACACTGTATTAACAGGATAAAGGATAAAAGCCATATGCTCATCGCAACAGACACAGATGAAGCATTTGACAAGATTCAACATCCCTTCATGATAAAAACTCTCAACAAATTAGATTTGGAGGGAATGAACTTCATCGAAATAAAAGCCATATATGATAAACCCACATCTAACATCATACAATGGTGAAAAGCTGAAAGATTTTCCCTAAGATCAGAAACAAGACAAAGATGCTTACATTAAACCTAGTACTGAAATCCTAGCCAGAGCAATTAGTCAAGAAAAAGAAATACAATGTTTATAAATCAGAAGTTAGTTTGTCTCTGCAGATAACATCATCTTACCTATAGGAAACCCTGAAGACTCCATCAAAAATCTCTTCAAACTAAATTCAGTAAAGTTGAAGGATACGAAATTGACACACACAAATCAATTACATTTTTATACACTAACAACAATGTGTCTGAAAAAGAAAATAATCCCATTTATAATAGGATCAAACACAATAAAGTGCTTAGCATTAAATTTAACCAAAGAGGTGAAAGATCTGTGTACTGGAAACTATAAGATATTGGTGAAAGAGACTGAAGAAAACATGAAGAAATGGAAAGATAGCCCATGTTCATGGATGGGAAGAATATTGTTAGTGTCCATAGTACTTAAAACGATGTGCACATTCACTGATATTCCTACCAAAATTCCAATGACATTTTTCACAGAAATAAAGAAAACAATCCTAAATTCACATAGAATCACAAACACCCAGAAAGCCAAAGCAGTCTTGAGAAAGGAAAAAAAAAAAAAAAATGGAGTCATCACACTTCCTTATTTCAAAATGTTACAAAGCTATAGTAATCAAAACGGTATCATACTGGCAAAACAAAAAGAAAACAAAATCAGACACATAGACCAACAAAACAGAATTGAGAGCCCATGGGGTGCCTGAGTGGCTCAGTCGGTTAAGCGCCTCACTCTTGGTTTCGGCTTGGGTCACGATCGGCTCGGGTTTTGTAAGTTTGAGCCACGCACTGGGCTCTGTACTGACAATGTTGTGGGGGCTCCTTGGGATTCTCCCTCACTCTCCCTCTCTCTCTTCCCCTCCCCAATTCGTGCTTCCTCTGTCTTAAAATAAATAAATAACCTTCAAAGAAAAAAAAAAAAAAGAATTGAGTGTCTATGAATAGACCCATGCATATACTGTCAAGTAATAATATGTGACAAGGGAGCAAAGAACACTCAATGGAGAAAGATAGCATCTTCAATAAATGGTGTTGAGAAAACCGGATATTTTCATGCAAAAGAATGAAGTTAGGGTTCCTATCTTCTCCCATTCACAAAAAGTAGCTGGAAATAGATTACAAAGATTTCAATGTAAGATCTGAAACCATAAACTCCTAGAAGAAAACATAAGAGAAAAGCTCCTTGACATTGGTCTTGGCAAGGCTATTTTGCATGTGACACAAAAAGCATAAGCAACAAAAGCAAAAATTTAAAAAAGCGGCACCATATCAAACTAAAAAGTTTCTGCACTGCAATAGAAATGATCAGCAAAATGAAAAGGCAATGTACAGAATGGGAGAAAATAGTTGCAAACCATGTCCCAAATAAGGGGTTAATATCCAAAATATTTCAGAAACTCATACAACCCAATAGCAAAATCCTCATCATCCTCATCATCAACATCCCCTTTAAAAATGGGCAAAGGACCTGAATGGATATTTTTACAAAGAAGCCCTGCAAATAACCAACAGATGCATAAAACAGTGGTCAATACCACTAAACATCAGGGAAATGCACATCGTGGGAAACCACAATGAGATATCACCTCACACTGAGTAGACTGACCATCATCAAAATTCCAAGAGATAACGAGTGTTGGCAAAGGTGTAGAGAAATGGGAAGAACCCTCGTGCACTACTGGTGGAAATATAGATTGGTACAGCCGTTACCATGGAGCCATTACCAGTACAACATGGAGTTTCCGCAGAAAGTTAAAAATAGTATTTCCACATGATCCAGAAATTCGACTTCTGGGTATATACCCAAAGGAAACAGAATCACTATCTGGAAGAGATATCTGCACCCCATATTCGCTGCAGCATTATTCACAATAGTCAAGAGATGGAAGCAATCTAAGTGCCTATAAATGCATGAGTAGATGAAGAAAATATGCTCCACAGGCAGACACAGAATCTCTCTGTCTCTCTGTCTCTCTGTCTCTCTCTCTCTCAAGCATTACACACACTCACACACACAGACACAGAAACACACACACACACACACATACACACACACACACACACACACACACACACACACACACACACACACACTCAAAGTGGAATATTATTCGGCCACGAAAAGGAAGAAAACCTTCCCAGTTGCAACAACATGGATGCACCTTGAGGGCATCATCCTAAGTAAAATAAGTTGCATGGAGAAAAGCAGATACTGTGTGATCTCACTTATATGTGGAATCTGAAAAATCCAAACTCCTAGAAGCAAAGTAGGCTGGCAGTTGCCAGGAGCTAGGGGCTGGTTACATGGGGAGATGCTGGTCAAAGAGAATAAATTTCCAGGTGTTCGATGAATAAGTTCTGGGGATCTAACATACAGCATGGTGACTATGGTTGACAACACTACATTGTACACTGAAATGTTGCCATGGGAACAAATCTTAGATGTTCTCACCATAACAAACAAGGGAAGTCTGTGAAGTGATGGATGTGTTAACTAACTTTATTGTGGTTATCATCCCACAATATGTAGGCATATCAAATTATCACAGTGTACACCTTAAGTCTGCACAATTGTATAGGCCAATTATATCTCAACAAACGTGAGGAAAAAAAGAAAAATAAAACCAGACCTGCCTGCTGAGCTCTCATTTAGTAGCAAACAGTAGCTGATGGGTAGGAAAGCTGCTTTATCTCTCAAAGCTGAAAAAATGGCAAACACGTGCAGACTCTTGTCGTGCACACGCACTCACTCCGCTCATCCCCTTCACCCCCATCCTACAGATGAGCAAACTGAAAGACTGAACCACTGTGCACGTGGACTCAGCGGGTGCTGAAGAGAAGCAGGATGTGCTGAGCCTGGTGCTCTCCAGCATGCTGGTGGTCTCCTCTGCCTGTGTGGACATCCCTGTTTTTTCTACAAGGAACCAGCTTGTTTAAGATGCTGGCAGGTGGATGAAAGAGATCATTCCCAATGCCTCTTGAAAACCTTCATTTAACTAGATTTGGGACCGGGAACAGTTTGCAAACTGGGTTCAACACCCGAATGTTTTTTTTTTTTTTTTTCATTCATTCTTTGAAGTGAAAGTCACAAAATGTACAATTAATCATTGTAAAAATGAGTAATTCAGTGGCATTTAGTACTTTCATAATGCTGTGCAATCCGCACTCTATCTAGTTCCAAATATTTCTGTCAACTCCAGAGAAAACCTGTACAATTTAAGCAGCGTCTCTCCATTTCTCTGCTGGTCTTTGTCAATAAAGTTTTATTGGAACACAGCCACACTTACTGGCTTACTTGGCAACTAACACCATTCTTGTGCTACAGTAGCAGAGATGAGAAGATAACAGTGGAGACCTAATGGCCCACCAAGCCAAAAATATTACTGTCTGGTCTTTACAAGAAATGTGTGAAGCCTCTGAGCAGTGACTTAGAGCACTAGCTTTGATGTGGGTTGGCATCCTCACTCATCGCTTTGCCGTATGACTTTGGGCGCCTCATTCGCACTCTGTGCCCCACTGTGCTCCTACACAAAGCAGGCAGCCAATCTATGCTCTGTGCTCTGCATGGAAAGCACTTAGCACAGAGCCCGGCATTAGGCAGGCAATCAATGGTGGTCAGTACTATTATCTTGACATTTGTGCCCTTATTTGATGTTCCAAATCACCCTGGGAGCCCAGAAAGGAGATATCTTTGTCTCCATTGTGATGATGGGGAATGAGGGCTTGAAACGGATCGGAACTTATTTAGGTCACGAACCAGTGACAGCCACAGCCACAGCCACAGCCACAGCCACAGCCATAGACACAGCCACAGCAAGGGCCTTGGGCTCATTCTCCAACCGCCTACACCCACTGGTCACTGTGTGCAGGGGCAGGAAGCAGAGAGAAAGAGCATCAAACCCAAAGATCCAACTCGGATGTGTCCCAGCCCTGCCAGGCTCTGGGAATGGCGTGTGCCAGTTTGGGCATCTCAAGAACGTGCTGTGCACCCAAGAGTGGCTTCACCTCATTTCCAAAGTTCACGGATGTTGCTGACAGAGCGCCCACCTTGCAGAACCCCTGGCTGCCTGGATGTGGAGGAGATGAAAGAAAACAACGTGTTTCTATTTCATCAGTTCCCTGCTCTCCTGAGCCTTCCTTCCTCTGGTCACATTTGCAAATTAAAATTAAACCCCACCAGGAAAGGGCTCCTCTCCCAGGCTTCCTGCTGAGCTGGCTTTGCTCTCTTTGAGGTTTTCAAAGCTTCTCTTAAGCAAATTCTTTAAATCCTCTTCCAGAGCCTTGATGTGTTCACAGGGCAACTGCTCCTGGCTCTGGGGTAAATCCAGCACTTTGTAAAGTTTGGGGGTGGGGTGGGGGGGATGACAGTTCAGCTGGCCCTGCAAAAAGCCATTTTTTTGGCTTTTTGACAGTCAGCACAGCCCTGCAGCCAGAGACCTGCTTCCTCACCAGCCAACAGAGGGAGGAACTGGGAATCGGTCAGATGATAGATGGCAATGCTCATTTCCTGGCACTTGAGCTATGGTGAGGGCTGGAGGGGACACTGGGGAATCTGCCCTAAGAGGTGAGCAAACAGCGAAATTCAGTCCTGCCTCTAACCCCTGCCTGAGGGTGTTTGCACAAAGGCAGGCAGGAGTGGTAATACTTTTAAAAGTTTGTCAGAAGCCAGAGGTGCTGGGTTTGATTGAAACTCCACGAGCCTCTTACTTAGCAAGTGATTTCTCATCCCCCCAAACACGTGTGCACCTCCTTGTCCAGGAGCCACACGGGTAAGTGGCTGGCCAGTTCGCGCTTGGAGTGGATTCAAGCGCTTTCATCGTGCCAGTTATAAAAACTGTAATTTTGATTCTCTGACCAAGAGAAGACCACAGAGCCCAGGTTACTCTAAATTTCCCTCTGGAGACCCCGGCAGAGGCTTTGCTGACATGATTTGTCTTTGTCCAGTGCCACGCAGGCAGGCCCAGAATCACAGATCACCGCTTGTGTCTCGTACACACAGGGGAGGCCAAAGCCCTGTGCCTTGTGTGACGAAAGGCAACGTGATGGCTTGGTTGGGGTCGGCGGCATGGGACAGGCCAGCTGAGCCACTCCAGACCTATGGACAGACAACTGAACATTCAGGTGGTAGCACCCTCTCTTCAGCTTTGGTTGCTCACAAAGTATTGCCAACGAGATGGCTGAGAACAACAGACACTTACTGTCTCACCACCCTGAGGTCCAGAAGTCCAGGATCAAGGGCTGAGTGTGGCTGGTTCCCTCTGGAGGCTCCGACAGGGAACCAATCCCTTGCCTTTCTCCCAGCTGCTGGTGGCTACCACATTCCTTGCAGTCCCCAGCCTGTAGAAGCGTGACTCCAGCCCCCGCCTCCCTCTTCACACGGCTGTCTTCCCTCTGTGTCTGTGTCTCAAACTTCCCCCTCCCTTCTTTTATGGGGCCCCAGTCATTGCGCTTAGGGCCCACCCTAAATCTAGGATGTTCTCACCCCGAGGTCCTTACCTTCATTACATCTGTAAGACTCCATTTCCAAATGAAGTCACATTCACAGGTACAGGGGTTACCACCTGGACCTATCATTTTGGGAAACAACATCCAACTCAAGACCGTAGCTAAAGGGATGTGTTAGCCCCAACGCCTGTCCAGAAGCTCACTTTCTGTCCTCAGAAAAGGGACAGTGAGCAGGACAGAAAAGCAAAGAACTGGGCCAGGACCCGGGTGCTGCTGAGTCCTCCCAGCCTCACTGCTTTCTCATTGTGTGACCTCTGGCTGATGACCAGTGGCTTGGTTTGCATGGTTCACGTAAGAACAGACACCAGGCAATTGGTTTGCCAAGAGATCAGAGAATCCAGGGAGGCGTCTGGCAGCTCACGTGTTCAGTGACTGCCACTGCTTCCCTGACGACGGTGAGGTTGACGGAAAGGATGATGGGGTCATCTCTAAACCATGCTGTTCATAAGCAGTGAGGTCTTCGATTCTATTTGTGACCTGAATTAGTCATTTATTCGTGAGCATTTGGGAATTAGACACTAATGGATTGAAATTTCATCGGAAGAACGGGTTCCATACTTCCTGTTTGTTACAAGGGGGCTGGAAGTTGTCCCACGGCCAATGGCGAGTGGAGAGGGGACGGGTTTCCTCCTCAGAAATGGGCGAGTCAGCAACAGTGACACTCAGGTCCGGGCTTCTTCATGCAGAAGTTAGCTCCCCACCCTGAGCGCCTCTCTCAGAAACCTCCCCTAGTTAACTGTCCCTACCTTCTTCCTCTACAGGGGTCGGGCTCAAAATATGTGAGAATGAACATTCAGAATGCATAAGGCCTGCCAGATAAAATGCAAGGCACCCAGTTAAATTTGAATTTCAGAAAAACAACTATTTTTCAGCCTAAGTATATCCTAAATGTTGCATGGACGTAAGTTTCCTGAAGAGTCATTGTTTATCTGAAATCCTAATTTGACTAGACATTCTGTGTTTTTATTTGCTAAACCTGGCAACCCTGGGATGGAGTTTGTCTAGAAACAACCTGTGCATCCTGGCCGAGGGCCGACCATGCTGGGATCTAAGAGAGAGTGGCAGGTTGCTTTGCCAAGGCTGGTGCCTCACCTCTCCTACCCTGCATGTGTCACTCCCTCATTAGAGATGGGCTCTGACACCTGTCCCTGTGAGGCGAGGGTAGGGGGGCTTGTGACCTGCTTATAACCAACAGCAAAAATGGCACGGTGTGACATCGGGGGCAATGCAGATGCCGTGTCGTGGCTGGGACACTGGCTTCTGGAGCCCTGAGCCACCATGTAGGAAATTCAAATATCCTGAGGCAGCCATACTGTTCAGGAAGCCTGGGTCCACGGACAGGCCACCTACAGGTGATCCGGCCAAGATCCAGGGAATTTCCAGCACCAACGGTCATCCACACGAGGAAAGAGGCCTTCAGATGACACCAGCCCCCTGCCACTGAGCCAACCCCATCTTTGTAGTCTTCCCAATGAGACAGCACGGGGCAGAGACAGGCTGTCCCTGACGTGGCCTGCAAGGATGTCTGGAAGCATAATGGAACAGCTTTTGCATACCCCCGAGCTCTGGCGTGGGGGGTGTCTGCTGCACAGCGGAACAAGTGGTCAACCAGGCCTTCAGTCACGTCCCGCTTTGCTCCAGCTCTAGTTACTTTTCTCCCGCCCCCACTTCGTTCTGGACAAGGCCATGGTGGGCAGAACCACGGGCCCCCAGAGATGCCCTGAAACCCAGAACCAGTGCCTTTGTCAGCTTGTGTGGAAGGAGGATTACAGAAGGACTGAGGACTGTTCAGCTGATACATAAATTCCGTGAGGCCACATGACACAAAAATCGATGTACAGAAACCTGTTTCATGTCTATACACTAATAATGAAACAGCAGAAGGAGAAATCAAGAAAACAATTCCATTTACAACTGCACCAAATGTAATAAAACACCTAGGAATAAACTTTCCAAAGAGGTGAAAGACCTATACTCTGAAAACACTGAGGAAAGAAACTGAGGACGACACAAAGAAATGGGAAAATATCCCATGCTCATGGGTAAAATGTCTATACTACCCAAAGCAGTCTGCACATTTAGGGCAATCCCTGTCACATACCGCCAGAATTTTTCACAGAACTGGAACAGACAATTGTAAAACTTGTACAGAACCAAAAAACACCCTGGATAGCCAAAGTATCCTTGAGAAAGTAAACCAAAGCTAGAGGCATTACAATTCTGGACTTCAAGATATAGTACAGCGCTGCAGTCATCAAAACAGTATGATACCAGCACAAAAATAGGCACAGAGATCAAAGGAACAGAACAGAAAACCCAGAGACAAACCCAGAATTATGCGGCTAATTAGTGCTGGGCACGGCAGGAAAGAATATCCAAAGGGAAAGGACAGCCTCTTCAACAAATGGTGCTGGGAACATGGACAGCGACACGCAAAAGAATGAAACTGGACCACTCTCTCCCACCATACACAAAAATCAGCTCAAAATGGATGAAAGACCTAAATGGGAGACCTGAAACCATAAAAATCCCAGGAGACACCACAAGCAGTAAACCTCCTTGACACGGACCGCAGCCACTCATCCCTAGACACGTCACCAGAGGCAAGGGAAACAAAAGCAAAAATGAACTACTGGGACCTCATCAAAATAAGAAGCTTCTGCACAGTGAAGGAAACAGTTATCAACAAAAAGGAAACCAACAGGACAAAAAGATATTTGCAAATGACACATCCGATAAAGGGTTAGTATCCAAAATGTTTCTGTATTTCTACACTCCAACACCCAAAAAACAACTAATACAATTAAAAATGGGCAGAAGTCATGAACACATATTTCTCCAAAGAAGACATCCAGATGGCCAACAGACACATGAAAAGACGTTCATCATTACTCGTCATCAGGGAAATGCAAATCAAAACCACAATGAGCTATCACATCACACCTGTCAGGATGGCTAAAATCAACAACAAAAGAAACAACAGGTGCTGGCGAGGATGTGGAGAAAAAAAAAAAAAAAAAAACAAAAAACGTGTGCGTTACTGGTGGGAATGCAAACTGGTGCAGCTACGCTGGAAAACCCTATGGAGGTTCTTCATAAAGTTAAAAACAGAACTACCCTATGCTCCAGCAATCGCACTACTAAGTATTTATCTACAGGAGACAAAAGCACTAATTTAAAGTGCTACAATGCACATCTGTGTTTATATAGCGGCAGCATCTACAAGAGCCAAATTATAGAAACAGCCCAAGTGTCGCCTGATTGATGAATGGATAAGGAAGACGTGGGATATATATACACTGGAATACTATTCAGCCACAAAAAAAGGAATGAAATCTTGCCCTTTGCAACAACACGAAAGGAGCTAGAGAGTATTATGCTAAGTGAAGTAAGTTGATCCCAGAAAATCTAATAATGCCATATAATTTCACTCATAGGTGGAATTTAAGAAACAAAACAAACAAGGAGCTAAGAAAAAAAGAGACAGACAAGAATACCAGACTCTTAAGTATAGAGAACACTCTGACGGTCACCAGAGGGGGGGCAGTGAGAGGATGGGGATGAAGGAGGCCACTTGTCCTGACGAGCACCAGGTGATGCACGGAGGTGCCAAAGCACTGTACCCCACAGCTGAACCTAATTTAACGCTGTATGTTAACCAACGGGAATTAAAATAAAACTTCTCAGAAAGGTCATTAAGCTGATTGTGAGATGGGGAGATTTTCTGGGTACCTCACGAAATCCTAAGGATAAGGAGCCGAAGCGGAAAAGTAAGAACTCTAGAGATGGCAGCACAGGAGGGACTCTGACCAGTGCCATGGCCTTGAGGAAGGAGGAAGAGGCCACGAGCTGATGAGGCAGGCATCTCTTGAAGCTGGAAAGGGCCAGGAAACGGATTGCCCCTAGAGCCTCTGGAAGGAACCAGCCCTCCCCACACTTGACTCAGGGCTCGTGCCAGACTTCCCTCTTGAACAGTGAGATACTAAATTTGTGTTCGAAGTCACTGAGTTTGTGGAACTCCGTTATAGCAGCCATGGGAGATGAATAATGGTTCGATGCCTTAGATTTTCTGATGAACAATGAAACTTCTAACTCTAATGATGCCCGTAGGAGATGGGTCCTTCCCACCCCTCCTTCCCTGAGGCCTGGGCTCCGCCTACCCCCACCAGCCAGGATCCACCCTACCCCCAGCCTGTAGACATTTCTGGCCCAGTCTGTCCACCAGACATCGAGGCCTGCCCCCACACTCGCTCTCAGTTCTGCCTCCCCAAATCTTCCCGCCTTAGTGGGCAAGGGGTGGACCACCTGCTTGTGACACCAGTACCACTCACCTGTCACCGACACTTGCAGGCTACCTGCCTGGCACCTCCCATGGCTCGCTCCTGCTCCTCCACCCCTCCCAGTACCTTCCATGCCAACCACGTGAGTCTTCTCCCCAAGTTCCAAGAGCCCCTGTCCCAACCACTTCCCTCAGCTCTTCCTCTGACAAGTTGGGGGCAAAACGTTCCGTCTCATGAAGAGAAATTGTCTGAATCCTGATGGTTCTTTGAATGTGGCTTCGACTTCCATCCTGTTGCAAACTAGAGCCCACTCACAGAAAAATAAAGCAGAGCACCCAAGAACGTGCCAGAACAGCTTAGTTGGTCAAGAGACATCAGAGACCCAAACTGTACCAGGCACGCCCACCAGTAAGACACCTGTGAAAATCATTTACCCCAAAATGTGTACGTTGGACATATATGTGCTCCATTCTCTGTTTTCAAGTTTAAATGGGGGAGAAAAAGCTATTTCAGATGAATGGTCCATTTGCTGTGAACTTGCTCTTAATTCAGTCTATAAAAATGTAAAGGGATGAAATAATTTACAAATTCAGCTGCTTACACTCAGCAACAATTTACAGAAATGTACAGGATGAGGCCTCACAAGTGACTTGTTTCCCAATCTCCTTTCCATTTCCTCATGCCTGTGAAAATAGACATTAAAGGTTAGTTTCAAAAAAAAAAAAAAAAAACTGTAAATATATCATCCAGACTGAATATTACCAAAGACTCCTGTAAGGACTTGTCTTATATTAACATTTTAAGCACAGTTACTGGGGTTAATTAGTTTTTGGACCCTGAAAAATTGTAAGTGCCTCTGATGACTTACTTGCAACTGATAATTTTGTGTGAGAAACAGAAAAGTAATAACAAACAGACAGTGAATAAATACACTCTTCATATTCCTTCTTATTAGTATAGAGAATATATTTCTGAAATTTAATTAAATATCAAGATGTCCAAAAGATCTATAATAAACCACTTTGCAAGACCTCTAAATGTCAAGGAAAAGCACATTTTACATGCAACATCCCTCCCCCCCACCCCCCGTAAATCTATGAAGATTCAAGACTTTTTTTTTAAATCTGCAGAACCCACAAGTACATATTTTATCTCAGAAATGCTTTCCAAAGACTTGGGAGTAGCTTCTTGTTTGCAGTATGACAGAGTGGAAAGTATTTTAATTTGTCACACAGTGGTTTGGGCCATTAGTTTTAGAGATATGCCAGAGGCTTTATAATAATGCAAGAGCTGCGGACTTCAAGTTTAACGTGGCAGAGCTTGAGGAGAGGGCGATAAAGAATCTCTTTGGCCATTTTTCCGCCGTCCCCGTGCAGACACGCTAGGTCCCCGGCGATACTCAAAGCGTGCGGGAAAGAAGGTGGCACTCTGGGAGGAGAAAAATGTAAAACATAACCAAAAATAAAGGCATTTGTCAGCCCCGATGGCTTTATCACCTTAATAAGTAATGATGTCTCTGTGCCGCGGTCCCCACGTGTGGCCACATCTCCCCGGTGGCAGCAAGAGGTGAGGGGCGACAGGAACGCGACACAGAAGGCCACTGAACCACACGGGGTGGGAGTTTCACCTTTTTGGTGGTCTCCTATCCCCTCTTCCTACACGCAGGACAAAGTCTCATTTCACTGCCAACACGTCTCATATGCTCGCCGATGTCCTTCACCACAAAAAGGGACATCCGGCCCGGAGTCCCTGGCAGGCCACCAACTCCGGGAAGCATTCTGCCATTTAGTCCACCTTGCCCTGTTCTCTTCAGAGCTCCTTCCCTTCAGGGCAAGTGCTGCTGATTTTCCAGGCAGTTGTGCTATAAGGCTGTGGCCCAGGACCAGGTGCAGTGATTCACCTGCTCATTAACATTTGAGAAGCACCTGTCTAAAGGAGGAGCCGGCACATTTTCCGCCAAGGGCCTGGGAGTCAACACTCAGCCTCTGCGGGCCATCTGGCTTCTTTCCCAGCTGCTCAGCTCTGTCCCTGTTGTCTGAAAACAGCCACGGACAGTACGTGCATGGCTGAGCTCCTACAAAAGTTTATTTCTAAGAACAGACAATGGGCCAGCTTTGTTCTGCAGGCTCTAGTTTGCTGACCTCTGGTCTGAAGTTGTCTCTACAAAATCAATGTATTTTGTTTTTGTTTTCGTTTTTGTTTTTTTACTGTGTATTTTGTAGAAGAAAATGTGAAGCAAATAGTATCCCAGGAATACTCTGCTGTCCAGTGGTGTGCTGCTAAATGTTTAACAACTGGTGGTCCAGACGTTAAAAAAGCCCCACTTGTAGCAACTACAGATTCCCTGGGGATAAATATTCCCACCATAGCCAATTTCCAGCTATGCACATATATCACTGAACACTAATCTATTAGGGCTCTCCAGACAAGCACACCGGTATTTATACATAAAATGTATTTATCCCATTATACCTTTACACTTATCGTATTATTTATCCTACTTAAGAGATTTAGGAGAAATTGGCTCATGTGGTTATGGAGGCTGAGAATCCCCACAACCTGCCACCTGCAAGCCGGTGACCCAGGCAAGCCCATGGGGTAGTTCCAATCTGAGCCTGAAGTTCCAAGAACCAGGAGATCCAAAGGTGTAACTTCCAGTCCAAGAGGAGAAGAGCCTAAGACTCCCCAGCTCAGTCAGGCAGAGAGAAAAGTCCACCCTCCACCTTTTTGGCCTACCCAGACCCTCCAAAAACTGTGCAATGCCCATCCAAATTGAGATGGCCACCTGCTACATTCAGTCTAAGGATCCACATGCTAATCTCTTCTGGAAACACTCTCCCAGACACACCTGGAAGTATGGCCAGTTATCCGGGCCCCTGAGGCCCAGTCAGGTGGATATAAATGCACCATCATGGCAGAATCGGGAAGGGACGTGCACAATCAGCTCTCTCGAGCAGTGCAAAAACTTTGAAGGTGCATCTACTGGGTGGGGTGGGGTATGTCCAACACATCTCGTCCACCTGGAGCCTCAGAATTGACCTCATTTGGAAACAGGGTCTTTGCAGATGTAACCAGGTGGCGATGAGGTCATAGTGATCTGAGGTGGGGACTAATCCAAAGCCTGGTGTCCTTCTGAGAAGGGTAAAGTTTAGACACCAAGGCACAAAGGAGGAAGATGTGAGGAAGGTGAGGGTTGTCTGCCCAGTAAGTGGTAGCTGCATACTCATGAGGCAGGACTCAGGGGTGTGTGGATATGGCAGAGTCTGGAAAACTCAGTGCTAGGTCACACAGGCAGTCAGTGTCACGATGGGCATTTGAGCTCAGACGTGCCCCTTATGAGAGCCCACATCCTTAGCTCTTTGACTATGTGGCTTCTCAGAGGGGAATGCAAAGGTCTCCATTAGATTATTTTTTGTGAATTGAGATTTCTTGGCAATTTCCTTCAGCATGTCCTGAAATCACCGAGCAGGTGGAGGTCTCTTTCCTGACCCCTGGCAGCACATTTTCCTTGACCGGCCTTCTGTCTAGAATATTGCGGTTGCCATAATTACAAACGTACTGTGGCAGTCACAAGTGTGTCCTGTGTCATTTCTGCATGCGTGGCACAGAGCTCTTTCTCCCCCAGTGCCTGCCAAGTGCTGCGTAATCACCCGGCCACCATGACCCCCTTAGAGGACTCCTCTCTCTGGCCCATGAAAGTGTCCTGAGACCCTGCTCGTTTCCTGCAGAGAATTCTGCTCACCATACATGCTTGTCGTCACCAGGGCTGTGAGAGTCACATTCTATTCATAATGACACAGAGGCCCCCAAACACAGGCTCTGGGATGGCCCCTGTGGCCACTCCGCCATGGATGTCACAGAGTCAGCAGCAACAGCAAGTGAGGCGATGGCCTGTTTCAGTTGAAAGTCCAGCTGGGTCCACGTTTTCTCCACATGTGATGAGAAGTAATTCCTCACATGCAGTGTTTTGAGTGGAGATGCTGTCAGAGTCTAGACTTGAAGAGTCACAAGAGGAAGGGGGTCCGATTCAGGCCAGTTTGTCGGGCCGGACAGCCCATGAATGTAGGAGCTTCCTGCCTGAGGGGCTGGGACGGGACCACAGATGAACAGGACAGAGGCAGGTTGGCCCTGGAGCCCCTCACTTCCGGGACCTCGGGGAGAGTCCCTGTCATGCGTTTATGCTCACACGCTCTACAAAACCTGCAAGGAGAGACACTTCAACTTCAGTCGGTTCAGACCACGGTCTCATGCTCCGACTCCCCTCCATCACGTCTCCCTCACACCAGATGGTGTTAACGGGACTTGGCACGCCTGGGACACGCTTATTAGGGTTCAGTGGCAGCTTCGTACAAATTCACCTCCACGAAGAGCTCCATGATGCCAGCCAGCCCGGAGCGGCAAGGCCAAGCCTCCCACGTCCTCGCTTGTGGGGTCCAGGGCCAGATGCCGCTTCACGACACAGGCACCTAGAACCACGAGTACACCGCAGAAGAGAAACAAGGCTTGGGACGTGTGGAGCCAGGAGCCAGGGGGCAGGAAATCCTGACCACACGAAAGTCACTGTGAGGACAGGACCCAGTTCTCTTCAGCTGTCAGCAGCAACTAGTCAAAATGAGCATTGTCTCCTGCAAGGGGTAATGCGTAACGCATAGATATGAGCATCGGCACACCATTTATTTTTTTGATGGGCTGATATGGAATTCATCAGAATTCTTGTGTCCGTAGGGCAAAAACTTGTCTGATGTGACAGTGAGCATGTCCGTGAGTCGATCTGCATGTTGTGTGCAGTCCACTCTCCATAATCATACTAATAACAACACTTTTGGGCTGCCTGGGTGGCTCAGTCCGTTGCATCTGATTCTTGGTTTCAGCTCAGGTCATGATGTCACAGTTCATGGGATCGGGCCCCCTGCTTGGAATTGTCTGTCTCCTGTCTCTCTGCCCCTCCCTCACTCATACTTACTCCCTTTCTCAAAACAAATAAATAAACTAAAAAACAAAACAAAACGCTTTCACCCAACCACACTACAAGGCACATGGAATTGGCGTTCTATTCTCTCTGTTAAAACAATACCACACAATCTTTGTCACATGAGGAGGCAAGAAGTGTGCAAGAGAAAAGTGTAGGAGGAAAATCCATTACATAATCAGGCAACCAAGTAACTTATAAATTCAACAGTTTTCTAGAATTTCTGATTTTTTTAAACACATCAGCTTTTTAGAATTTAAATCAACCCCTTTCCTAACCCTTTTTGAAGGTCATTTTTTATTGTTTTTTAATGTTTATTGGGGGGGGGGGCAAAGAGAGAGGGAAAGAGAGAGAATCCCAAGCATTCTCCGTGCTCTCAGTGCAGAGCCTGCTGTGGGCTCGATCCCATAAACGGTGAGATCGTGACCTGTACCGAAACCAAGAGTCAGACTCTTAACTGACCGAGCCCCCCAGATGCCCACATATTATTTTTTAACTTTAATTTTGAGCCCAGGGAATCTGTATCTCAAAGGACTGACTTGTGCATGCATTTGCTCAGTATGGAGCACTGGTTCCACAGCAGGTGCCATGAGGCACAGCAGCCAAAAAGAGCATCAGGCCTTCCTCTCTCGGAGAGCGTGTTCCCACAGAGGGCTCAGATAGTCAACGTGGAGACAGATAAATAAAGGACTGTGGGGGGGGGGAGCAAATTGTAAATATAGGACTGTGGGGGGGGGAGCAAATTGAACTGGCCAGGGTGACCATCATGGAGCCCAGTGAGGGTGTGATGTTTAAGCAGAGACAAGAATGGGGAGGGACCAACAGGCATAGCTGGGGAAGAGTAGCCCAGGCAGTGGAGTCACACGTGCAAGTGTCCTGAGGTTACAGGGCGGGAGGGAGTTATCTTGTTCTGGGAAGAGGAAGAAGGCCAGCAGGGTTGCAAGGACGGCAGGGAGGGGTGGGTGCTGGGGAGAGACGGGCTACGTCTGCCATGTGTTAGCTCTCTGTGTGCACAGCCACCATCACATACACATGTGCCCTTGAGTGGGACTGATACAGACCCCCGTGTTCTCCCTCTGGCAAGTTTCCGAATTCGCCCTCAGCCCATTCTGGTCACATGCAAAAGCCTTCTCGACCAGGCACCCCAGAATTCATGTGCAAGCGTGGCTCTGAGTGACAAGCCTTGCCAACGTGGGCGGAGAGCCTTTCAATTCAGGATCTTTCATGTGACGCGTCGGCCTGCTGGGTCGACCTAAGGGCAGCCAGGCAGAGACACAGCACCATCTGGACACCTTCTCCAGATGCCAAAGCTGAATGGATCCTTTCACAACCTGGAGACCACGACCCTTCCCCGAACACCACCAGCCAATTGAAACCCCGATTTCCCTCCTCCAGAGACTTAACGCAGAACCAGTCCCTGGGTGCACGCTCAGGAGTCTGCATTCTGGTTCCTCTTTGGAAATGGTGACTCCAGCCCTGTGCTGCTCTCAGAGGGCTGTTCTTACCAGAAGGGAGGCGGTCTGGAGGGACCAAGAGAAGGTGATGTGCGCAAGATCCCTGTTTCCCAGTAGCCTGCAGTGGAGGCAGGCATACCGATGTGGCCGCCCAGGGAGCCTGACACATGGCACCTGTAGATTCCACTCCAGGTGCCAGGAGAGACTCTCCCCGTGACTGGGACACAAGCTGGGGAGGAGCCCTTTGGAGGACAGCTGGGTCCTTCCCTATGAGGTGGTTGTGAGTACAGTGGCTGCCACAAAAGTAAACATGCAGAGGACCACCCATCCCAGCTGCAGTGAGTGGCCACCTCTGTCCTCCGTGGAATGCCATAGGCACATCTGCTGATACGGCTCCAGGGTCCCTGGTCTTCATGGACTTGTCCCACAGGCCTCAAACCCCCAGAAGGTGGGAGCCATGTGCTGTTTGGTTCTGCGTGGTTTCAAGCAGCCCCAGCACGTGACAGGAGCCCAGAACAGCTGAGGGAATGCAGCGAGTCAGGACCTGGCTCAAAGACACAGAGATGCTGTGGGTCAAAGGTAAAGCCGCAGCACCTATAAAACCTGGAGCATCTGCTGACCTGAGCTCACCTGAGAGCTGTCTCCATGAGCACATAAACACACCTCTGGGCCACCGCTTCTGCCCTGTATCTCTGAGCAGACACTAAGGCATCAACACAGATGTCGAATGACCACGCCGACCTCCAGTCTTATCTGGGCAGACGTCCATGAGAAATCCAACATTTGGAGAGAGAAACTGCGATCATCCAAGTGGGAAGCCCACCTGACAGAGAAGGCAACATGGGCAGGTGTGGGCAGGTGTGGCCCTACAAGACACTGTCCCACGGCACTGGGGTTGGCTGCTACCCGCAAGTGTCCACATGCAGCCAGAGTGCCCTCCACCTCTCCTTGTGGTGTCCTGCCTTTTGTCGGGGTGGCCATTACATCACAACTGACCAGGAACAAAGCGTGGATATTCCCATTAGCAAAGCCGCTTCCTGGTCTGTGGGTTGGGATAGACTTTGCGGATAGAAAAGCAGAATATCGTATTTGAGGATCAGTGTGTTTTCTACAGAGGAGGCACAGGCACAGACGAGACCCCCAGTGCCAGCCCCACGCCTGCCAGATGGGCCTTCTTCCAGTCCCTGCATCTTTTACTGGGTTCCCAACCCTGGGCCTAGCACTGTGCTTGGCAATGAGGGGCCTGCAGGCCTCTTTCAGCGTGGTGGTTAGTTCTGGTGAGGACAACCAACCAGAGTGACCAGCCAGAGCAGGCGTGTGAAGTGGCCACACTCGTGATGAGTGCCACACGGGATGGCACATAGGATGCCACATGGGATGCCACACAGGACAGAGTAAAAGAATCAAAGGGAAGGCCAAATTAGGGGTGGGGTGGGGGCAGGAGGGCCTCTCAGGGGAGATAAAACCAAGCTGAGACCAGAGAGAAGGTGCAGCTGGGCGAATAGAATAGGACCTTCTATAAGCAGGCGCAGCATGACCAAAGGCCCCGTGGTGTGTGTGTTGCGGGGATACACCTGGTCTGCAAGGGACCTGGGGGGCAGCCATTGTGGCCGCAGCATGGGGTGGGGGATGATCTAAGGCCGGACACCACAGTGGGGGGGTCATTGTGACCAAGGGCCTATGGGCAGGACACGGAGATACCATTTGGCGAGGGCCCAGCTTTGACAGGAGTCCTGGGGAGTAAAAGGGGAAGGCACGTGCGATGCTTTTCACGCTGTCCGCAAAACTCACGTTTGCAAGGGTCCTGCGGATTGTGTATCCGAGCCTGGCTGGCTGTGTGCTGTGTTGGCCATGGCCTCCTCAGCGGTCCTCAGGCAGGGCTCTGTTTTTCCTGAGCTGCTGCCCATCAGCATGAACTCCCCTCTCCGGCTTGCTCCACCTCATCTGTTCCCACTTTCCCCAAGTCACCGGAGCTGGGGCTGGAAATGGAGGACAGGAGAGAGAACCCCCTGGTGTGGAAGAAAGTTCCAGAACTGCCTGTGGATTAGTTTCCCCTTTCCAGGTTTTGTACCTTAGAAATTCGTCATTCCCTTCTTCCCCTTTCGGGTGACAGACAGTTCTCTCATGTGCTGCTGAGAAGATAATTCGGAATTCTGTGTATTCTAATGCGGGTCAAAATATCTGTGTCTAGCATTTGAAAATAGCTCTGGGCGTTAAATGGTGGCAGCCAGAAAGCTTCCGGAACCGGTGTCTCATCCTCTCCTGGTCTGCCAGCCACTGCATCAGTCTGTCTGTCTGCATCTGCATGAACAGCAGGCTCCTTCTGCAGCAGCTTGTGGGGCGGGGCCCTTGGGGTGGTTTGGGATGCAGCGGGCGGGTGCACGGGGGCTCTCACTGGGTCACATGCACGCTGCATGCCCGTGTGCTAAGCACCACGCTGGGCACCAAGTTGACAGCAGGGAAGGGGCCTGGCCAGGCCCTGTGCTCTAGAAGCTCAGTCTGACGGGAACACGCTTTAGGGAAGGTCGCTCACAGTCCCCCTGGTGAGGGGCTCCTGTCCCAGCCTCACTCAGGGAAGCTGCGAAAGATCTGGACTGAAGTGGCTCAAAGACCAGTGTGAGTGAACAGCAACAAGGGAGGGGAGGCAGGGAGGTGGAGAGGCCGCTGGTACGAAGTCTGAGGTCGGAAATCCCGGGGCCCAGAGTGATGCAGCATCCGTGGGCGAGCACCTGGGGCAGATGTGTGGAGGAGGGCAGCAAGCCAGCGGTGGGATCTCAGAAACATGAAGGCCCGGTCGGGTGGACAAAGCTGGGGTACGGAGGGGAGACCCGGGGAGCACCAGTCACAAGATCAATGTCCACACCCGCCTCCTCGGTACACCTTGGACAGGTGGGCAGGTGAGCAGCTGGACAGATGAGTCTGAAGTCCTGTACCAAACACAAGGCTCAGAATGCTATGGCCCAGCCCCCCACTGCAGCTTCTTGTAATTGGTATTTCCGCTTCCTCTGTGACTTCCAGCCATTAGGACTGGCTTCTGGTCAGTTGAATTCTAAACTCCCGCCTGCCCCAGGACCTTTGCTCATGTCTTTCCCTCTGCCCAAAACAATCGTTCTTTCTCTCCCTCTGAGCAGTCATCACTGCCTCCAGGAAGGCTTCCCTGCCCTCTCCCTCTCAAGACTAACTCAAATCCTCCTATCATTCACTCTTGAAGCCTTCAAACTTTACGTGACATTATATTCGTAAAACCCATTACCTGCCTTCTCTATTAAATTCCATCTCTCTGAAGAGAGACAAGTGTCACATCTAGTTTTGCTCAACGTGCAATCTACAGCACAGGAGTGAAATCAGCAGTATTTAGCAGGCAAATGTGTCGACCAGTGATGCTCTGACAAACCAGCCCATGGGGGAGAGTGAGGTACCCACCCTGTAGTGGGTGTGTTTCCTCTGGATCCTGGTGGGTGGAGGGGAGAGGCAAAACTGCCTTCAATCACCAGAAAAAGTCACCACAGCCTCCTTCTCTGGGATCCAGGCCTCCGCTGATCTCTTCCCATCCCCTGGACTAGGACCATTTCACTGAATTTGGAAAAACTAAGTCACACAGTTTGGCATTTTCTCCGTAAACCAAGAGGAGATGAAAAAATTGGACTGAACATGTCTTGTAAACAGCTTTCAGTGTGAAAACCCAACATCAAAATGCAGAGACTACTGGCTCCCTCCAGCTCCTCGGACACGGGCTTCCTCTTCACATTTGGGTAACATTTCCACCGGTGCCAGGGGCTGGGACACTCGAACCACAGCCCCCGCAGAGCACGTCTGTCCCTCCATGGCTGACATCTTTATTCCACCCGTTCTTGCCCAACCGCCCAAGGGGAAGCCCCAAGAAGGGGCTCTTCAGCCAGTGTCCACCCCTGCTCAAAAGGGAACTTCCAGGATTTGGACTGAACATCAGGAACCAGACTACCTGGTCCGGGTCTGCTGTAAGCCTGGAGTCACCTGTGTCTCCAAAGTTCAAGCCAAAGGAGTTTCGCTGCACTGCCAAGGCCTGCCAAGCTTTTGTACAGGAGCCCGGCCCGGTGTGCGAAACTGCCTGGTGTGTGTCTGGGCATCGCGATGTGCCGGTGACAGGAAGAGCCATGGAAATACCCAGAACGAGGAACAGTTGAATGCGGGATGCTCCAGCCAGGGACTGCCTGGCCACTTCTGAGAATCATGCCCCCAGAGGGCAAAAAGGGGAGGCACAGGGGCTTAGAGACACGGCCCAGCCCCCTGGCCCACTCTCCGCCCTCCCGCCCTCCACTCAGCTCAGGAGGGCCTCCACCAGGCTTGGCTGCACCAGGAGCTCACGGGGCAAGAGTGGACACCAATGGGTCTAATCCAGAATGCCCTCGATGGCCGAGACGCATTCATTCCCCAAAAGAAACTGGGGGTGCCACTGTCCAGACTGTCCAGAGAAGAGGGCTCAGTGTGGAAAGGGTAAGAAACAAATATCCCCCATGAAAATCAAGTCAAAGTTCTCTCACAACACGGGTTTCCCAGCAATTCTCAATAGGATCTTGACAGAGGGCTATAAAATATTATCCAGGCAACAATTTTACACCTTCCGTATTTCTCCTATTTCAGATCTAATTGATGTTTCAGAAAAGACAAGGCTCTTTTAAGGGGTGGTGTCGGACAGGCGCTTTCCCAGGAGAAACAGGAGAAACTAAACCAGGATCTAGGCACAGGGACACATCCCTGGGAAGGACGGGACCTCAGATGCTGCACAGACAGCAGTCACACTTGGCAGCATAAAAAATGAGAAATTTTACATAGCAAATGCCTTTGCAAACACATCAACAGGTAAATGAAAGCCTTGTGGGTTTTATTTTGTTTTAATTTTTTAATACTTATTTATTTATTTTTGAGAGAGAGAGACAGAGTGTGAGCAGGGGAGGGGCAGAGAGAGGTGGAGACACAGAATGTGAAGCAGGCTCTAGGCTCTGAGCTGTCAGCACAGAGCACAACGCAGGGCTCAAACCCACCAGCTGTGTGATCACGCATGGCCTGAGCCTCCCAGGTGCCCCTAAATGAAGTCTTTGTAAAAAAATAAATACAGATCTTCCTGGACTCACGATGGGGTTGTATCCCTATCAACCCATCCTTCGTTGAAAACATCATTAAGTCTAAAATGCATGCATACGCCTGACCTCCCACACCTCAGAGCTCAGTCCAGCCTGCCTTCCATATGCAAGAACAGTCGTGTGAGCCCACGGCTGGGCAGGACCATTCATCCTAAATCCTATTGGATCAAGGAGTGCTGACTGCCTCGTGGAATGTACCAAATACTGTCCTGAAGTGGGAGCCAGAGGGGTGCCTGGGTGCAGAGTGGCCACCAGCGTATGGGTTGGTGACACTTGTGGTCATGTGGCTAACGGGAGCCCGCGCTCCCCCACATCATAGGAGATGATCGGACCACACATCACTAACCCAGGAAGAGGTCCAAACCCACAATCCCAAAGATGCTTTCCACTGAGTGCATGTTGCCTTCACGCCACGGAAAAGATGAAAAACGGTTAGGTCAAACCATCGGCAGTCTGGAGCCATCAGCATTTGCAGCAGATAAGAAGCAATGGGTGAACAGCTCCAACACGCACAGACCTCTGACAGAAAGGACAAGAAGAAACAACCCAGCCATTCGTCAATGAACAAAAGGATGTGCACAGTCAGTAAATCTCAAGAGCATCGCCAACCGACCGGCAAACGTGAAAACAATTCTCAAACTCACTCGTCTTCAGGAAACGCTCATTAAAGCCACAGGAGTCATCACTGTACCCTCATCACACCGGCAATGATTTAGTGGAGTAGTCGATGGAGACCCAGGCAGAAAGATCACCAAGGTCTCCGCGGGGCTGGGGGAAGGTGCGCCCCGGTCCCTGCAAGACCCCTGTGACTATTGGCTCCACAAGATGAATGTGACAGTGGAAGCTGCCCTTCCCACCACCCCGCCAGCAACGCGGATCATTCATATCTTAACCTGTCATTCGGGAGAGCCTTCTTCGGCATATTTTGGGCACTCGCACAAACCTGTCGAATGACACACATGGCATGTCACAGGCTACAAGCTGCTCGGTGACACCGAGGAAGGTTCCAGAAGAAAGTCATCCCCGCTCACCGCTGATGCCACCACGCTCCCCATCTTGTAAGCAGTCGCGCAGGAGCACTGGATGGTTGCTCAGGGCCTCCCCCCGACTTAAGGAACCTGGGAGTCTAGCCAAAGACGGGCCCCCCAAGGTCCTCCCAGGAACTCTCACCTCCTCGCCACCTCTGCCAGCAGGACACAAGGAGATGAAAGATGTGTCGTCGTCGAGGCACCTGGAGGTCTCAGTTGGTTGAGCGTCCGCCTCTTGGCTTCGGCTCCGGTCATGATCCCAGGGTCGTGTGATCCAGCCCCGTTATCGGGCTCCATGAGCCTGCTTAAGATTTTCGCCTTCTGTCTGCCCTCTTCCCCACTCGAGCTCTCTAAACATAAAAAGTGAAATTAAAAATTTTTTAAAAAGATGATGTGTAGCAGGCTCTCTTTCTCTCCACTGTCTGTTCCTCATCCACTTGGAATACGGTGATTTCAATCCCCGAGCTTCTAACCCTCCTTTGTCCTCACAACCTTCGGCTTCTCCTCACCTTCAAATTTCTCAAAGACACAGCACCAGCTTACTGTCTGATTTCTTTCTGTTCACGCGTCCATCACTCTTTGTGCCCCAGCTTCCTCTCTCTGTAAACTCAGCGACGCTCCCGGGACGACTGCCAGCAGGTCCTTGTGGGCCTCAGCCAATGCTATCCCTGGTTGGTTTCTTTGACCTTCAAAGCATCTGATCTAATAGGAAGGGTTTTTTATCACACATCACACCTGGAGCTTGGTGGGTGCCAGACCCGTGTCTGTGGGCCAGATGAGCAACTGAAGAGAGCAGTAAGTATGTGGATGGGAAGGAGTCGGGAAGTCCCCCAAGAAGGCCCTAGCTGTATTTCCTTGATTTAAGGCAGAACAGAGGGGAATGTGTGGCGTCTCTCTTTTTTAAAATTGACGGTAAAAAAATATCTTCACAATCCTTCCCATGGTTCCCCCAAAAGGGGGAAATGGGGAGAACTGTGAGCTCAGCTTTACAGAAAGTACAAGTGTCCCTGTTACACCCCACTGCAGATTTCACAACTAGGCTTGAGCACATTTGCTCTGGCTACCATTTACTGGAAGAAAAGCTGCTCCAGGAGAAGCCAGAAAGACCGAGTGGATGGTGAGGTCCCTGCGGCCCAACTGGACCCATGCATGCCTTCCCCTCCAGACACCGTAAGTTGGCCGTGTGATCTAGCCTGCACAAGACGTCCATGCGGCATGTGACGACCTGTCAGCCATGCAAGAAACATGTGTCCTGGACTCACAAGGTGCCCGGCACTGGGAACCAGACAATGAGCTCTCCCGTCCAGACCCCAATGGGCAGAACCACACGATGGACGAAAGAATGAAGTACAACATAAGATTGGATGGTGGCAGCAGCCAGAAGAAGGAGTCAGCAGGGAAGGTGATGGGCTGGGCATATGCAATGGTAGACCAGGTGCCCAGACCTGGCAGGGCAAAGGAAGAGGGCAGAGGGGAGGCCCCAGCCCCTGAGGTGACAGGCCTGAGCTCTTGGCTTGCTCCCTCAGGTTCAGAGATGTTGTACCTGGTGTGCCGGTGGCACCTGGGCTTTGGGCCACACCTGTGTAATCACCCCCTCTACTCCCGCATCACGCTGTCTTGATGACCGGGGCATCTCTGTGCAGCTCTCCAGTGTCCATGGGAACTGTTGCCTCGCCTAAAGCTCAGGCAGTGCCTGGGACCTGTCAACCTGCCAGGTGCTTGCCAACTCCTTCCTCTGGGTGACCGACCCTGCCACTCTGTGTTCACAGGGGGCAGACGGACCACAAGGTATCGTGACACAGACCATTGGACTCTGGTCTCTATTGCTTCCAGAACCTTCTCAGACAAGAGAGTCAGGCCCCCTGGGCCATGTACATGTAGACACTTTACTCCCCATGGCTCAGTTCTGCACACGGGGCTCACCTCAAAAGGCACCCCTCATGGAAGCCCTCCCTACTTTTTATTTTCCGTGGGACCCTCTCACTCCATCACTCTCCGGCTCTGTTAACCTTTGGCCATATCTGTCCTTGCAGGTACACAGGCTGTCTTGGTTTTGCACATGTCAGCTACTGGAACACCATGCGGGGTGGGGAAGGGCAAATTGCTTGTTCACGTCTGGGTCTTCAGTGTCCAGACCATGCCTGGCAGTGAGTGGGTGCTGCTTAGTGCCTAAGGAAGGAGAAAGGGGGACACGTTATTTGTGATTCCCAATCCCTGGCTCCTCCCACTGCCCGCTCCACCCCTGCCCTGCTTCCCTTCTAGAAGGTGCAGCTGGAGTAAGAATCCCTCACATTTATACACTTCTGTTTTCAATCTATGATGTCGACACCCAGAAAACAGGAGGTGCTCAGTGGACATTGGTAGGATGAGTGAAGGAGTGAATGAGTGAATGAGTGAATGAATGCACAAAGTTTAATCAGAGCTCGCAGATTCCAGCCAAGGGAGTCAAGGGGCCTTCCCAGGAGAGCGGAGTTGAGCTCTTTCCTGAGGGAAGACGGAAATCGGCCTGGGAGCTGTGCCCAGGTGTGCCTGCATGTGCCCTGCACTGGTGGGTCGGAGACCCTCTTCCTGTGTCCTCCCTCTGCCTTGAATAGCTCAGCCTTCCCCTGTGCTGGAAGCCCAGCCCTGCCCTGGCTGTGCCTCTAGGCCCGACCCCTGTCCCTCCTTTCCTGCTCTCTGAAGTGGACGCCCCCTGGGTCTTCCCTCTCCTCTCCACCTGCTCCCTCCTGAACTGCTTAGAGCATTTCTCCCGCAGAGACATTGTTCTCCTTTGGAGCGTGAACCCTGTGGAGTAAAGGTGGGCAGGAGAGCTGAAGATCAAGAATGTCTGTGAAGAATGAGGGTGACTTTTGAAGACACTGAGGCCGTGGAGATTGAGGCGGCAGAAGGATGCTGCCTACGTCCATTTAGGAAGGCAGAAATGGGTCCCCTGAGCCCAGGGAAAGAGGCCACCATCCCCATTTCTGAGAGGCAGTGTCTATTGTTAGTGTGCTTGGGTCAGGTGCCTGCATCAGGCCCTGTGATGGGGAGGAGGAAGAAGAATGTGTGTATAAATAGGTAGGTGCGTGAGCATGTGTGCACAGACACCCACAGACACACACGGCATAATTGTATGCGTCAAGCTAGTGCTTTAAAGCCGTAGATCTTGCCTACTATTGCTTCAAATGTAAAGGTATCTGCACAGTTAGATGCAGAAATTCTACTTCTAGTCATGTGTCCTAAAGGGATACTTACGTATGTATGCGAAGATGGGCAGTCAACGATGTTTATCGTAGCACGGTTGTAATAGCCACCACCATGCCCCCTGATGCACAGGAGACTGGGCAAGTCCAGGTCAAATGAGATGAATAAGTACAAATAAGTAAGCTGTCAGTGATGAGGCAAGAGCATTGACGCCAATACAGGAATATCACCAAGCCCCATCACTTTGTGAAAGAAAACAAGGGACGTTTGCATGTTTGAAAAGCTGCTGGGGGTACGCATCCTTTTGTTTAAATTTCCACTACTTTAAAAAAAATTGTTATTATTTACTTATTTCTGTGAGAGAGACAGAGACAGAGTGCGAGTGGGAGAGGGGCAGAGAGGGAGGGAGACACGGAATCCGAGGCAGGCTCCAGGCTCTGAGTTGTCAGCACAGAGCCTGAAGCGGGGCTCAAACCCACAAACCGTGAGATCGTGGCCTGAGCCAAAGTCAGATGCTTAGCTGACTAAGCCAGCCAGCCCCTCCAAATTTTCACTACTTTCTTGTAATAGCGTAAGAATGTCCAGTTTTCTTAGGTAATTTAAAGTCACCTCTCCGATGGCAGAGATCGAGGGGATGGTTGGGGCTGATGTGAAGCCATGTGCACGCTCAGTGAGGAGATTCCCCAGAAGCTCTTTCTGTTGGTATTTTTTACAAGGAGGAGCTATGCAGGCTTTGGAAGCAAAATGGAGTAGATTCTTGCCTGTCTTCATATTTGAAGGAAAAGGCTCTCCTTTATGAGGCTTCCCTCTGGGACACAGCCTGTCCTTTGGGTTTGAAAATCATTCAGCCTCCACAAGTTAGAGGCTCGTTCAGACAAAACTACCACATGCCTCGTGTTCCAAATCTCCTTCTGTCTGCTGGTTGTCCAGTGTACATCTTTGAGCACTTACTAAGAATCGAGAACTAGGCTAGGAATAGAATATGAGCAAAATTAAACATGTCTTTGCCTGCAAAGACGCTGCAAATACGTGTTCATAGCACATGCAAAAAGCGTGCTATGGGAATGAGTCACGGAAGCCCTGAAGGGAGCCACCTGCACGGTTGTGTGGTCTGTGTACTGACCAAGGGCTTTCTCAAGAGAGTATAATGAGAGGGGATTGAAATCTAGCCCACACTTTGCTGACCAAAACCTGTGCCCTAATGTAGGGCTGTATGCACCTGCTGGGGGCACCACCATCCCTCCCCAAGCCATAAGTCCCCAGGGCTATGTTTGGCCAGAGGCAGCATCCTTCCTAATCGTCTACCCAGAAGGGGAGTCGCATATTAATGCTTCCACTATTATCTGTAGGCTAGATGTGTCTGTGGATATGGCCTCGTCGGGGATATCAGGGAGGGCTTCCTGGAGGAAGTGACACATGCTCTCTGGATGAGGAATGAGAAGAGCTCTCCAGCCAAGAACCAGTGGAGGCCGAGGGTGGGAAAGGTCACGGTCCATGTGGGTGATGGTGATGGGAGGGGCATAGTGGCAGACGCTGCCTGAGCATCCCTGCTTCTCTTGTCTTTCGCACACTTGTGTGAGCATTCCGCATGACAGATGACTGGACACCGAGCTGCTGACTAAGAGCCCGCACTTTCTCTGAACGCAGCAGAAGTACACAGGACTTACCAGGAGCCTCACTGGGCCCCTGTGGAACAGCTCATCCTGACCCCTGCTGGCCAGAGCCAAACCAAATTTCCCCGCTGGCCTGAAACCTCATCGTCTTGTTCTTCCAGGGCATTCTAGTGAACAATTTATTTTATCTATTTTTAATTTTTTTTAATGCTTATGTATTTTTGAGAGAGAGAAATGGACAGAGAGGGAGAGAGAGAGAGAGAGAGAGAGAGAGAGAGAGAGAGAGAGAGAGAGAGGAAGTGGGGGAGGGGCAGAGAGAGAAGGAGACACAGAATCCGAAGCAGGCTCCAGGCTCCGAGCTGTTGGCACAGAGCTGGACGCAAGGCTCACACCCAGGAACCTGGAGATCATGACCTGAGTCAAAGTCGGATGCCTGACGGACTGTGCCATCCGGGTGACCCTCAAAAACGTTTTTTTTTTAAAGCACCCTCTGAGGGGCGCCTGGGTGGCTCCGAAGGTTGAGCGTCCGGCTTCAACTCAGGTCATGATCTCGCAGTCAGTGAGTTCGAGGCCCGCGTGGGGCTCTGTGCTGACAGCTCAGAGCCTGGAGCCTGTTTCGGATTCTGTGTCTCCCTCTCTCTGACCCTCCCGTTCAGGCTCTGTCTCTCCCTGTGTCAAAAGTAAATAAAACGTAAATAAATAAATAAATAAATAAATAAATAAATAAATAAATAAATGCACCCTCTGAGCATGGCTTGTGGGCGCCTCTGGAAGTAAAAGAGAGGAACCCCCTTTGACCGTCAGTTAAGTAGCTACAAGGAGGCGTCAGAAGGTCTCACTATGGACAGGTGCAGATGGCAGTGTGGGGAGAGCTGGAGGCGCCTGAGCATTCTACAAAGTCAACCCCATCGGTGGGCGGAGACTTACTGTCTGGCTACAGGGCACATCAGAGGCACGAAGCCCGTGACTTGCCCAAGGTCCCAGAACTCTGCAGAAGTGCCTCCAGGGAGTTTGGGGGAGGACGGGTGTTCCTGGCTGTTTCTGCTCAATCACAGACACTCTTAATTTAGCTCCCTCCACGATGGGGTCCCCTGGGCATGATGTTTTCAAGTCTCACTGCACAAACAACTTTGTAAACTGATGGAATCCTCCTCCCTTATTTTATGCAGAAGAGTAACCGAGGGAACAGGGAAACGGAGGTTGTCAGTATCACAGGTGATTAGTGGCAGAGCCGGGGCCGGGACCCACAACTGTTTAGAAGATGGAAGTTGTACACTTGAGTTCTGAACCCTGGCTGCACATGAGAATTACCTTGGAAATGTTTTAAAAATTGCCATGTCTGGGCCCACTCTGCTCAATTGCATCAGAATCTTTAAGGGTGACACGCACATTCGGTATCTTCGAAAGCTTCCCAGGATATTCAAATGCACAGCTCTGACAACACTGCTGGGTAGAAACCTTCAATGGGAGGAATCACAGGTCCTCTGCATGGAAAAGTAGCACTGCTGTCCTGCTGGACTATTCAGACATTCTGTTTCTACTTGTGACAGATTTGGTAGGTTGTGTTTTCTTTTTCATCTAAGCTGTCAAATTTATTGGCATAAAACCATTTAAACATTTCCTTGTCCATTTATCTATCTATCTATCTATCTATCTATCTATCTATCTATCTATTCATTCATTCATTTATTTTATTGACGTGTTTTATTTTTTATTTTTATTTTTTTAATTTACATCCAAATTAGTTAGCATATAGTGCAACAATGATTTCAGGAATAGATTCCTTAGCACCCCTTACCTATTTAGCCCATCCCCCTTCCCACTGCCCCTCCAGTAACCCTCAGTTTGTTCTCCATATTTATGAATCTCTTCAGTTCTGTCCCCCTCCCTGTTTTTATATTATTTATGTTTCCCTTCCCATATGTTCATCTCTTTTGTCTCTTAAAGTCCTCATATGATTGAAGTCATATGATTTTTGTCTTTCTCTGACTAATTTCACTTAGCATAATATTCTCCAGTTCCATCCATGTAGTTGCAGATGGCAAGATTTCACTCTTTTTGACTGTCAAGTAATGCTCCATTGTGTGTGTGTGTGTGTGTATATATATATATATATATATATATATATATATATATATATATATATATATATATAAAACACTACTTCTTTATCCATTCATCCAATATTTGGATGTCAAGTAATGCTCCATTGTGTGTGTGTGTGTGTGTGTGTGTGTGTGTATATATATATATATATATATATATATATATATATATATATATATATATATATATATATATATATGTATATATCACTACTTCTTTATCCATTCATCCAATATTTGGACTCTTTCCTTGTCCTTTCAATGTCTGTAGGGTCTGTAAGGATGTACATATTTTTATTCCTTATGTCAATAACTTATATTATCTTTCTCTCTCTCTTTTTAAAATTAACACAGTATTGGGCACTTGGGTGGGTGAGTCAGTGAGCATCCGAGTCTTGATTTTGGCTTGGGTCATGATCCCAGGGTCGTGGGATCAAGACACGTAGTGAGCTCCACACTGAGCCTGGAGCCTGCTTAAGGTTTTCTTTCTCTCTCCTCTCCCCCCTCCTGTACTCATGCTCTGTTTCTCTCTCTAAAATTAAAAACTAAATAAATAAAAGTTAAATTAAAATAAATTAATACAGTATTATTAGGGGGGTCTAGCAATTTTATTACTCTTTCCAAAGAAAAACTTTTCAATTTGTTAAAATTCTTTCTGCTTTTGTCTATTTCCTATTTTACTAATTATTGCTGTCCTACTTATAATTTCCTCAGGTAAGTCAATTGATTTCCTTAGTTACTCCCCATTGGTCCCCTCCCACCAACATTTGGCAACCACTAATCAATCTACTTTCTGTTTCTGTGGATTTTCTTAATCTGGACATTTCATATGATAGTCATACAAACTGTGGCCTTTTCTTTTACATAATTTTTTCAGGGTCCATCCATGTTGTTGTAGCCCTGCATTCCTTCATTAGCCCTTCAGTTCTTTTTATGTTTCACTGTATGGAAATCACACTTTATCTTCTGATATGTTGATGGATATCTCAGATTGTTTCCACTTTTTGGCGATCATGAGTAATGCTTCTAGGAAAATTTGTGTACAAGTTTTTGTGTGGAAATATGTTTTCCGTTTTCTTAGACATACTTTGGAGTGCAATTAATTGCTTGTGTCATTAGGAACTCTATGTTTAGCATTTTGAGAAAAATGTCAAAAGGTTTTCCAAAATGCAGCGGTTCCATTTTACAATCACATAGCAAAGTCTGATCGTTCCAATTTTGCCATATCCTTGCCCAAGCTTGTGATGTTGTCTTCTTCCTTTTAGCCATCCTAGTGGGTGTAGAGTGTTATATCATTCAAAATACTCTGTTTCACTTGTGATTTATTCCTTGATCTCTGGCTTGTTTCAAAGTGTGTTCTCCAATTTATAAGATTTTAGAGTTTTTATCAGGTTATTGATTGACATTAATTTCTGTTTTAAATATAATTTATTGTCAATTAGGCTAGCATACAGTGTATATACAGTGTGCTCTTGGCTTCGGGAGTAGATTCCCATGATTCGTTGCTTACGTACAACACCCAGTGCTCATCCCAACAAGTGCCCTCCTCAATGCCCATCACCCATTTCTCCCTTTCTCCCCCACTCCTCAGCAACCCTCAGTTTGTTCTCTCTATTTAAGAGTCTCTTATGGTTTGCCTCCCTCTGTTTGAAATTATTTTTCCCCTTCCCTCCCCCATGGTTTTCTGTTAAGTTTCTCAAGTTCCACACATGAGTGAAAACATATGCTGCTTTCTGTGACTGACTTATTTCACTCAGCATCATACCCTCCAGTTCCATCCACGTGGCTGCAAATGGCAGGATTTCATTCTTTCTCATTGCCAAGTCGTATTCCTTTGTGTACATAAACCACATCTTTATCCATGATTAACATTAATTTCTCACCTAATTCCAGTGTGGTTAGAGAACGTACACTATATGCTTTAATTCTTTTGAAATGTATATATTTAAAAATTATATAAATGGAATAATTCACTATATAGCATTTTGAAATTAGATTCTTTTACTTAATGATATGCATTTGAATTCTTCCTGTGTTGCACGTGTCAATAGTTTCCTATTGCTGAGTAGTTTTTCATTGTGTACATAAACCACAATTTATTCATCTATTTGGGTTGCTTAACAGTTTTGACTCTAAGGAATAAAGCATTTATGTAGAACTCTTTATGTGGACACACAGTTTCATTTTTCTTAAAAACCTAGAAATGGAATTGTTGGGTCATTGATTGAATGCATGTTTATACTAAATTCACAAGGAATTTTCTAACATAGCTGACATGCTTTCCATTCCACTGGCAACATTTAAGAATTTCATGTATTCCAACACTCTACAAAATTCGAAATTCTCAGTCTTTCTGTTTGGTGCTATTATGTTAGTTGTGCACTGGTATCTCGTTGTGGTTTTAATTTTCACTATCTCTAGTGATCAATACTGTTGAATGTTCTTTTACCTGTGTCTTTAACCATATACATGTTCTTTGGTGAATTACCTGTTTGTGTCCTTTATTGCTTGTTTAATCTTGTTATTTTTGAATTGTAAGTATTCTTTACATATTCTGGAAACAAATAATTTGTCAGGTAAAAGTTTTGGAAATCCTTCCTCCTACTCTGTGGCTTGGCTTACATTTTATTTTCCTAATAGTGGTCTTATGAAAGCAATGTTCTTAATTCTGATAAAGCCCAATATATCTTTTTAAATTAAAAATTGTATTTGAGATACTTGTACATTTGAGATTGTAAGAAATAACCCAGTTGTCAGAAATAATACAGAGAAGTCCCGTGTACCCTTTACTGAGTTTCCACCAAAGGCAACACTTTGCAAAAATATACTTCAATATAACCACCAAGATATTGACATTGGTATAACCAAGGTACAGAACATTTACATCCACAGGGATCCCTCATGTTGCCCTGATGTAGCTACAGGCACTTTTCTTTTTCTACCTCTGCCTGCTTAACTTAACTCCGGAAATGTGTTCTCTATTTCTATAATTTTGTTATTTTGAGACTGTTATATAAATGGAATCATACAGTATGTAACTATTTTGAGATGAGCTTTATTGCACTCAGAGTAAATCCCTTGAGATTAATCCCAAGGAGTTGCTAGTATTCCTTTTTTTATTTCCAGTATTATTCCATGGTATGGATATACCACAGTTAGTTTAACAATTAACCCACTGAAGGATATTTAGGTAAATTCCCATTTTTGACTGTTGCCAATAAAGCTATGAATTGTGTCTATAAGTATCTACATGAACATAAGTTTAGAATTATTTCCCGGGAGTATTGTTGCTCGATCTTTGATAATTCCATCACTAATTTTAAAAGAAACTTTCTAATTATTTTCCAGAGTAACTCCACCATTTTAAATTCCCACCAGCAATGTAGGAACAATTCAGTTTCTCCAAATCTTTACTAGCTTTTGGTGTACTCACTATTTTTAAAATTTCTGTTGTGTTGATAGTGTGGATTTCAGTATGCTTTTAATTTCCATTTCCTTAGTGGAAAAGAGGTTGAACATTGTTTCATGGGCTGATATGACATCTTTGTATCCTATTTAGTGAGATGTCTGTTCCTATCTTTTGCTCAGTTTTTAATTGGATTTTTTAAATGTTGACTTTCACAGATTCTGTATATAGTTTAAAATAAGGCTTTTGTTGGAAATATAATTTGAAAATATGTGTCCCAGTCTCTACTTTGTCATTTTGTTATCTTGACAGGGCCTTTTGAAGAGCAAAGTGGTTAATTTGGATGAAGTCCACCAAATTATGCTGGTGTCCAGATCTTTGCTTAACCCTAAATCCCCAAGTGTTTGTCCCCTACTATAGTTCTTCAAGGTTTAGTTTTGTGCTTTATATTTTTTACCCACGATTCATTTTTATTCATTTCTGTGTAAGTGATGTGACTCAGGTCGAGTTTCAGATTCTGTGCTATTGTTGTTGTGTATTTTCCTCCGTGTGTGTTACAAACACCACGCCTCAGTGTTGTTATTCTTCTCTAAGGAGCTAAAAGTCTCTTAAAGGGACTTGAGTAATGAGTAAATATATATTTTCTCACTTATTCCCCACTTGTGGTTCATTGGTTTTCACATAAATGCCTGTTTCCATCTATTATCATTTCCCTCGTTCCCGAAGAACTTCCTTTACTATTTCGTGTACCTGGTGTGCTCATCACGAATCATTTCAGCCTTCCTTTTACACATAAATTGTCTTTATTCCAGCTTCACTTTTGAAATATACTTTTGTTCTGATTAGTATCCTAAGTGGACAGGCTTGTGTTTGTTTTCCCTCAGTGGAAATGCTCTCTGCCGTCTTCTTCCCTGGGGTCTTTAGACTTACCTTTGTTCCTGTTTATAGAATGTTTCTTTGTTCCCTGAATGCTTTTTTTTTTTTTTTTTTTTTTTTGCTTTTGAAAATATCTTGTGTCTTTTTCTCAACTTACTATGTTTTTATTTATTTATTTTTTAAGTTTTTAAATGTTTATTTATTTATGAGAGAGACAGAGACAGGGCGTGAGCAGGGGAGGGGAAGACAGAGAGGGAGACACAGAATTGGAAGCAGGCTCCAGGTTCCGAACTGTGGGCACAGAGCCTGACACGGGGCTTGAATTCCCAAATGATGAGATCATGACCTGAGCTGAAGTCGGATGCTCAACCAACTGAGCCACCCAGGTGTCCCATCAACTGGGTGTGTTTTTAAAGATTCTACCACAATCTGTACATTTATCTGAAGTTTTCTCTTTTTCATTCCTAGATAACATCCCCATCTCTGAACTTGTGCTCTTTGTTAACTACAACTTAGACGATGAACCTGTGAGCTCTTTTTAGTCTAGAATCTCTGATTGCTTTTAAGATTTTTCTCTCCATCACTGGCTTTGAAGAAATTAGTTATGCTGTACCTTTGTGTGGTTTTCATGTTTCTTGTGCTTCAGGGCCATTGAGATTCTTCCATCTGGGAGTTTATAGTTTTCATCCAATTTAGAAATTTTTCACCATCATTTCTTCAAATATGTTTCTCTTCAAACTGCTTCTTATTCTAGGGCTCTTAAAATTATTAGGTAGCTAAATACTCCATTTTATGTTTTGAACATTTTTAGTCCCTGTGTTTCATTCTTCAGAGCTGGTATCACTGTGTCTTCTGGGTCGCTGATTTTTTCTTCTGTGACATCTACTCTGCCACCCACACCTGTGTCACATGTTGACCCTGTTTTCATGAAATCCATAGTCTGGTCAAGGAGACCCAATTCTCTTGCCCATGTTTGATGTGAGTTTCCTTTCTTCCTTCCCCTCTAATCTTCTGAATACAGAACCTTTAACTTTGAAATCATATGTTCCCCCTTAATAAATCAGCCAACTGGTTCTTCTAAGACAGAGGTTTCTTTGTAATACCGTAATAATGAATGTGGCAAAAAGTATCATTGCTTCATTTTTTATGTTTATTTAGTATTTCCAGAGAGAGAGAGAGAGAGAGAGAGAGAGAGAGAGAGAGAGAGAGGAACCAAAGCAGGCTCCAGGCTCTGAGCTGTCAGCACAAAGCCTGTCAAACTCAAAACTTTGAGATCATGACCTGAGCTGAAGTCTGACACTTAACCAAGTGAGCCACCCAGGGACCGTGTCATTGTTTCTACACTGAAGTACCTTCCTCTTCACCTTTACCTTCCTTGTATGAACGTGCTTCAAATTCTGTGCCTCTCTCTCTCTCTGCCCCTCCTCCCACTTGCACTCTGTCTCTCTCTCTCTCTCCATCTCAAAAATAAATTTAAAAAAAAACATTAAAGAAAAAGATGCATAAATTCTAGGAACCTAATGAACAACGTAGTGATTACAGTTAATGGTACTATACTGTACACTTGAAATTTGCTAAGAGAGTAGGTCTTAAGTGTCCTCGCCTCACACACGTGATCCTAACCGTGAGATGTTGGGGTTTTTAACCACCTTGACTGTGGTGATCATTTCACAATATATCCTGCATTAAACCAACAGAGTGCACCCCTTAAAAATAAGGTACAGTATGTATTTCAATAAAACAGCCTGGTGTGGCACGAGGGAGGCAGAGAGCCTAGAGGAGACTGTCAGGGGGGTGTAAAGGGAGACTGGAAGCAGGCAGAAGGCCCTTACTATGTTGTCCCAGAAAGTGTGGCCAGCATCGTTGCTCATAGAAAACAGAAAATGGTTAGTGCAGTTTTTTACCAAGTGAGTTTTCAGGCCGTGTGTTCACAGGAACCCTCATGTTTTTTTTTTTTTTTTTCCAGCTGACTGTAGTCAGAGGAGCGAAGGAAGAGATGAGCTTTTAAAATAATTTATCAGATGGAGAGGAATCGGGACACGGTGGGTCCCAGATTCAGTACTTTCTCATCCCAGCCCTCTCAGAGAGCCCACAAATCTCAACTCAAGCTATAGCTTCCAGGGAAACCAAACCCGGGAGTCTGTTGTTCAAAATCATAGCGTAAAGAAACAGCCATGGATCTGACTTTAAAATTTCCTTGGGGACGCAGAAAGATTAAAGACCCTTTGGACAGACCACAGCCTCCCAGTCCCTCCCTGTTGGAGCCAGCCTGTAGAAATGAAGCCCTCCTTTTCTTACTCCATTTTCAGGGAAACCAGAGGACAGATGGTCATTGTCCTCCGCCCTGAGAAAAAAAAAATCTCACCAACAATTAAAATTGAAATGACCAGTATGTAAAAATGCCATCTTACCAGAAGTCCAAAATATAAAATAAATAGCAACATTTCCTGGTTGCTGTGAAGCTCAGTGTTAGAGTTCTCTTGTTTTAGAACAGGGGGACTAGTATAAAACTTTAAGTTAAGGGAATATAAATGATTTCTTTTATATTTTTAACTAAGGGTGTTAAGGCCACTAATTTTTATGACCTTCTGTCTTTCTCCATGGCAAGGTCTTTTTACCATTGTCTTCAGAAGAGAGTCTCCTGAGAGCCCTGTGCTGTCTCAGCCTCACTGTTGTGTCCCTGTCCACAGACAAAGGTGGGAACAAAGTTGTCGTTATTACAGATGTGCAGGGGAGCACCCTGCTGCAGGGAAACTTCAGGAAACACTCGGAAACTGAACAATGGCTCCCGGAGAACAGGAACAGATATGCCTCAATTTCAGAAACAAATGCACATGAAACATCATCTTTTATTGGAGGACATATATTTTAACTTAAACTCTTTTAAAAATCATTACCAGGAAACAGTGACCTTTCCAACGCCTTCATGAGCTGCGGTTTTAGGAGAACATAATAAATGCCACGAGACGTTCTGGAACAGAAAACATAGAGATTCTACAAATGAAACTCGGGACACACGGCCAAGATACCCAGTATAGACCTATGTGTACAGTCACTGCTATGTATTTTTTTCCCATCAAAAAGTTGACATTCAGGATATTCAAGAAATGAGAGTGCCCTTTCAGACTTCAAATTGGGATTTATTTCCTGGTGATGCTGTGTTTATTTAGCCATGTATTGTGTCATGCAACAGAAATGGGCTTTCATGAAAATAAAATCTCTTACTTCTTGCTATCAAAATTCAGCATGAATTCCATTAAGAGAATGTAATGTTAGGGTAGGTTTGATGCACTAATCGCTCTTTATATGTAGAATTTTAAGAGCTGAAACCATCTCTGCTGTGCCTTCTCCTTCGAACATTTGTTTATGAGCATGTATGAGTTCATAAGCTATCTTGAGCTCAGAATTAAATTCAGGCTAAAATGTAAGGTAATAGTAGAATAAAGAGGAGAATAAGTTACTGTATATATTTGAGAACATGTTCAGATTTTGATGTTTGGGAGAAAAGCCAGCTTTCTGTGCTAGAATTTTTCTGCGGTTCCCCTCATATGGGTCTATATGCAGTGGTCTACGCTGGTTTTCCTGAGTGTTTACTTATTATGAGACAGGGCCGGCCACCACTGGACTATTTTCAAGCCAAGTGTGACTATCTGCTCTTGAATTCTCTGTCTTCTTCATGTTCCTACACCCACGTCCTCACTTTCCAGAGCCATTGGAAAGGATGAAGGGCACTGTAGTGTGAGCCCACCTCAGTGCTGAGATGCCTCACGGGGTGACCGACTGACTGAGGGGACAGACTGGTTTGTTTCCAAGTGACGGGGCAATGTGCGTCCCCTGGGACCTGGCCCTCAGATGTGGTAGCTCAAAATGTCAAGTAAAGCAAACTATTACTCTTCCTTGGGAACGGACTGTTGTGTTGGCCAATAATGAACATGGAAATTGTGCATCTGAACGTAGAGGATGCTCACCTTGCAAATCTATTTTCTTATCCTGAATGAGCATGAAGTAACTTTTTTTTAGTCCATGATCCTGAAAAACTGAAAGATTATGGCATACAATTATCTCACTGTCAAAAAGCTTTCTTCTGTTGAAAACGAAGTCAACTTCCTTGAATGTTTAGCCCTTCTTTTAATTGATCTATTTTGAGATTTCACTGGCATGTTCGGGATACTCAGAAGTTGGGGTATTATAGACAGTTGTTTACTGGGGTCTGTCAGGAAGGTGCCTGGCCCCGGGAATGGCTGCAGATGGAGAGATGCCAGCCCTATGCGGCTCTCATCAGAGATGTGTGCCAGGTGGTGAGGGGTGACAAGTCCCAGTGCCAGAAGCCTTCACAACTCGGTCCTCACCCCTCTATATCTTCATCCCAAAGGCCCCAGCACTCAAGCCTTGTTCAGTTTGAGGTGCCCCTCTGATATCAACCCTGTCCAACCGTCTCTGTTTCTGCGTCTTGGTCTCTTGACTTCTCTTTCTTCTCACAGCCCTGCGCACACCATGCATCTGCCTACAATGCTGTTCTCGCCCTCCTTGACTGACTGTGTTCTGTGCATCCATTTGGTACTCGATTAAGTATTGCTTCTTCTGGGAAGACTTCCTTGGCCTTCTTTGAGACCATCGGAGTATTTCTCATACTTGACTGTATTTATTTAACGATTCCCTTTGTTACACTCTATACTGAAAATCTCTAAATCGTCTACTTCAAGCCAAATGCTGCTCACTGCCTGTTTTTGTAAACAAAGTTGTATTGGCACACGGCCATGCCCATTCATTTTGACACATGGCTGCTCTTGCAGTATGAAGGCTGAAATGAATGCCTCTTCCATCAGAGGTGTATGGCTCAAAAATCCTGAAATATTTACTCTCTAGCCAGTAGGAGAATAAGTTTGCTGACCCCTGCTGCAAACAATTAGGTCAGAGACCTGGTTCTATTCCGTCTTCAGTACTTGGGCTAGCACCGACAGATATTTATTTTCTGGACATTTGTTGAATGAATGAATGAATGAATGAATGAATAAATGAATGAAAGTGAGTACGTTGCCCGAGAAGCTCAGCACGAAGGCACTAGAGGTAACTGGCTTACATTTGCGGAGGATCTGATACGCAGAAAAATGCAGAACATTAATGTTCTTGATTCTGTTTGTTCTGATGCTACTTCTAACCAGTTAGCGTGTATTGGCTACTCACTAACTGCCACAGATAGTGCTAACGGATTTAGCTGGTTTCTCTCACTCAATCCTCGCAACAACCCAACATGATAGGAACAAGTGTCATATCCATCTTACAGAGAAATACACGGAGTGTGGGAAAGTTTGGTTTGGCCGTGACCCCCACGTCTAGGAAGCAGACTTTTGGGAGCTCACTTCTTTCACCCATGAGTCTCCACATGAACTAGCTCATTTGCTTATTTGGGAATTGTGTCTTCAGTTGCATTTTGTTTTTGTGCAAAGTATATCTTCTCTCTGAGCAACTGTCTAGGTGTCTAGGTGAATGGTTAGTTTCGTAGGAAGTCCGGCTTCTGTAATGAAACTGAATTTCCCATAAATTCCATGGTAGCCACAGGTATAAGATATATTTTCAGAATTGTTATATTTGGACTAAAAAAAGTGTGAACCCAACAATTCGACTCAGAAAGAATTTTCTGAAGTCAGGAAGTACATGGGATGGACGGGTAAAAATCACTGCAACCAAACAATTGCAATGACAAAACAACAGCAACAATAAACGTGAGCAAAGCTGAAAGGCATTTTAATAGATCATCCCCATGAAGAGCGCTCTTATGGGTAAGAAACCTGATGGGTGGAAAGGACCCCAGACACCAGGGGCATATAATCTTCACATGGGGTTATGAACAGCACAGGCATTTAAGTGGAGCACTCATGGTATTCCATAGAATAAATACTATATTCCGTAATGAATGAATGGAGTGATGTTTACAGTGTGACTTTGGCCTTCTGATAGCTGCTAACGTCTAAAAGTTGGAATTACATTTTTAGTCACTTACCTTCCATACTTTGACATTATAAGCTATTCATATTTTATTTGTCTCTTTTGTCGTAAGTAAGCCGTTAACCCTAAAACGGGTCCACAGATACAAGAGGGCTTGAATGTGCAATGAAAAGTCAGAGGAAACCTACATTTCCAAGATTTTATTAACTAATTGCCAATGGGAATATGCATAAACTTGGAAGCAATTTGTTTGGTTAAAAGAAGAAGTTCTTCATCCAAATTGCAAAATCACATGGGCTTCACATCAGGGCCAAAGTTAAAAGTGACTGAATTGGTCATTTGAAGGAAAATCTTCAATTTATGTTTTAATACGGTTCTTTTAAAAGCTGAACTAGTTGAATCATTAACCAAAAACCTACAAACAAACAAGCACACAAAAAGTGCCCAGGACCACGTGACTACCAATGAACTCTAACAGACCTCTAAGCAATCAGTACCAATCTTTCTCAACCTCTTCCAAAACATGGAAGAGAAAGGAAGACTTCCTAACTTATTCTATAGGGCCAGCATTACCCTGATACCAAAGTCAGCGAAAGACATAAAAAAAAATAATAATAACTAATGTGCCCATGAATAAAACACAAAAATCCTCAACAATACATTAGCAAACCAAAGCAAGTAGCAATAGTAGCAATATGTACATGAGCAAGTGGGATTCACTCCAAGAATGCAAGAGTAGTTCAACATACCAAAACCAATCAGTGTAATACCTCACATTGATAGAATGAAGAAAGAAAAGAAATCACATAATCATTTCAATAAATGCAGATTAAAAAAAACAAGCATCTGGTAAAATCTAGTGCCCTTTCAAGGTAAAAACAAACAAAAACTAAACTAAACAAGGAATAAAGGGAACTTCCCCGATGTAATGAACACCATTTATGTAAAATCCACAGCTAATACCACACCTGAATGAAACAAGAATTCACACTTTCACCATCTTTTCAGCATTGTACGCGAAGTCCTAGCCAGAGCAATTAGGCAAGAAAAAGAAATAAACAGACACCAACATTGGAAAGGAAAAAGGAAAGTTGTCTCTATTTATAGAGGATATAATCAGTTGTATTTCTGTAATGAACTGTCTGAAACAGAAATTAAGAAATCAATTCCATTTACAACAGTATCAAAAAGAATTAGGTACTTAGGAATAATTTGAGGAGGTACAAGTCTTGTACAATGAAAACTACAAAATATTGCTGAAAAAATGCAGGCATCTGAATATAAAGACACCCTGTGTTCATGTGATAGAAGACAATAGTGTTGAGATTGTAGGACTCCCCCAAACAATCTATGGATTCCTTTTAATAGCTATCAAAATCTCAATGGCTTTTTGTAAAAGTAGTAAAGCTGGACATACATTTGTAAGAAAATTCAAGGCACATAGAATAGTCAACTCTATCTTGAAATAGAAGAACAAAGTTGGAGGACTTATACTTGTTCATCTCAAAACTCTTTCCTGCATCAAAGGACACTATTCAGAATGAGAAAAAGAACGCACAGAATGAGGAAGAATTTACAAATGACATATCTGAAAAGGGTCTAGTATCCAGTATATATAAAGAACACTTACAATTCAACAACAAAAAGACTAAAAGCCCAATTTATGCATGGGATATCAACATGAACAGTCATTTGAGGAATGCAGATAAAACCACAATGAGATAATGCCACTTCACACCCACTAGGATATGTAGAATCATAATCATAATCCATAGGAAATAAGTGTTTGTGAGAATGTGGAGAAATTAGAACACTGTGCATTGCTGATCAGAATTTCAAGTGATGGAGCCACTCTGTAGGACACTTTGGATGATCCTCAGTAGGTTAAACCTAGAACTGCCACATGACCCAGCATTTCCACTCCTAGGTATATATCCAAAATAATCGAAAATAGGTGTTCAACCAAAAACTTTTATGCGAATGTGTGTTGCAGTACTTAATACAGTAGCAAAAAGGCGGAAACAACTCAAATGCCCATCAAGGGATGAACAGATAAATAAAGTGTAGTATAGCCATACAACGGAATAGCATTCTGGTATAAAAGGGGATGGCGTACAGATACATGCTATAACACAGATGAATCTTGAAAACTTTGTGTTAAGTGAGCAAAGACACAGAGGCCACATATTGTGTTATTCCACTTACATTAAACATACAGAATAAGCAAATCCATATACAGAAAGCAGATTTGTAGATTTTAGGGGACAGGTGTATAGTGGGGTGGGAACTCAATGTGTACGGGATTTCCTCTTGGAGTGATGAAAATGTTCTGGAGCTACATGGTGGTGGTGGCTGCACAAGGGTGTGGAAGTACTTCACTGCCACTGTGTTGTACACCCTCAAGTGGTTAAAAAGATACACTTTATGTTTTGTGTATTTTACCACAGTAAAAAGCTGAGCTATAATGGCCAGTTTCTCCAAAGCAATGAAATTATTTTTTTATTATGCATCTTGGCAATTTTATATTTTAAATGCTTATTTTTTTTTTCTGATTAGAAAAACAGTATTTGTTTACTAGTAAGGTTTCAGCCTCACAGAAGCACTATGGGAAAAATAAAACATACCCATGTTCCCACTACTAACAAGTAGCCACAGTGAGTTTTTAATGTCAATCCTTCCAGGCTTTTTTGTCATGGGCATAGGGGTGTGTTCACACACTCATGGTTGTTATTTGCATTTTTAACAAAACTGTTATTATGCAGTACATAGGCTGTTATAATCTGCTTTCCCTCTTGCTATATCATGAGCATTTTCCTATTGTCATTTCATGTTCTCCCGCATCACATTAAATGGCCAGATAGCATTCCATCTTATGGTTGTAACATACTTTATTTAGCCAATTTCTATTGTTGGCTAGATCCTAACATTTTAGAGTCGGAATACACTATAGACATTGTTGTGTCCAAGTTATTTCTTTCCCAAGCTTTATAGCTGCAAGCCTTAAGCACATGGCACACAAAAACCATTCGAAATTTTGAAAACAGTGTTAATTTTTCATTTCCAGCTGGATTTGGGTATTGCAGGGGCTTTGGATTTGCCATTCAGGAATCTAAAAGATGGAAATAGTGGATGGGTGGTAGGAGTGGGGAACGAGCCAGGTGTGAAATAGTGCCCAAGGCATCAAAAGTCTATCCTGAATGGTTTTGTGTCCCTGAAAAATAGATATGGAGACCACAAAATAGGTTCTATTGAATCTGTTGATGACAGTTCCATCATGCAAAATGGATAATGCCTTGACAGAGAAGAGACTAAGTAGAGAACGGGTTGAGGTGAATGTGTCTCTCAGAGTCAAGCAGCACTTTCTCTTCCCCACAGTTCACGGAACGAGAACATCCAGTCATTCGGTCTTGCTGTGCTGAGCCTCCCTTTGTGTTTCTGGAGGCACGGGGGCCAGGCAGGAGAAGTCGTTCTTGACGCTTTTTTTTTTTTTAATTTTTTTTAATGTTTATTTATTTTTGAGACAGAGAGAGACAGAGCGTGAATGGGGGAGGGTCAGAGAGAGCGAGACACAGAATCTGAAATAGGCTCCAGGCTCTGAGCTGTCAGCACAGAGCCCGACGCGGGGCTTGAACTCATGGATCGCGAGATCATGACCTGAGCGAAGTTGGCCGCTTAACCGAATGAGCCACCCAGGCGCTCCATTGACGCTTTCATTTCAACTGCCCATCAGTGTCAGAGACTTCAGGATATTCTCTGATGATGTCTTTAAACCCAAATGAGTCACATCAAGGTAGAAATAACTGCGTTCCTTGAGGTCTGCACGGCATGTGACACATACTCTGGATGTTGGAGGATTATCGAAGCAGTTGTATGTGTTTCCTGGGGTGTCCCTCATGGGACGGAGGCTTTCCAATTAAAGTGCTGCACTCTCCCTGTCACCGAGGCATTTTCCACAATAGGGTGGCTTCTCAATATCACTCCCCATTGGCTTAGTTGGGCTTGGTAGAGGGTACAGGAGGCCACCTTGCCTGGTCTTAAGCTGAAGTTTTCAGTCCAAGTTAGATTGGTTTTATGAAGAATCATTCCTAGACTATTTTTTTCTAATGTGTTGAATGGATTTTTCTTATTGAGCTATAGAAAATTTTCTATCTCAGGCACCAATTATTTTTCTGTTGTGTATGTTTCAGTTTATTTCCACATCTTTTGCCATCAAACTATGTGCATAGTATAGAGAAATTTAAGAATCTCATGTAACCAAACACGTCTTTCTTTCCTTCCTTGTTTCTGTACTTTATGACTTAATTTAGCAAGGCTTGCCCTCCCCAGTAATTAGTATTAGTTTTTAATATTTCTTTGTATTTTATTCCTAGGCTTATATGACATCCCCCTTCCATTTCGCTCTATTATCCACCTGAATTTAGATTTGCATGTCATTGGAGGCAGGGGATGAAGAATACTGTTTCAAGACCACCACCTATATAATCTTAGTTCTCCACTAACAAGTGTGTCTTCAGGATGCATTTCCTTCCTTTGAAAATTAAATCTAGAAGCAAGTCTTGCTTGTGAACAGTCAGAGAAGCTTCATTTGGTAGGAATTCCCAGTGGTCTTACTTCAAATCAAGGCCAGTACAAAGCCTGGACGCTTATTTCAGTGATCCTTTCGGCTTCTTTCCAAGGGAAGACATTGTAAGGTCATTCACAGATTTATAAAATGTGTTCTCATGCCTTGTGCTGGCTACAGAGGAATTTCTAGTATGGCCCAGTATGCCTTGAAAAATTTGATGAGCTTTCCAGAATGAGTAGGTAAGTCTGTGCTGTAAGATCAAAAGCCCTAAGTCCAGATCACTGTCTTAAAAAGGCCTTCTTCTGAGTGCCTGGCCAAGGGCCTTTGCTTCTTATGCAGCTGTCAAAGGTAACAACAGGAGAGCCACTGGCAGGTGAGGCCTCCCCAAGGTAGGACTTAGAAAAGACTTACAGTGCTCACCCTTTGCAGGGAGGGGCATGGCCTAGAACCTCAGTGATCCTGGCTCCCCCCTTTTTTTCTTTCACGAATCTCCTTGTTCAGGGAGAGGTTTACCTTTGCCAGAAAAAGGCTTCTAGTTCAAGCATACATCTGTCTGTGGGGACACCGTGTCCCCTCTTTCCCTTACCAGACCACAGACACTCAACAAAGAGCATCTTATAAACACATCAGAGCCAGGTAAGGTTAACCAGAAGGAAGGAAATGACACTGAGTGATTGGGGTGCAATGATCCTGGGTCATGCCAAATCACCACAGCTTGAACTCACAAAGTCTTCTCTTTGCTCTTGGATGTCTCCCACCAGCACCTCTGGACGCCCGGTGGAAGCATCACCACCCACAGAAACTTTCCACTGCTGGTTCGAGAGCCTTTTTTCCCAACATAGCAGCACAGATGGATGGTGTCAGCAGAGGGCTAGGTGAGTCAGCAAGGTCAGGCCAGACCATTCAGCCCACATCTGTGTCTAGTTGAGCAAACAGCAGAGCCTAGGGGATGCTGTCGGGAGTATTCTAATACTGATGCAGTTTGTCTTGCTGGCCTTGATCTCTGATGCAATTAACAAATTCATAGTGAATGTACTCCTCATAGCTTTGTGCCCTGGAAACTTCTTGGAGATTCCTCTCTCTCCTGCACGTTCTAAGAAGCTGGTGAAAGACAGGGAAGGTGGAATTTTTATAAAACGCAATCCTTCCTGGAGCTAATGCTGAGTTATGCTTCCTGCCCTCTAGACACTTGCTCCCATTCAACTTCAGCAGGAGCATGAGGCACTTGCCTGCCATATGGGCACATGGTGGGAAGTGAGAGAGACAGAGAGAGAAAATGCAGATATATACGTATCTGAGAGAGAGAGAGAGAGAGAGAGAGAGAGAGAGAGAGAGAGAGAGAGAATGTGCACGTGCCTCAGATGTCTGCTCCAGAATTTTCCCCTTCATCCCTTTACTTGCTGGGCCGCCAGATGGAAAATGTAAAACAGCGCTGCTGCAGGAAGCCCTGTGACTGCCCGGGGTCCTGAATGATGTCTTTTGCCAACTTAGAGACTGGACCTTCTCCGGGTCTGAGGCTCCTTGTAGAGATTGAATTCCAGGATTCCAGAAGGCTCTCCCCTTCTTACAAAAGGAAACGATTGTCCAGGCAACAGTCCATTCACATCTGGCAAAGGTACAGACAACTTCTTGGACTTGAGCTCAGTATTTTACAGCTCTGGGCGCTCGAATGCTCTCTTGGTGACCACTAGACCCAGCCTTCAATCTTTCTTCTTTGCAAGAGAGGGTCTCCCGGAAGTCCAGAGGTGTGATGAGGCACAAGGAGAGGTGCACCTGCTTACCGCATTGTGGTCACCACAGAGAAAGTTAGGGGGAAGAGGGCTTTGGGTTGGCTGGGGACACTTGCTGCCCTTGGCTTGGCACCTCCACCCTCACGGTCGGGAACCTGGCCAGGGAGTAGCAGATGGGCCCAGGGCTGGAAGCAGCCAAGAGACTGCTTCTGCACCCAGCGTGCTTGTGGATGAGCGAGTCTCTGAGTCACACCATCAGATGAGTTTGCCTCCATGGCCTCCAACCCTTGGCTGAAGGATGAGGGCTCTCTCCATCTGCTCCGGAATTACAGAGTGGAGCCCTTGCCGAGAAGCCCACTCAGGAGTCCTTTCTGAGAGCTGAGTGAATGTTCTACAGTGTGTGCCGACATCTGGCCTCGTAGAAGACCCGTGTGCCGGGGACCCTGGAGAAGTGCATGGCAGGGCTGGCAGGATTCGGCTCTGAGAGGCAGTGACATGTCCCCTGACAGCCTAGGTGACAGAGGGCTCTTCGTTCGTTGCCTGGGCTTCAGAACAAACACTTCCCCAGAGCAAAGAGACACCGTTTAGCAAACTTGAAGCCAAAGCTAACATAAGAGGCAAGGAAATCCATGCAAAGGGTGTCAGTACCAAGGGCTAACACCCGATTAGCACTCCCAGCCTATGAGGCCATGTGCTATAGTGGCCATAATGGGCACTGTCCCTTTCATCTTCAAAGCAGCCCTAGGAGGCCAGTGCTGTGTCATTATTGTGCCTGTTTGACAGCTGAGACTCAGGCTCACAGAGGCCCAGATGCTTGCCCTGAGTTGAACAGAAGCAGAGGAGACAGGACCCCAACCATGGCTGTGTGATGCAGCAGTAACATTGACTCCTTCAAACCTGTGCTGTGAAAAGTGGTGGTATCGATACATTCTTTGCAAACTAACTAAAGATAGTGAGAAGACAGAAAGCGCCCTCTCATTCCATTTGAGCTCCCCGCGCATCCCTCCCCATCTCCCCAGCAGCCAGGCCCGGTGGCCCCTGGAGACAAACTTACTTTAGCACATGGCTGCTTCTGGCCCTGCTGGAATTCCCTGGGAAGCTCTTTTCTCTTATTCCCCGTAACTGCTCTTGGTGTAAAGTTCTCAGAGGTGAAGCTTATCCTGATCCATTTACCTCCCAGATGCCTAGTTTTCTTCTCCCTCGGGGTCTGACCCCACTTCTCCTCCTTGCCCTCACTGGTGTTGGCCTTTGCAGGTTGGAAATCGGAAGGCTCCCTGCAGTCTCCTTGTTGGCACTGAGCTGGAGACTGGGGTGGGTGGGCATAGTGCCATCAGTCTGGGGAAACCACAGCCCGGTGAAAACGACAGCTGCTTCCTTACAAATGTGACCGAGCAACCCCTCCTCCTCCACCTGGAGCCCTGGTGGGGCTTGTTGTTTCACAATAACAAGTTAGATAGTGTGTGTGTGTGTGTGTGTGGGTGTGTGTGTGCACGCACGTGTGTGCGTGTGCACGTACACACGTGGGCACCCACATGCACACTCAGCTTCCTGGTTGCTCAGATACAAAAGATGAAAATGTTGTTTTGGGGTTTTAAGGTCTCTTATTAATGTATATTATATATATAATAAATATATAAATATAATATTATATATAATATATATAATAAATACATATACATATAATATTATATATATATACATATATAAGTATATATATATATATATGTGTGTGTGTGTGTCTATATATCCAAATATATGTACATATATATGTGTGTGTGTGTGTGTGTGTGTGTGTGTGTGTGTGTGCGTGTGTGTGTCTGTGTGTGCGTGTGTGTATAAATCTAGCTTTCTTTCCATGACTTATAGCCTACTCGTGCAGGAAGTCCCTAACCTTGGTCCCCATTCAGCCCCTCCACTCTGCAGAAGGGTGTAGACATTTCTTCCAGAAACGTTTGGTGCTGATTGGCTGTTATGTGCATGTACTTAGCAAGCTCATTGATTGTTCATTTGCAGTCAAAATGCCAAACCCCCATCCTTTGGGTCCACCATTCTGTCTTCCTGTTCTGTCCCCTGCCTCTCTTCCGTCTAGAGCAGGTGGTGTTTCTGCCGCAAAACTAACAAATGTATTTGGGGGCTCCACCTTGAGGTGGGGTGCTCCTTCAGGGTGATGGCGAATACCAAGCAGCAAAGGAAGCTTCTAACTCATTTGAGAACAGAGTAGAAGAAAGTTTCAGGAAAGCCCGTTGTCTCGGTTCTGAATGCCAGAACCAAATACCACAGACGGGACACTCAGACAAAGGGAATCTGTATCTCAAGGTTTTGGAGGCTGGAAGTCCAAGGTCAAGGTGCCTGCAGAGTAGGTCTGTGAAAGTCCCTTCCCGGCTTGTGGCTTCCCATCAGCTCCCGGTGTCCTCCCAGAGCCCATGTTCTGTGCTTGGTGCTTGTGCTCTTGGCACAGTCTTGTTGGATTAGAACCCCACCCTCATGACCTCATCTAACCTTGATTACCTCCTTGAAGGCTCTACCTTCAAACACAGTGACATTTGGGATTAGGGCTCCAGTCTAGGAACTCTGGGGAGACACACATTACTACAAGTTACTACAATTTAACTATAACCTAAAAGCCAAGATGAACATATTCTTCCTACACATGTAGATTTCAATGAGTTTCTTTTTTCCCTTTTTCTATTCCAGTTGGGAGAGTGCATTGTGCACCAAGAAAGCTCAAGTCCCAGTAGGCAGAGGGGAGAAGTACCCTACAACCCCCCCCGTGCCCCCTGTCTCCACTGCTACCAGGGACACGAGCGTAGCCATGCATGCCGGGACAGATGCCCACCAGCATGTGCCCTCCCGGTGAGGGGGTCCCCACTGGCCCTGCTCCTGGCCGGTGTGTGGGTGTTGGGTCTCAGACTGTCTCACACCTCACTCAGATGTGCACAAACCATGTGGTTGCTCTGTTTTTGCAAGCGGCTGCTCCAGTGTCCTCGGGGGTCCCCCATTTGCCATGTAGCAAGTGGGGGGAACCTTCAGCCCAGCCCAGTGAGCTCGGTCTGAAGAAATAATTTACATCCGGTAAAACCTTGGATTGCAAGTGACTTGTGCTGTGAGACTTCTGCAAGACGAGCAAACAATTGTCATAAATTTTAGCTTGATAAACGAGCGATGTGTTGCCATACGAGTCGTAGGTGGCACTGAACGTTCCATGATCACAACTGAGCCGATGGTTCTTGAAATTCACCTTGATCTATGAGTGCTGTGGATTCCAAGTGTGTTTCTGGAACGAATCACGCTCACACACCAAGGACTTACTGAATTTAGTTTAGCATGTTTAGTCTCTTCATGTAAAGTTTCAGACTTGGGTCACATTCCTCTGTCCCTCTGCAGGGTTGAGTGGGTCTGGGTGGGTGTAGAGGCACAGCTTGTGGCCTGCTGGTGGCAGAGGACAGAGGGAGACCGTAGGCTAGGGAGGCACGGGCCCCTCTGGCTGTGGCCTGATGCCCCTTCTACACCTGGGACATGGACGATGCCCTGCCTTCCCAGGGAGGTGCCTGTCTCCGGGGACTTTCACACCGTGGCGCCTCGCCGGCACATGCTCCCCCTTTAGGAAGCCAGGCTCCTTCTCACAGCCTCAGCCTGAGCCCCAAGGGTGTCCTCATTAGGAATCTTAGAGGGGTGGTGCTTTAGGGAGAGGGGACCTTCCCCCAGTCCTCCTGTTCCCTGCTCCCCCATGGCTAAGGGGTGCCTTGGTTGGTGGCGTGGGGAGAGGGGGGCTAATGAGGCCTGCTGGAGAAGTGTTTCAGTTCAAGGTCTGAAACGTTGCAAAGCTTCCCCCCAATCGCACACCTCCTTTGCACTCACAGCCTTTTGAAGTGGCTCAGCTGACTCGAACCAGAGAGATTCAAAGCTGAATTTCAACCACTGGTCATTTCTTATTTGAGAATAGGGAAGGCAGATCCTCTGACGGTGAATGCACTGTGTCTGTTCAGGGGAGAGAACGTGAGCTGCTGCGGGACCTCTCGGGGATGCACAGCCAGGCTCCTCTCTGGGCTCGGGGCGAGCGGGGGGCGGGGGGTGGGGGCGGTGGGGGGTGCCGGGACAAAGCCGTTCAGACACAGGTCACAAGTCTGCAGCACCTCACTACAAATTTAGCAGTAAGGCAGCGATCACACAGTGATGATAAATTAAAAAATGAAAAAATAGAGATTAAAAAAAGGGAGAGAGCAGCTCAGCTCCTGAACAGAAGCCAAGCAGGAATTTGCTCCCAGAGTGGTTGGCGGTGCATCAGGGGTGAGTTAGGCTTGCACCCACTTCCTCCCGCCGCCACGGGCAGTCATCACCTTTATTCTCTCTGGAAGGCACGCAGCATGGGGCGTGCGTTCACCTTCAGGGCTTGTGAGCACATCAGACGTCTCATCTGGATGTAACGCACCCAGGAGTGCAATTTCTCAAGTTGGCAATTTAAGCCATAGGTGGAGAGGTGGAGTGATCTCCCTGCTCCCTCAGATTCTGGGAGTTGTGAGGTCACCGGAGTCCTGCCCCATGCCTGGGTCCAGTGGAGACTCAGCCCTGCTGGCTGCTTGAATCCTGGTCTCCTTCATTTGCATGCTGATTATCCAATTAGTTAATGTTCCCTTCTCCAGCTGAGTGGGCTGGGGTGGGGGGAGTCGAGAAAAATAGTAGGGTGGAATCTCAGGGCCATAGTAATGGCTTTCTACTCCTTGAGAAGCATTTGATGGGTGTTTTTCCACAGAACTTAATTCAGTTTTGAATATGAATCATGATGAAAACAGAACAAATCTCATAGCAATCAATAGAATTTCACCATGGTGGATCTCGGGGTCATTTAAGATGAACTGGCACAAGGCAAGCTAAATCAAACCAATAAAGGCTTCACGCCTTTACCAGAGAGGTCGGACAAGGGCGTCCTTTAGGGTAGAAGTTCTTAGCTGGGGCCTCACAGCTCAGCATTACGGGGTCCGTGTAGTCCTGGATATGGGATTCCAAGCCAGCTGGTGTGTGCATTTAGGGGGGAAAGCATCCTTAATTTTTTCATCAGATTTTTAGAGCAGTGTCAGGTGGTCCCCACTGGCTTTGGCAACACCGTTTAAAAGAAGATTCAGGGATTGATTAGAAACCACAGGGGGAAAGATGTTACCAGACCTGGGCCTTGGAGATGCAAATTGTTGCCGTGTGTGTGTGTGTGTGTGTGTGTGTGTGTGTGTGTGTGTGTTGGGTGTGCACTCATACCCTTGTGCGGGTCTGCCAGACATGCTAGCAGAGTGAGAAGAGCACTGGCCCAATATCTCAACCCTGTTTCTGTCTGCCACTGTGTGACCTCAGACAAGTTTCTCAACCTTCCTGTGCTTCAGCTTCTTACATGCAGAATGGGGACAGTCGTGGTGTGCATGCCATAGAGGCTTTGAAGATTAAAAGCATCATTCCTCACAAAGATCTGCAGACCGCACAGCAGAGACAGAGACACAGTGGTCTCCGGCTGCTTTGTGCCTCCACTTAAGGCAGCGTTGCCGTTTCTATTCTCGATCCCGCGCGCTTCACGCTGCCGGTCATTTCTGCGTTAGGTATGGGCAATGAGGCACTCGGCAAAGTGCCTGGCGCGAGGTGAGCGTAGTGGAGAGTCAAGGCATGTTTGTTGGGGTGCAGTTCTGTCTGCCAAGTGCAGCCGCGCAGTGCGAGAGCCATCCAGGGTGCCTGGAGGAACCCAGACTTCAAAGCTGGTGACGGCCGCACTTCTGTGAAGCCCTCCTCCTCTGTGCTGATGGCGACAACTTCTATTTGTATTTTCATCATCTTTCTCCTAAGAGATACATCTTGTGGCCTGCCATTGAGTCTGCTTCCCAAAATGCAGCCTGGAGATTTTTTTTTTTTTTTTTTGAGATAAACTATCCTGTGAAGAAAGATAGATACTATATTTTAATCTGGGAACATTGCATTCGGAACGTCTTTTTTTTTTTTTTTTTTTTAAGGCAACATTAGTGGTGCTATCATTCAGAGGATATGGATGTTTCGAGGAAATTTACATCCAATCATGCCTTTGAAGCTTTACCAGCCCTGGGCAATATCATCTTTCTGTCTGGAAACAGCAGTGGCTATGGATGTAACACATGATCCCGGATCATAGTGCCCACACCACGAAGGTCCGTGTCCACACACCTCCAGGCCTCTTGTGGCTAAGATCCTTACACGGGAGGGCCCCTGCCCTGACAGATGTCGTGTACCTATCAGAGCGAAGCCAGGGAGGTCTGCTGGTTAGTGCAAAGGCGTTATCCAACCCAGAGGGAGGACACAGGGGCTGGCATTGAGCCACTGGGGAGCACTCTGCTTAATCCTGCCCCATTTTGGAAACAATGGGGAGGAAGGTGAGCTTGGTGGTTGAAGGCACCTAAAATCGTCACCCTGGGGTGTTTCCCAGATTGAAACTAATTGCCTTTTCTCATAGCAAGAAAGATGCAAAAAAAAAAAAAAAAAATCAAGACCCATTATTTTTGGTCCAGATAGAGCTGGGTGCTTCTATTTGATGAATATTAACCTGTAGAATAAGATGGTCCTCTGTGGGTTGATTCCACCTCAGAACTCCCTGAGAACCCAAGCATGGTCCCCTCGTCAATGAATCTTCCTGGCTGGTGCCCTCGAGCCCCATGTACAGATGTGGGGCCCATCGATTTCAACATATGTAGGAGAAAATGCACCTGTTACCAATAGTCTTCTTACACATCTGTGGGATGTACAATACACTCATCCCCCCACAAACCAAAACGTGACCCTCTGCTGCAGACTCAGGGAGCACCCCACAGTGTGCCTGATGTGATGCTTCTCCAGGAAAGAAACAAAACTGCATGACATCAGTGCCCACCCTTTCCAAAGACTTTCAATTCGCCGTGGTAATGGGGAGCGGGGCCAAAACATGGGCAAGACGACACCAAAGATATTTTTTCTTAATTTTTCTCCAATCGTTATTTATTTTGAGAGAGAAAGACAGAGCTTGATCAGGGGAGGAGCAGAGAGGGAGGGAGACAAGCCGAAGCAGCCTCCAGGCTCTGAACTGTCAGCACAGAGCCCAATGTGGGGCTCGAACCCACGAAAGCAAGATCATGATCTGAGCCAAAGTCAGATGCTCAACTGACTGAGCTCCCCAGTCTCCCCAGTGGTCTTATTTATGGAAACTGTGTGACATTCCTTCCATCCCCAGCCCCTCCCAGTGGGCACCCCGTCTGTGATTTGCTGAAAGCTACAGTGGTTTTTATGAGGATGTGTGATCCCACCAAATGGTGGAAACTGACCCAGGGTTCAAATTTGCTGGAACTCAGTCTGTGAAATGGATTACATTGCACCTTTCTAGAATGTAAACGCAAATTCAAGTTCACAAGGTGGGGGTGGGAAGGGATTTACTAAGAGCAAGAAAGACTTGAGCTGAAAATGCATTTTGAAAGCGTGGAATTGCGCTGATAGGTATGGGCGTAAGGAAGACAGGATTCTAAAAACATGTATTTGTCCAAAACTTGGGGCTGATGCTGGGCCGGTTAGTGGACAAATACGGCTCAACTGTGACCTCACAGGAGGACGTAGGTCTAGCAGATGCACACTGGGGCAGGAGAGGGCCTCTCTGGCCGGACAGGCAGGAAGGAGCCCGTGAAGGTGGCCACCCGGAGGAGGTGGGGAGTGGAGCCAGAGGGTGGGCACGCCCACGATTTGGAATGCCGCTTTGGTGCTGAGCAGGATGCAGGATTGTGAGGAGACCCCTTGCTCTTTCAGACCCCAGCTTTGGGGACCTTGGGTCTGCAGAGTGTCCTGTTAGGTGACAAGCTAACAACATCACTAAAGATTGTTATCTGCTTCCCTTAACCACGTGGCCAGGGTCGGGGCACCTGGGTGGTTCCGCCAGTGAAGCATCTGACTTTGGCTCAGGTCATGGTCTCAGCTTCGTGGGTTGGAGACCCCCACTGGGCTCTGTGCTGACAGCACATGGATCCCGCTTGAGTTTTTCTCTCTCCCTCTCTCTCTGCCCCCTCCCTGCTCACGTACGTGTGCTCATGCATTCTGTCTCTCAAAAATAAATACAAAACTTAAGAAAAGAATGGCCAGGGTCCTGACACTGTTTCTGCAAAGAGGGGGCCAGCAGCGGTAGGGACTCACTTTACTGGACATGGAATCGGGCTACAGATGTGTCACTGACACCGCCTGTGTGGCACAAAGCCTCACCCTCTGCCCTCGGTGTTTCCTGTTTTCCCTCTCTCTGAACATTTGTCTGAGTTTCTCCTGAAAAGCCAATACTCCTCTCAAGGAAGCAGTGACCCCTATAAGTAGTTCTAGGGAACTCCTATACCTGGCCCATCTCTCTGTCTCTTGTTCCCAGACCATGGCTCTTAGGAGCTTTAATACAAGTTCAGCAAGTAAGAGGAAGGTGTGATGAGTGATAGTGGCAGGTCGTTGTGGTTTGCTGGGCGACAGGTTACGAGTGTCCCCACAGTTCTGTGTGGCACTTCACTGTTGCTCTTCTTCAACATGTGGCTGAGAGTCACGGCCACGAGCACGGCTGGCTGTCTCTGATGTGCTGTGAGGATGCTGGGGTGGGTTTTTCTTAGGGACCGGAAATCCTAGGTGCCTCAAGATGTTCTATCTCTCTTGGAAAAAAAGGCTCTTCTGGGGCCAGTACATAGAGAATCCTTTATGCTTCTGTGAGGGGGTAGCAAAATATATATGAGAACAACAACAACAAAAAGAAATCACCATCACGTTTACGCCTTAAATTTACGGACAGCCTGTCACGATGAAGTCAAAGATTGATACTCACTTTGTGGACTTAATTTCAAATGACTTAGTGGAGGGAAAGCAGGCACTCGCTTTGAACCACCCGCAATCCAAACACAGACTCCGACAGCCGAGTGTGAAAAGGGGCCGTTGGGCACTGCTGACCACCTGTCCCACGTTCACCTCCCCTTCTCTCTCTCCCTGCAGAGTCTCCCCCCGTGTCCGCCCCTCCGCCTGGCGGTCCACGTGGCTCCAGGGGCGCCAGCCGCACCTGGGGGGCCAGGCACATGCCTGCACGTGTGCATCGGGGGTCCTGGAGACACGAGGCCTCCTGGGTTCTGCCACAAGCATTCACACCCAGCCTCGGCTTTGGGATTCTGCTGTGTGTCAGGGCAGCGACATGCTGCAGCCACTTGCTGGTGGAGGCCAGCCCAGGGGACAGGTGAAGGGTGCTCCAAAGCCAGACGTGCAGGAAGATGGGCCCGGTGACTCCCTCTGTATGGCTGCCATTGGAGTGGGGGTCTCTTTATTCACAGGCAAGAGAGTCCCTGGAAGCTGAGAGCTAGCTGTTCATACTACGTATCTGGGATCCAGGTGATCCCAAGGTGGCCTACTCAGTCGTTGTTGACTTCGGAGGCCCTTGGGTGGAAGTTTCTCATGCTCCCGGAGCAGGAGCCACCCAGGCATGGCGTCATTCTCCCCGTCCTGCCAGGAGAAGGGCCTAGCACCCCTGTTCACCCCAGCAAGGCAGCAGAGTGGGAGCACAGAGGCCACTGCATTCCCTGGAGGCCTCAGGGAGGCTGCGTGATGGAGGCTTTTCATGGGCCAGATGCCCTGCACCGCCCACCACCGCTTCTGGTGCCTCTGCATGGCCCAGACCACCCTGGGCGTGGAACCCTGGGCTCCTCCTGTATGAGTGAGGGTCCCAGGTCTTCAGTGGCAGAGCATCCCCAGCTGCACAGCCCTCCTGCCGATCTCCTGACAGGCTGTCCTGCGACCGCGCCAGCTCAGCATGGGCAGAAGTGCTGGAGGCCGGGGAGCCTGACGTGGCAACTCCGGCCACAGGCACGGCCGAGTTTGGAAGGTCGTGGGATGGGAATTGTGTCAGTGCTCAGCGGCTTCTTCAGTGTTATGGGCTATTTATTTTTGTGTTTATTTAGTTAGGTTTGGGTTAGAGGCTGGGGGGAGCCTGCACATGCGAGTATGAGCAGGGGACGGGCAGCGAGAGAAGAAGAGAGAATCCCAGGCAGACTCCACGCTGTCAGTACAGAACACGATGTGGGGCTCGAACCCACACACTGACAGATCATGACCTGAACCGAAATCAAGAGTCGGACGCTTACCTGAATTTGCCATGCAGGCTTCCCATGTTACAGGCACTTTAACTGAATTGGTGTTTCTGTGGTGAGCAGAGTGCAGGGCACCCAGGAAGGACCTAGTGCTTTGGGAGGCACCTGGCCAGACGATGACAAGAATTGCAGGGAGACCTTCTTTTCGGTAAGGGTTTTCTTCATGTGCCTTCAGAGTGCTAAGTCCTTCCCCCACCTTCTAACTAATTCCTCCCACCGACCTATTAGCTCCATTTTGTAAGTGAAGGCAGAGGTCAGAGAGTTTCAGGAACTGTCCAAGACACACAGCACGAAGAGTGTGGGATCAAGATTTGGACCCAGGGGCGCCTGGGGGACTCAGTCGGTTAAGCAACTGACTTCACCTCAGGTCACAATCTCACGGTTCGTGCGTTCGAGCCCTGTGTCAGGCTCTGTGCTGACAGCTCGGAGCCTGGAGCCTGTTTCGGATCTGTGTCTCACTCTCTCTGCCCCTCCCCCCGCTTGTTCTCTGTTTCTCAAAAACACATAAACATTAAAAACATTTTTTTTTTTTAATTTGGACCCAGCTTAGTCTGAATGCCAGACGTGCCTGGACTCTCGCCCGTTACTGACATGCACCTAGACCTACGTCTCCGTGACAGTTTGCTCCTGTAGGGAATGTGACGGTGAGAGGCTGAAGGGTCTGACTTACCTGGTAGTTTAGAACCAACCGTTCATCCAAGAGGCATCGCGAACCTCCAGCTCTCTCCCGCCTCGTCCTTACCCTGCCTGCTGACGAGACAGATGCCATTCAAACACTGGCAAGTCTCTGTCATTGCCCCCAGGGGAGGGGTGACCTTAGAAGACAGGCCAGCCCCATCTGCCTGAGCTGGAAGAGGGCAGAGAAGAGAAACTTCAGGGAATCCAAACACGAAGACCGCAGCCACCCGTCGGCTGTCCTGTGCTGACGATGTGCTTGTCACAACACATTAATAAGATGCTTTCGAATTCCATTCACTTCAAATGATGAAGCCTTATACTGTAAACCGACGTCACCGCTGCCCCATGAACGAATGCAGAGGGATTGCTCGCAAAGTCACCTCGAGCTTCCCCTGACCTCACCTGCTTTAATTATGCACGAGGTGCTCAGATTCCCTGGCAACAAGCAGGCATTCATTACCTATAATTCCTATTTTACAACCTTTTTGTTTGATCTGTCCCAGAATTCATTCTGAAGAAATCCAACAGAATAAATGATCATTCTCCCCGACCACTTGACTGCTTCTTTGAATACATGATGAGGCTGCACGTGTGTATTATTTACAAAAAATTGATTGCCACGGAGCCTCCACATCCCTTTCATGCTCTGCAAACGTGGACTTAACACACTTCCTCTGAAACCCGCAGCCAGCCCCGCGTATGTGACAACACGTTGAAGGAGCAAATGGGTTTATTGGTTTGGGCAGCATGTCCCTGGTGAGGAAATTAGGGGATGTGCAGACATGCAAACTCTCCTCTTGTCTGCATCTTGGCACGCTGCTCTGGGGCCCGAAGACTGCATCAGCCTACAGGGAAACCCCCCACCCCTGGGAGACATGAGGACTCCATGAGCCAGAAGCAGGCGCCCGAAGGCGCTTCTCTTAGATCCTTTGCCAGAAAGAAGCACCTGCCAGTGGGGGACCCAGGACACAGCGTCACTGCAGCTCGGGGGCTGACAGGTGCCCCAGGGGCTCTGTGATTGGGGCCCTCAGGCGCAAGCCTTCAGACAAGGACTTGGGTCCAAGAGTTCACTTACAAGGAGATGCTAGAAGAATCATAGGGGTTGGGCAGGGGCCAACGAAGGGTGTGTTTGTTACCAGACTTGGGGATCCTTGTGAAACACCTCCGAACTCCCCCAGGGGCAAGGGGGCAGGGGTGCACAGCCCCTGATGCCCACTCATCCCTGGCGGGGGCGTGATCCAGGTCCCCTCCTTGCTTGGCATTTCTGGCCGGCCCTGCTGGTGGGGGGGTGGGGGGGCAGGGGAGTGGGGAGATGGTGTGGCTGGAACTGGACAGCGTGCACTGCGGGGCAGTGGCTGGGTCAGTGGTGGTCCCCACATTTAGGAGACCCTAGTCCCACGTTTCTCGCTGCACACCCGGGGCCCCAGGAGTCACACCAGAGTGACCCTGCGAAGTCGCATCTGTGACCTTGGATCCAGATGGTGTGGTGGCATCCGAGTGAGAACAGTCACCTGGGGACGTGGGGATCTGGGGTCATGGTGAACGTTACCACCTGAGCCTACATTTGTGCCATTCAGAACCTTCTGCAGAGCTTCACTGGTGCTGGCAGTGTAGAGGCCCCCAGACCTGAGGAGGACTGGGAGGTGAGAAGAAGAGGGGAAGTAAGGGAACTGAAATGGGACAGCAAGTAGTGGGAGGTGCACTGCAGGGGGGGCGGGGGAAGGCAGTGTGTTTGAGGCTCACTCGCACATGGCGTCCCCAGCTCAGCTCCAGGGCAAGGACCGTGCAGCCCAGCCTGTGTCCCTGATATGGACGAGGGCCTGCTCCAACTTGTCTCCAGCCTAGCTGCTCCCAGTCTGGCCAGCGGCCGGGCAGCTCCCGCCTTACCTGGGAGCCATGAGAAATCCCACTGTGGTCCAGCCCTGGCCTCTGATTCAAAATCTGCATTGTCATATGATCCCCAGCTGCTTCCCAAGCCCATGGCCTGAGAGGCACGGATTGGGCTCTGGCTCTCCAGCTGGGAGTCCCGGGCCCTCCCATGGGTGTTTGGGGTCTGAATGTCACGGAGCTCACATGGCTTCCATGTTTTCAGGGGGCCAGACTCTGCACGGCCTCATTTCACTCTGCAAATGACGCTGCTCGGCCACAAGCACCCGGGTCCTCATCACCATACAGGGTAGGAACCCACAGTTGTGCCGGGAACATATACACCACAGTCCCTGAGTCCTGCAGCATCGGGCCTGGAACCCACACCCCTCGGGCCCCCGTCTCCCCGACCGGCCTGTCCCTAGGCAGCGGAACGCGTCCGATCTGGAAGATTGTTGGCAGATTTCCACACCGAAGAAAACATTTTGTTTTGTTTTGCATTTCAAATGAAGGAGACAGTGAAAGACAGACAAAGGGGTGAAGTTGTAGGCAGACAGTTTTGTGCTGTATTTTCTTGCTGAATGTTTTTTATGACGCGTCCGATGTCCTTTAAAGGTCAGATATTACTATTGTTCATTTCCTCATCAGTTAGCTAACCAAGCACTGTGCACCGCTTCAGGTCACAAGTGTTAGTTACTGATGAAAGAGAAAGCCTGCTCTTGATTTTGTAAGGGGAAGACATGATTCAATCGCACGCTTGTAGAAACAGTTTTGCAACCAGGGCAAGCATGCTATGCACAGATTTAATTTGGGGGAGATAACGTTATGTCAGATACAGGATCTTGACTCCCATCGCTGGCCACTGTGTGCAGGGGCCACACCTGCTGGTGCCGATCTGGCCAGGACAGTGGCCAGAGCAGACACCACCGTTTATGCATCGTGACCAGGAACGACACCGATTGCTGCAACAGCTCGGGCCAGCCTGCTTCCCCTCTGGTGTGACGGGGATGAGGAACCTGCCTGTCCCCAGCAGGGTGAGGTTCGGGGTGGCATACACAGCCTTTCTCAGTAAACGGTCGGTGAGAAAAATGAGAGCACATGAACTCCTGGTACTTGAGAATCCACATCATGGTAGAACTTCTCTTGGGAAAGCTTGGGAAAGAAAAGAAAAGAAAAGAAGAGAAGAGAAGAGAAGAGAAGAGAAGAGAAGAGAAGAGAAGAGAAGAGAAGAGAAGAGAAGAGAAGAGAAGAGAAAAGAAAGGAAAAGAAAAGAAAAGAAAAGAAAAGAAAAGAAAAGAAAAGAAAAGAAAAGAAAAGAAAAGAAAAGAAAAGAAAAGAAAAGCTGGATTAAAACTCCTGGATAGGGTTTGCCCAGCACAGGCGAGCGATGAGGATAAACCTGACGACATTCCACTTTCTTTCAGCATCTTGGGGTCAGTTTGGAAGTAAGAGACAGACCCAGTCCTGTCGCTCAGGGATCAGGGGCATCCGGCTCCAGAAAACAGAGCAGCGGCCCCAGCAGTTACAGATGGAGCTGGCCTGAGGGGCTGTGGCTCCTGTGTGGTACCTGGCTCCTGTGTGGTTCCTCCCTCGGATAAGGGTTTATATCTACCCCCTCCACTCCCCCTACCCTGTGCCTCTCCCTCTCTGCTAAAGGAGACTGGCTTTCGTCCAGACAGCAAAGAGCGAGAGAAAAATATAATCACTTCTCTAAAGGAGAGGGGAAAGGGGTTCCCACGATTCTAATTGGTTGATTTGGGCCACGTGATCAGGGACCTGGGGGGAGGGGAGGGGTTCTGGTGATTCTGATTGGTTGGTTTGGTTCAGAAGCAGGTGATTCTCATGCAAGGTCTGGCCTGCACTACCTGTGTGGAGGAGGGGGAAATATTTCACCTCATTCAGAAGAAAGCGCCAAGCCTGGGGACCCTCCCTTGGAGTTGCTGACTATGGGGTGGGTGGCTCTGGTCACTGGATAGATCCCATGTCCAGGCAAGAGTGCCCTTTGAACTTGTCGCCCATTGCCAAACCAGCCAGGCCCGGGCAATGCTCTGCTTCATTCCCCACCCATTGTCACCCCCTTTGAGGGGTCACATCACTCAAGGGGACACATGAGCTCTGCTGATGTTCAGTCCCCCGGTTTTTATTGTTGTTAATTCTGTCCTTTGCTGCGATCATGCAATTCTGCTTTGGAAATCATTTTAGGCAATACTGGTCTCATGAGTGTTAGAAGTGACTCTGTATTTTGGCCTGGGGGTGTGTTTCCAGGCTGTGTGAGTTCACTTGTGTTTTATGGGCCCGGCAGGAGTCTGGCCCTTCACCTGCGTCACAAATGTATGTGCGCGTACAGTATTGCACACAAGCGCAGTATCACAGCCTCTCCAAGTGCCAGAGACATCTGTTTACGCTGTGCCTTGTTCTCCATATACCCCCACACCTGTCTGATTTGGGCCAACGAAGGCCGATGTGCAAATGAGCTGACATGCCACTCTGCCTGCAGGGCACAGACACGCTTCGTGCTTCCCCCGGGTATGGGGGCCCCAGGAGATGCTGTACGTCATTACCTATCAACACTGCATCCGATAAATTTCTCCGGGAATATGACAGGTTTCTTCTTCCCCTCCAGCTGCAGCCAGTGCTGGGGCCCATCCTGGGTTGGAGACGTTCTGCTCCCCTTGGAAATCTCGAGCTTTAATGACTGGTTAACATATCGACTGCCCCCACAAGCCCTAAGGCATCTCCTGCTAAAGGTCAGCCTGCAGTCAGTGTATAATGGCTGCTTCTCCGAGGTAATTAGTTACTTTCCTTCGATTAAAATTGGAAAATGCACAGAGCTGAACATTTGTCTCAGTTAACATCCACTGAGATGCATCTTCAGACCCATAATCGCTCCCCCGAGGTGGGAGGGCTGGCTTAGGGGACCTCGGACAAGTCGGGTCTGAGGTGGTGGTTTCTCGAAAATCAAGAAATCACCATCATTCTCACCACGGTGAGCTAATCTTGGCACCGAGATGGCGTGGGACCTTGGAAGGTCTCGGGGAGATGTGTGCAGGCTTCCCAGATGCCAATCAACACCACCCACCCCCACCCACTGCCCTCCCATACTGCCTGCGGCGGGCAAGCCAGGGTCAGGGATGTCCGTATCTGATCACCAGCTGCCTCCTGTCTCCTGAACATGCCAACAACAGAGCTCATTATTCAAACAGATGTTTCTGTTTCCTTCAGATTGCTATCCCGAAGGGAATCGGGCTTTCTCGTTTGCAAAATGAAGACCGTACTTCAGTTTGTGCAAGATGTTAGGTCCCCCAAATACCCAGATCATTGGTAGAGAGGCTGACGGCTCAGGGCAAGAGGTTGGATGGGAAAATGGTCATTCTGCAGTCAGGGAACATTCTGTATTCTCGTGATGGGCCTCCGGCCCTTTATCTCTATCTCTTGAATATTCAGAATTCCGGAGAGCCTCACTCTGGAAGAGTCCCCCACCCCCTAGCCCCCCACAGGCAGGTTATACACCTGTGTCTACAACACAGCTCTGGGGGCCCAGCCTGAGGGGCGTAAGACCCCGTCCACGGGCTCCTCTCTGCCCTCTTGTTAGATACGTCTTGTGTTTACTCCCACACCCTCAGTGGCTGTCCTCTGCTTATAAATAATTTGTGTTGATCACTTAAAAGTCATAAGAGCACACAAAAATAACACGAAGGGAGTAAAAGTCTCCTGAGTCCCTGTTGGCCTGGTCTAACCCGTGGCAAATGGTGACTCGACGTTTTTATTCAAATCCTTCGACTTATTATTTCTTTCCACTTCTCTCCACCATTTCTTTGAGGGATGGGCTGGACAGCGTATTCATTTAGGAGTCTCTCCAAGTCAAGACCCTTTACAAAAATTGTTGCACACTCATTGCTCTGTGGCTATATAATAACTTAGCAACCTTTGCCCCAGTGACGAACATCCACTTAGTTTCTAGTTCTTTTTGTTTTTGGGGGTGGGGGTTTTATTGGCCAGGCAGCAGTGCTACAATGTGCTTGATGTACGTACCTATCCTCATGCACCAGCTCAGTCTTTAACTCCTAGAGAACTCTGGCTTCTAGGCACTGATAAGGAACACAAGTGGTTGTTTGCAGAGCCTATCTCTGGGGAAAGCAAACGCTGTTTTCAGCTCCACTGCCACCTTGTCCTGGAAGAGAGTTTGTTCCCATTGCACAGAAGACACCTTAGGCCTGGGGTCATCTTCTCAGATGTGCGAGGCTCTCAGCTCCCATCCCATTTACTCTTGGCTCCCCAGCCCATATCAGCCGTACCTCTCGCGGTTTGCTGAGGTCCCCAGGAATGAGTGACTGACTCTCTATGTTGGAGAACAGTCCGTAGAAGTGTGTCTAGGTCCCTCCTGGATGCCCAGCCTCTGTTTACCTCGGCAAGTAGACCTCTCCCCATTCCTGTTTAGCTTCACAACATCAAGCAGATAGCCTTCCAGGGCCAGGAGGAGGCAGGGTTCCTGGGTCCAGACATTGATATAGCGGACAGGCAGAAGGGGGTCATAATTTCATGGTGTGGCCTCCAGTGTAAGTATTAGGAGTTCCGGTGGGGATTGGAGAAAGCTGGTTTCAACCGGTTAAATTATGCACACCGTCTGTCTCCATTCTTCTAAAGAAATTTAAGTAGAGGATTCTGATTTCAGAGCACAGGCAGGAGGCCCAAGTCCTTTGGGGTTTGGGGGGAAAGTGACATTTAGATACGACCAGGACAGGTCTTAAGTGCTGGCAGAATGGAATCCCTAGATAGAGCCTACACATCAGAAGTCAGGAAGGTAGGAAAGAGATTTTGGACTGGGATGGGGGTCCAGACTCTGGACACCCTGGTAGGCAGGGGGTCAGGTTCTGAGCAAGGGTTGCAGGAAATTCCAAGGGCATTTGGAATATGTTGAAGAAAACCTGGACATTCCCAGGAGTTCTGGCTGCTCCCGTCTTTGCCTCCTTCGGGACATGCTTTCCCTGTGATCCCACACCTGCTGGAATCAGAGAGAGCCGCTCTAAGGGGTCAGGGCAAGTACTTCCCGGCCGTTGAGAAGCACATGCATTCACAGAAGGGCCACGGACAGCTTCAAGTTCGGGCAGGAAATGCGGCGTGTGACAAAGTTTGGGCAGGAATGTTGTTTTCTACTTTAAGATGCCTGAAAGGCGTTTTAACACTAACCTCCCATGTAGCTTTCCTGTGGATGATATATAACTCCATTTACCGTTTAATCTGGGTAGCAAAATGAATACTCCATCGTTGTACTATGAATAGTAAATTAACCCAGATAAAAGTGTTCTCCAGCCAATCAAAACCATTAAGTAGCTAGGAGACTAAGATTAGTGAGCACATTCCAAAGGCAATTATAATGAATAACTAAAGAATACATTCACTTCAAGAGGGCAGACGGCTTCAGAAGCTTTCTGGTCTCTCCAAAGAAAATGAGGGTAGGTGGGAAGAAAGCTGAAGAAATTTCATAAAAAGGACATATTTATTGATCTATGTGGGGCCGTTTAGAATCGGTAATGGGTTCTTAGGGCGACTTGGGCGTCTTAGCCATCAGCAGGATCATTAAAGGAAACAAAGAACCAAGAAATTTTCCCTGCTCACCACCTTTTACAGCCAGGCCAGACCCAGAGGCTGTGCCTGAATCTCAGTGTGGCAACAGTTCTCAGTCTCTTGTGAAGAAATACCATTTTCATGTTTTAAATGTAAGTGTAATGCATGCTAATTGCAGACAGTATGGAACACTCACCAAAAACCGTGAAACGATACCAAAACCGATCCATAATCCTGTCACCCAGAGACAGCCATTATTAACATTTTGGGGTAACTAGGTTTTTAAGTGTTTCTGGGTATGTACATTATATGTTTGGATAGTCGTAAATTATTCTGTTCACTTAAGAATGATGGCTTTAATATTTTGGTAAAAACGATACAACTTATTATATAAAATTCAAGCCATACAGAAAAATGCAAAGAAAGGTTTTAAAAACTTTCACCTGGGGGCACCAGCGTGGCTCGGTGGGTTGATCACTCAACTCTTGGTTTCGTCTCGGGTCATGATCTCGTGGCTTCACTAGTTCGAGCCCTGCCAATGGGCTCTGTGCTGCCAGCCCGGATCCTGCTTGGGATTCTGTCTCTCCATCTCTCTGCCTCATCCCTGATCCTGGCTCCCCTTCTCAAAATAAATAAATAAACTTAAAAAAACCAAACTTGCCCCTGAACTCTCCCCCAGGGAAGTTAACCATCCTGCATCTTCCTTCAGCTTATGGGCTAATTATGTGCTCTCTCAGAGAGAGAACAATTACCTTCTGCAAAAAATGGATGATTGTAGGCTATTTTCATGCAAAAATGGTAATTTTTTTTTTTTTGTAATTTCAGGTAAGGAAATAAACAAACCAGAAGGACAAAACACAAGGCTGAAGGACTGTGGCACTACTGGAAACTGTTTCCAGGGGCCACACTGGTTCTTTTAAGAGATTCCGCCCATTCTCTCTCCTGGCTTTCTCTTCTTTGTGCTGAGACATGTCAGCTCATCGCATCTTCCAAGGCAGCAACAGGGCTCCGTGTAAGGCCCTCAGCCGCACATCCTGCTTTTCCTGACTTCCAGCAGATTCTCTAAGTCTGGTGGCTCAATCCCAGACACAAAAATGGCCGGATACTGAGAAGTGTTCAACCCATGGCCATGGTGACCCTCGGCTGTCTAGCCAGTCACTAAAGGGACATTCTTATATGTACCACCAACCCGCATCCTCAGGTGCTAGGGAAAGATGAACAAACACAAACACCAAACAAAGCAAAGCTTCCAAGACCTAAGCAGTGATATCAGTGAATTAAGTGGCTTATGTGGGATAAGAGCAAACCAATAAACCTGAGCATCCAGAGCAGACAGGGAAAACCCCCAGCCTAGTATTGCCAGATGGGAATTGGGGTCCATGTGGGCATATCATCAGATTTGTCAGGAGGAACCAAAAATCTAAATGTTTTTAATTTTTTTTGGTAATGTTTATTTTATGTGTTTTAAGGGGGGAGGTGATTGAGTTGGGGATGGAGAGAGAGGGAGAGAGAATCCCAAGCAGACCCCGTATTGTCGGCACAGAGGCTGATTCCGGCTCGAACTCACAAACTGTGAGACGGTGACCTGAGCCAAAACCAAGAGTCGGGCACTGAACCGACTGAGCCGCTCAGGCGCCCCCACTGGGACCTAAATTTTTAACTGAAATCTCCTTACTTACATATATTGAGGGTAAGTTAGAAAATTGAAAACACCGCGCAAAGCAAACAAAACTCACTGATGGGTCAGCCGGATTTCTTTTGCTGTTCTGACACAATTTAGTACAATTCAGGACACCAGTTCAAGAATATCAAGTGAGCAGCAGACAATTTTTAGTGAAAGTATGACCCAGACAATATCTGGCACATATTTATACCAAAAGATATTCATTGTTGTTTGTTTTTCTGTGTTTTATCTGAGATTCAAGTTTACCTGGATATCTTGTCTTTGCTGGTGGGTTTTGGTGGATGATTTCCACCACCCCTCATGGGGACCCCCGTCTTAGGAAGTCTGTGAGCTTTCTCTGTCTTCCCTGCCTCTGTCCAGATTTCAAAGTATTTGGCAGCTAAGTGTCATGTTTTTGTTTTGGTCCGTTTCCTTTTTCATTGATAATGTAGCTGTTTTTCTCTTACTATTATTTTTTTTTAATTTTCTTTTTGTTTCCAGTAGGTTTGGAGGAAATTGTGGGGTAAGAATGTATTTTTTATGCCATTGATGAGCAGTCTCTACAGTCTGCTTTTAAATTTAACATTATATCATATATATCTCCCCATCATGAAATATTCCTATTTAAATTTTTTAATGTTTATTTATTTTTGAGAGAGAGATGGAGAGAGAGCATGAGCAGGGGAGGGGCAGAGAGAGAGGGAGACACAGAATCCAAAGCAGGCTCCAGGCTCTGAGCTGTCAGCACAGAGCCCGACGCAGGGCTCGAACTGACAAACTGTGAGATCATGACCTGAGCCGAAGTCAGACGCTCAACTGACTGAGCCACCCAGGTGCCCCAACATTCCCTCATTATGAAATATTTTTAAAACACATTCACTCGTATGAATTTTCCAAACCTGTCTTAGGTGAAGTTCCGTTACATTTAATGCTCAGAAAACCTGTGTACAGATATTGGAGCTAGAAGCAGAACTGTGTGGGAGAAAGAGTCGATTCTCCTGCTTGTTCCTAATGGGGCTGGGAGAACAGGAGAACCGTCCACGGTGGGTCAGCTCTGACTGTCCTTAGCAGCCACTACAAATGATGGTTCCTCCCACAGCCCTGGTCCCAGATTTCCAGTGGCCTTCCTTAGCTTTACCTTACACAAGTCGGGTGAAGGATTTCTTTTTCTCCCCTAAATCATCTGGGGACCACTTCTTATTAACTGTTGGTTTCTAATGAGCAAGGCAATCCTACCAACTGGGTTTGATGTGATTAAGAAAAGTGCTTTTTCAAGCTATTATTTTTTGTGGTGGGGATGATTCTCGGGTAATTAGGCCACACTGTGGAGACACAACTTGATACATTGGTTTATTTGGGTTTTGACAATATGAATAAAAGTCCTAGGCTTTTGCCAAACAAGCTTCTGAGGAATGTTGGCATTCCATTTGGTATCTGCTGGGATCTGAAGTTGTGTGCGGGGGACAAGGGCAAATGCACAGCTAGGGGAGGAAGGGGCTGCCGTGTCCTGTCCACGTAATTCACCTGGGGGGAGGTCGCGCTGGCTCGCAGAGATAGTAAGGGCACCGTTGGGACCGCATACTGCTTCCTAGGATAACCACATTCCATGAAGAAGGTGGATGGCATCTACCCTGATGGCACAAAACTCTGAGATAATTCCATTCTACTTCCTGTTTTTTTCTCCAGATCCACTCCACTGTGGCACAGTGAGTCACGATCGTTCTCGGTTTTAGAGCTGGTGTTTTTAATTTTGTTGGCGGCTTCAAATGCCACTTTTATGAAGTTGAGAATCCTGTTATGTAGAAAGTATGAGGCACTTTGGGTGACATGTTGGGCCTCCACAAACTAGCTTTCTTCTTCTTCAGATACAGGACTGGATTGGCCTGTGGGTGTCTGTCTCGTGTGGGAGGCGTCCACCGGCCAGCGCTCTTGCACTCTTCCACCCAGTGCTTGCTGGCCGGCTCAGAGGGTCCATCCATCCTTGTTTTGGCAATGAGTGCCTTAGTCTGGCCATTTTTGGCTAGGGTAGTAAGAGAGAAAGAAAAAGAAATGGAGAGTAGAAGAAGAAAGGCAGAAGGACAGAGGAAGCGGGGGAGGAGGGAGGGAGCGGAAGAGGGAGAGCATTAGGAAAGATCAATGCTCCGGGATCACTCCACATGCAGAAGGACCACAGGTGTCAGGGTGAGCTTGAGGGCAGGTACTCAGAACATCATCTGAACTTTAAAGTGTCATCCCCAAAAAGAGAAATCAAATATTCAGTGGCTCCAAAATGCTCATCTATCCAATCACGAGTTGCACCTAGCATGCCTCTCCACCTGGAGGCATGGACACAAAAAGGGCTCCATTTGTAGAGCATCTCCTGTAGAGAAAGCTGTGATAAGAAGAAAAGGGAAAACACCCGAGTCTCCTGTGCCCCGCACACCCACAGCCCAGGAGCCAAGGAGAGGCTGACCCTGGTGTCTTTCTTGCCGGCCGGACAGGACTTGATTCTCAGATGTGATTGAGTTAGTGGGGCTGTTGGCAAAAGCTTGTTTTGACTGGTAAACGATGCAAGTTTGGGATAGAATTCGGTGACCGAGGAGGACGGTGGAATGTTGAGGTGTCCTCCTCACTATCACACGTCTGAACCACGGCTACTTCTAATTCTCCTGCCAGCACGCTTCTTATTATTTTTGCCAACCTCTTATTTCCAAACCCTGGTTTTGCTTCATTTAACCCTCTTTTCCTGGACCTTTTAGACAAGGCACCCCGTTGGTGAAAAAACAGACAAACAAAACATCTAAGACACCACTTGGGACTATGTGGCAGCAAACACACTTTGGGGAGGCCTTGTCCTACAGAAGAGATGCTCCAGTGTGTGCAGAGACCATCAACGAGAAAGTTAGAGCAAATGAAAACTTTGTTCACCTTTAAAACAATTGAAAAGAGAGAGGGTGCATTTGAGCTGAGATTTTGAGACAGAAACAAAAGCCTCAGGTATCGACCGCCAGACAGCCTCTGTCCATCCTTCCCTTAGGACGCAGGGTAGGAAATCTGTCAGCCATGGAGCCACCTCTGTCGGCTTTGGACTCCCCCTTGCTTTTCGATACTCCCTGTTTCCTGTAACAAGCCCCTCAGTTGTACACAGTGCCTGTCTTACTCCGGTACTGCCAATGTGGGAACCAGGCCCACCCAGTCTGGGCATCATCCCACTTATTCTGAGGAGCCGTCAGAAGAGCACTGTTTCTCAGCCGTTGGGCGTTTTGACAGTAGGGCCTCAGTAGGCCTGTCTGCATGTCGCAGGGATCCCTGCCCGCTGGGAGCTCCTACCCTTTGGTACCTGGGAGGAGACCTCTACTCTTTCTGACTCCAGTCTTTTCTCAAAGAAGCTTCCCCGACCCGACACGTAAAAGGCGGAGCTCGGAGGCATCTGCCAAGCTCCCCACCATGCTGTCTTCTGGCCTTGCTTCCCACCGACAAGACCCGTCCTTTGTTATACTGCAACCCTGGTGTCCTTAGGAAGGAGAGCCTTCCCTGGGACCCAGCCGAGACCCCAAGCTGCTCAGCGAGAGCAAAGGCAGGCAGTGATATTTCCTCATTGATCCCAGGCCTTAAGACCCAATGAAAGGACTGCCTACCTGTGCCAGCTGAACTTCAGAATTGTTATGGACCAGTGACTCATGATAACCTCCTTCCTTTCTTTTGGGACAGAAATGTTTGTGTTTTGTTGGTTTGTTTGTTCTCTCTCTCTCTCTCTCTCTCTCTCTCTCTCTCTCTCTCTCTCTCTGTGTGTGTGTGTGTGTGTGTGTGTGTGTGTGTGTGTGTGTGTTTCTGTGTGTGTGTGTGTGTGTGTGTTTTGTGTGTGTGTTTTCTGGTTATCACATGCCCGTGTTGGTTGTATGCTTAATTCATAGGTCTTCATTCATAGGTCTTCAGATTGAAAGTGGAATCGAGGGCCAGTGCACACAAGGAGACTCATTCACACCTGGACCTAATTTGGATAAAAATATCCTGAACTTTGAGCTGATGTTACAAGGGTTGGGTCTTTAAGAGGGAGGATTCTTGGGGTAGGGTGAGGGTATTTTTCATGCAGGATGAAAGTGAATAATAGGAGGCCAGCAGACAGGCTGTGGCAGTCTAAAATATGTTCATAAATTCTCTTTTAAGCCCTTCAAAAGGTGGACCTCCATTCCCTTTTCCTTAAGCATACGCCAGACGTACTGAATGGTTTTGAAAAATACAAGAAGGTGAAAGTGATGGTGAGTCAAAAACACTCTAAAGAGCAGATATTGTAGTTCCAATGGTGTTGTGATCAGGGGATAATCGATGGAAGGGGCAACTGGCCATTAGACGCTAGAATTCTATGAGTGGAAGAGATGAACATAAGGGAAGAGAAACAAAAATAATATAAAATCAGGGAGGGGGAAAAACAGAAGAGACTTATAAAAATGGAGAACAAACTGAGGGTTACTGGAGGGGTTGTGGGAGGGGGGATGGGCTAAATGGGTAAGGGGCACTCGGGAATCTACTCCTGAAATCCTTGTTGCACTACATGCTAACTAATGTGGAGGTAAACTTTAAATATTAAAAATAAATAAAATAAAAAAAGAAGCTAGAATTGTACACCTATCAAAATTATCAATTAAATTTGAGAGTGGACTCAAGATATCTTCAGACGTGCAAAGACTCAGAACATTTGATTCTATTCATTCTTCATTAGGAAGTTATCTGAAGGTGTATTCCAGCAAAACAAGGAGAGAAAAAAATAAAGAAAAATTATAGTTAATAATAGCCAACATTAACAGTGTTTATTTTTGTGCCAGACACTGTTATGGGTTATTTTCACATATTATTACATATTAACCACACAACAAACTTATAAAGTATATACAATTACGATTATTATCTTCTAGAGGAGGAAATAGGGTTATAAAGAAGTCAAATAACTCATCCAACATCCACGTTACACAGTTGGTAAGTGGAACAAGTAAAGTCTAACCCAAGGCCGTCTGGCTCAAGAGTCCAGGCTTTTCAATGCTCCCTAAATTCCCAGATAGCCTATTACCATGAAACCATGGAAACAAACGGGGACCATAGTAGAGGAAAATCACAGGAAGGAAGCTATGAAGCAGACCTACTGAGTCACCACCTAAATGAGGCAGGAAAAGAGAAGGCTCCAGTAAGTGACCTCTAAGAGTTTAACAGGAAGATGTCATAAGTGGCATGATTTGAGAACACTGAAAGAGTGCAATAAAACAAAGAAGTGTAATTAGAAAACGAGAAACAAGAAAAGGAGAACGAGAAAATATCCATAAGATGGTCTTAGTATGAATGAGACAAGTGAAACATGGCGTGGTTTAAAGCACTGATGGAACACAAAGAAAAAGGATCCATTTCACCTTGATCCTAGAGATGTCCTCATTCAGCAGGTCCAAGGACTCCAGGAACAGAGTAGTAATTCTAATGTTTGCATATTATTTAATAATCCCAATAATTTAAACCATTTATTAGTTTTCAAGTTTTAGAATCAACCTTAAACAATGGAAAGAGACTTGATTGCAGAGCATGATACCAGTGTTAACAACAATCACAAACAGAAGTCCAAAGCTGATGGGAAACCGAGAAAAAGTGCAGCAAGGTTGAGGAAGACATTTATCGTACAATGTAAGGAATGAAAAATGATAGTACAGGTAAGGGAAATAGGTCTCTATTTTAAAATTACATCTTGTGGGGTACCTGAGTGGCTCGGTGAGTTCAGAATCCAACTCTTGATTTTGGCTCAGATTATGATCTCACTGTTCATAAGACTAAGATGAGCATTAGGTTTTGCACTGACAGAATTCTCAGAATTCTCTCTCTCTGCCCCTATCCTGCTTGAGCATATGCTCGCTCTCTCTCTCTCTCTCTCTCTCTCTCTCTCTCTCTCTCAAATAACATATATTCATTCACACATACATACATACATACATACACACATACATACATACATAGATACATATATACATACATAAAATTATATCTTGTGATGGTTAATTTCATGTTTTAACAGGGCTAAGCCACAGGGTACCCAGATATATGGTTAAACATTATTTCTAGTGAGTCTGTGAGGACATTTCTTAGTACAGTGAACATCTGTATATCAGGAGACTAAGCAAAACATATTGCCTTGACAAACACTGGGTGGCCTCAACTAATCGGTTGGAGACCTGAATGGAACAAAAGGCAGAGTAAGAGAGAATCCACTGTTGTGTATCTGAGTGTCTTCAAGCTGTGATATTGGTCTCCTGACTTCAGACTCAGACTTGGAGTGGAACATACATCATCAGCTCTCCTGATTCTTAGGCTTTTGGAGTCTGCCTGGAACTAAACTACTGGATCTCCTGGGTCTGCCCTTCTCAGCCTCCGTAATCCTGTGAACCAATTCCTATTGATACTGAGTCTCTGCAGAACCCTAACTGGGACATATATGTAACTTCAGCCATTATGTCTTTTTGCCCTCAGATCCAGTTCCTGCACTTCTCCTACAGACTGTGTTTCCTGGTTCCTTGCCACCTGGCTTCCAGAGGGGTTTGACCAATGGGTGTTTGATGGGAGAAAGGGAGGAAGGTATAAGCCCAGAGGTTTTTCTCTCTCCCACTCCACTTGCTACCAGTGATTTTATCTCCTCAAATTCTAGCTTCTTTCCAAGAGCCTCTTCTCCCATGTTCTCAGTTCCTGCTAGGTATGGTTCTGAGTTTCTCTAGCCCTGGGGGTAGAAACAGCTTTCTAATGATACTAATTCCTGATTGCTTCGCCATCCTTTGTTTGGCTTCTGGGATTTCCCATCACGTGTGTAACTCTTTAAAATACCGATAGTGACTCACCGGCTGGCGGGACCTGACTGAAACAGTATAAAGATAGAAGTTCAGGAATATATGGGAAGGTGAGGAGAGAGAAGACAGGTGGCTTAAGCGACCTATACGTCATCTTCACATAGGAAGTCAGTAGACGGTGCTTAAAACTGACAAATCAATAAGCAGCAGTATGCTATATTACTTATATTCATGAAGATACCTAAGAAAAGAATATAAACCTGGAACAGTTAAAAGTGTTGCCTCAAATAATGGAGGCAGTAAAGAGACCTGTGGTTGCCAGGAACTCAGAGGGGAAGGGACAGATGAATAATAGATGAAGCACAGGGAATATTTACGGCAGTGAAACATCATGTAAGACAGTGAAATGCTTTGAATCATGGCATTGTGCATTTGTCAAAACTCACAGAACTGCACACCACAGTGAATGCTAAGGTAAACTTGGGACTTTCATTAATAATAGTTTCCATTTTGGCTCACCCGTTGTAGCAAATGCACTACACTGACACAAGAAGTTTACAATAGGGAGCACTATGTTTTGGGGGGTAAAAGGGAGAACAGGGGAACTCTGCACTTTCAAGTCTTCTTCTGTAAACCAAAAGCTGTTTTAAAAAATAAACTCCCTTAATGAAAGAAGGCAGAGAGACAGAAGAGGAGGGAAGGAAAGAGGGAGAAAGGGAGCTACTTAAAAGTCATGGAGGAAACTTAAATGTGGATTACTAAGTGAAGTGATCCAATCCAAAACGCCATATGCTTTACGTTTCCAACTATGATAACATTCTGGAAAAACAAAACAAAACAAAACGACAACAACAATGACAACAACAACGACAAGAACAACAACAACAAAAACACCTTCGGAGACAGTAAAAAGACCAGTGGCTATGAGGGTTTAGGGGGAGAGAGGAAGTGGTAATAGGTGGAGCACAGGGCACTTTAGGGTGGTGTAACTATTCTGTATGATACTGCAATAGTAGGTACATACCATTTACATTTCTCAAAACTTATGAATCTATATAACACAAAATAAACCCTAACTGTTAATGATAATGTGTCTAATGATAATATGTCAATCAATAATGGCTCATCCACCACTTATAATTAATGTATCCACATTAGTGCAAGGTACTATAGAAACGAGTGGGGGTGAGGAAACTGGATTTTTTGTGTAATTTGTCTCTAAATCTAAAATTGTTCATACAAAATGGTCCATTAAAAAAAACCCTGATTTAAAAAAAAAAGAGAAAAGAAAACAAAAGAAAGTGTTGCCTCTGGGGAAGAGGTGTTCGTGGGGGAAACAAAGCTTTTGTTTTTTTTATTGCAAGTCCTGATCTGCAATTTGGATGTTATGGGTATTTTTTTTTAAACTATTTCTATACAATACCTGGATTGAAATTTCTCAAATAAAAAAAAAATCTGTACACCTGCCAGAATAGATAACATGAAAAAGACCATATTAGCAAGTGTTGGCAAGACTATCAAGTATTCAGAGCTCACAGACACTACAGAGGCAGTACTATAGAAAGAAGTTCATGTACATTGGTATAACCATTATAGAAACAGTTTGGAGGAATCTTACCAAAGCTGATAAGTTGGATGACATGTGACCCAGCAAATTCCCTCCTAGATAAATAAATACTATTCTAAAACATGTTCACCAAACGACATGTCCTATAATGTTCACTGAAGCTTTATGCATAATTACCCTAAGCCAGAACCTACCTAAATGTCCACCAAGCGTTGCAGAAATATTGTAAACTATTCACATAAGGAAATTCTATACACCAATGAGCATAAAGGATCTACACACACAATAACATGAATATCACTAACATAAGTTTTAGTGAAAGAAGCTAGGTGTAGGACACATAATTCCATTTCTATATAGTCCAAAAACAAGCAAAGTTGTATATTCTGTAAGAAGTCAGAATAATTGCTGTCCCAAAGGAGACATAGACCTTGACTGAAAGAGGCACAGGTGGTCCCTTAGGGTACTGGTACCTTGTTTAATGAGTGCAGTTTCCACAAGTATATTGAACTTAACTTCATCAAGCTGTGCTCAGAATACTTTTAATAATACATGTCCTTTTTGGATGCCTGGGTGGCTCAGTCGTTAAGTGTCTAACTTTGGCTACGGTCATGTTCTCACGCTTTCTGAGTTCGAGCCCCACATCAGGTTGTGTGCTGACAGCTCAGAGCCTGGAGCCTGCTTCGATCCTGTGACTTCCTATCTGGCCCTCCCCTGCTCACACTGTGTCTCTCTCTCAAAAATAAACAAACATGAAAAAAATAATATATGTCCTTTTGAATGTATACTATACTTCTGTAATCTTATTTTAATCTGAGTGCAGACCCGTAAATCACACCCTTTTTTTCTCTACTGTCTCTACTAAACATTTAAAGAATATGTACTTTAAAACATCCTAGAAGAGAGAAATATATATATGTATATATATATGTGTATATATATATTTATATATATGTATATATACATATACGTATATGTATATGTGTATGTATGTATGTATATATACATATGTGTATATGTATATGTGTATATGTATATAGCCATATATGTATATATGTATATATATTTGTATATGTATATATACATATGTGTATATACATATATATATATATATATATACATACACATAAACATATATATATACATACACATTTTACATAACTTTTTTCAATAGTTGGAAGAATCTAAACATTAACATTTCGATGAATACCTTTCAAAGTAAGAGAAGTTCAGTTTTGAGTCCCCTAGAATATTTATTCAAATTTGTTTGAGAGCCATACTGTCCCATCTTCTTCTGAGCACTGCTTTCCTTTTGGGCTCTGGATATGTCCCGCATGTTATAAATTTCAGTGTAAGGTGACATTGCCAAGACAAGGGAGTGCTGACCAGAAGTCATTGTTCTTGCAAAATCTGCAGCCAGGCTCAGTTTTGATCTTCTTACCACCAGATAAATTCCATCTAGGGAAATTCTTTTATTGTTAATTTCAGCTACTGTAACTTTGACTTGCTCCCCAACCTAGAATATGTTGTTATTCCTTCTGCAGGTGGGAGTGGAATCAGAGCTAAGTCACAGGCATTAGACCCAAATCTAAAGATGAGTGTGTCCATGCTTCAACTGTGAGGCTATCTTTTCCCTATGGTAGCAACGTTCTGCTATTTCAAATCTAACTACTGCACTTACTGGTCTCCTTTAACACAGGAAGTACAAAACTCACACATATTGCTTCAAATTTAATTTCGTACATGTAAACTCACACGGATTTAAAGCAAACATTACCGAGCTTACCAAAATGAAAATTTCGTGTTGACATTTGGCAAGTTCGTGATAGGTAACTCTTATTATTTGTATAAATTCTCAGATAGTTTAATATATAACAATATGTTTTAAATATATTTCAGAACAAAGGGCAAAAATACGCCAAATATCTAAGGAAGTCTAGAAAACCTCCAACAGTGAAAACTACCTAATAAATCAACTTAACCTCACCACCTGCTGTCCTTTCTTCAACTAAACCCACTCATACATTACCTTCTCATCATTTGTCTTTTGGCTTTCTCAGACCACACTCTATTTTCAGGATGTTAAACTCGCAAGTACCTCTCAGCATATATATTTATTTTCAGCCCACATGCCTCCAGTTAATAGCATTTGTGAAGCATTTTCTATGTGTTCACCCACTAACATCCTTTTTTAATCCTTTCAGTAGTCCAACAGTTTATTTTACTAACCACATGTGATTTTTCAGGAAGCTAAAGCACAGAGCATTTCTGTAACTTACGTACAGTTCTAATGGTTTCGAGTGGTCAATCTTTCATCCCACCGCAGGCAATGTGATCCACAGTTAGTACACTGCTGCCTCCAATTATTGATAGGAACTCAGACACAAAGACAAATCCAGGGCACATAATACTATGAATCCTGCACTTGCTAGCACTCTACATCTACCCACTAGGCTGTAATGAAAATTCTGGCTTTACTTTATTCTCTAGGACAGCCTTTACTGCTGCTACTCTTATGCAGCACATTATGTTCTTTTATAATATAAACATACGTGAGTGTTAGGCTTTCCATCACTACTAGAAGGGGGTTATAGTCAGGACTCAAAATGAACTTTGATGCAGGTTTAAAGTCTTTATTGTGGCAAACTGGGTAATGGTTTGGACTCTGGCATGAAGCATTGTCTGAGGGATTCACTAGATCATCAGACTTGATATTGACGTACTGTTGACTCCCAAAATAGCATAAAAACCATATCTCCAGGCTTCCAGGTTGTTGCCGTTAACAAAAGAAATAAAAATTTCTCACATTGCTTTGTGACTCATGCAAACCTAAGATTCCATTTCAAAAACTTTCCAACATCATTAGAAGAGCCAGACACTGCACGTTCTCTAACACGTATTTACAGTTAATACATTAATAAGAAAAGTACAACCAGATTGTGAATCTTAATCATATGTGCACATTAAGCTGTCCAAGAACACAATTCAGCTCCATGACAAACAACTGAGTTCTAACTCCCATAAGACATGACAATCTACCAAAAATATTTTAAACACACCAATAAAGCAAATTTTATATATGTATATATATGTATGTATATATATACATATACATATATATACATATATATGTGTATATATACATATATATACATATATGTGTGTGTGTGGAGATATATATATATACCTCCACTATATAATATATATACACAGTAAATAATATAAATATTATATATATAAATTATATATGCACTAAAACAACTGATTTTAAGAGCTCCATGGCAATCCTTGGAACACCAAAAAACTATGAGTTCAAAATTGCTCAGAGTTCTTTGTATCCAAATATGTTTCATGCATTTTTATTCAACAGTGTTTAGAACAATAGTAGTATTGTTTGCACACAGCAAATCAATATGTGTCAGCCACCGGTTTAAATTATACTGGATCAATTGTTACTCAAATTTGGACAAAACACACAGCACAACAGTGACAGTAAACAACAATGAAGCTTGCTCTCCACAATTATAACATTACTGGTTCTGTAAGAAAATTAAGTTGCTGGGTGACAAGTAGAAGGGGGATAAAAATGACATCAGGAATTCAAAAGCTTATTTGAGGTGCCAGTCACCACATATAGGCACTCATGCATAGCAAGGTCATAAACTTCCTCCTTACTTGTGCCATATGAGCTATAAAGGTATGAGAATGAATAAAGACTATGGGATTTATTTCAAAAATCTGTACAACCTAAGCGCAGACTCGTTTTAGAAGACAGTAAATGAATGCCTCAGCAGAAAGGCCACCGTGTCAAGTTCCTTTTCACGGTCTGCCCAAAAGGATACATAAAATACTTTCATTTTCCTATTAATATATGAATCAACTATATTAGTTGTGTCTTCACATTTTATAAGTTGTAAAACAAAACTTCAGCAAAGTTTTGCTAAAAACTTGGAAAAAACAAAGATTTTTTTTTTTTTTACCATCCTGTTTTTTAAACTAGAAATGGCAAAATTTTTTAAGGGACCAGCTAAACAACATATTGAATTTAGGATGGACATTCAGATCCAAACCGAAATCAGATAGCCCAGATAACCCAAAGCATGAATGCAAGTTCAAGTGCAATAAAGTAACAAGGTATAGCAGGGAAAAACTAAGATTCTCAGTTAAGTTCAAATAACTGCATGGTGTCAATGGTTGTGTTTCAAAGCTGTGCTGAGCAAAGTTAACCTCCCAGCTACATCTAATTTCAAAACCCTCTGGGAAGCTACCTCGATAAGCTGTATGTTGAAATTACATTCTAATATGGTCATTGGATTCATTTTTAATTATTATACAATTATATACAATAGGGAAGTTGTACAAATATGTATCTTTTCCTCAGGGGCTAATTAGCTAAAACAGTTAATTTGGGAATGGTGGGGGAGAAAAACCTCTGTATTTGAAATACCATTGGCAATGGAAGCTAGTAACGAAAATTTATATAAGCTTCCTATGAAACGAGTATAATTTAACCCTCTGCATCTTTTATTTTTTTTTTTAAATTTTTTTTCAACGTTTTTTACTTATTTTTGGGACAGACAGAGAGAGACAGAGCATGAACGGGGGAGGGGCAGAGAGAGAGGGAGACACAGAATCGGAAACAGGCTCCAGGCTCCGAGCCATCAGCCCAGAGCCTGACGCGGGCCTCGAACTCACGGACCGCGAGATCGTGACCTGGCTGAAGTCGGACGCATAACCGACTGTGCCACCCAGGCGCCCCAGAGTTCAGCGCTAGAGGCTCCTCCCCTGGAGGCAGAGGCCAGGGCCTCCCCAAGCCAGCGCCGCCTCCTCTTCATGCAGCTCAGGATGTGAGGCCACTAGGGGCCGCCCGCGCTTGCCAGGTCTCGCGGCCGCCTCAGGGCCCTGATGAATTTCCTACCATGAAGCCAAATCAGGAGGCAGGCTGTGAGAGTTACACCGCAGTTGCTAGGAGACCAGGCCCTTTGTGAGGTCACAATGTCTGCATATCTTATCACGGTGGGCTGCCCAAAGCTGCCTTAGGTTTGGCTGTGTTTAAGATTATGCCCTTGAGAAAGACCTGTACCTAGTCTTACCTGAGAAGGCCCATAATTCTTCACGAGTTCAAGAGGGTTGTCTTAGAGGTGAATGCACGGGTGCTTCAGCCTCCATTAATTCCATCTAACATGAAATGACACTTAGCGGTGGACAGTACACACAACTTGCAATCAAACATGACTCTAAGAGGGTTTTAGCTAATAAAATCCCTTGTCATGCAACGCACTGAAAGCCAAATTGAAATAACTACTCTACCCTTTCAAAGAATACCGATGTACTGTGCCTTGCTTAGGGTTCCATACGTGTGTTGCTACAGCTCACAGTTCACGAAGCTGTTCTTCACAGCAGCAGCAAACAGTTTGCCTAGTTAGTATCCATGCTCACTTTCATGCAGCTTAGGGAAGACCGAGTCATCGTGTGCTTAAGAGCAAAGTGGCAACGAATTCTGTGTGAGTGGCCAGTAGGGCATTCAGTGCCACTAAAACCTATTCACTACCTACCAATTCATGAATATTTCAGGTAAGGCATACACAAGGTAGTAAGAGACCATATGGGATTCCAAGGGGAGAAAACGTGTTACACCGTCCATGAAAGTGCTTTTGAAAGCAACCAGCATAGTCCATCCATCATCACCACATACACAATTCATTCACAAAATACTACAAGGACCACCTACCATGATCAACTGAAATCCATTTGGTATGAAAGGATGACTCCAAACTATGTGAATCACTAAGAGTGATAAGTCATGGTAACAATCAGAAGAGAAACTTGCCAAGGTCAACGTGATACATGTGACAGGCCTCTGTCTTTATTCAACTCCTTTTCTTAAACACACAAACAAAACTTTCATCTACGCAGCTTAAGCTACTACTACCTCACGCTCATAAAGTGCTGAAAATGGAAAGCTATCCTTATATTCAGTAAGAGCCACCCCTGGATTTCCTTTTTCATTCAATGTAATTTATTTTCAAATTGGTTCCATGCAACACCCAGTGTTCATCCCAACTGGTGCCCTCCTCAATGCCCGTCACCCACTTTCCCCTCTCCCCAACCCCACGTGAACCCTCAGTCTGTTATCAATATTGAAGAGTCTCTTATGGTTTGCCTCCCTCCCTCTCTATAACTTTTTCCCCCCATCATCTCCCCCATGGTCTTCTGCTAAGTTTCTCAGGATCCACACATGGATGAAAACATATGGTATCTGTCTTTCTCTGCCTGACTTATTTCACGTAGCATAATACCCCCCAGTTCCATCCACGTTGCCACAAATGGCCAGATTTCATTCTTTCTCATGGCCAAGTAGTATTCCATTGTATATACATAAACCACAACTTCTTTATCCACTTGTCAGTTGATGGACAGCTAGGCTCTTTCCATAGTTTGGCTGTTGTTGAAAGTAGTGCTATAAACATTGGAGTACATGTGCCCCTATGTCTCAGCACTCCTGTACCCCTTGGGTAAATTCCTAGCAGTGCTATTCCTGGGTCTTAGGGTAGATCTATTTTCAGTGATTTGAGAAACCTCCACACTGTTTTCCACAGCGGCTGCACCAGGTTGCATTCCCACCAACAGTGCAAGAGGGTTCCTGTTCCTCCACATCCTCAACAGCATCTATAGTCTTCTAATTTGCTCACATCAGCCACTCTGACTGACATGAGGTGGTATCTCAGTGCGATTTTGATTTGGATTTCCCTGACGGGGAGTGCTGTTGAGCATCTTTTCATGTGTCTCTTGACAATCTGGGTGTCTTTTTTAGAACAGTGTCTGTTCAAGTCTTCTGCCCGTTTCTTCACTGGATTATTTGTTTCCCGGGTGTGGAGTTGGTGAGTTCTTTTGATAGGTTTTGGATAGTAGCCAATTATCCAGTGTGACTTTTGCACACATGTTTTCCCATTCAGTCAGTTGCCTTTTAGTTTTTTTGATTGTTTCCTTCACTGTGGAGAAGATTTTCATTTTGATGAGGTCCCGATAGTTCATTTTTGCTTTTAGTTCCCTTGCCTTCGGAGATGTGTCAACTAAGAACTTGCTGAAGCTGAGGCCAAAGACGATTTTTCCTGCTTTCTCCTCAAGGGTTTGATGGTTTCCTGTCTCACATTCGCGTCCTTAATCCATTGTGAGTTTATTTTTGTGAGTGGTGTAAGAAAGTGGTCTAGTTTCATTCTTGTGCATGTTGCTGTCCACTTCTCTCAGCACCATTTGTTAAATGGATGCTGTCTTTTTTTTCCATTGGATATTCTCTCCTGCTCTGTCAAATATTAGTTGGCCATAGGTATGTGGGTCCAATTCTGGGGTCTCTATTCTATGCCATTAAGTCTATGTATTTGTTTCTGTGCCAATACCATGCTGTCTTGATGGTTATAGCTTTGTGGTACAGGCTAAAGTCTGGCATTGTGGTGCCTCTCACTTTGGTTTTCCTCTTCAGTATTACTTTGGCTATTCAGGGTCTTTTGTGTTTCCATACACATTTTATGATTGCTTGTTCCAGCTTGGAGAAGAATGTCGGTGCAATGTGATTGGGGCTGCATATAATGTGAGGACTGCGTTGGGTCATATTGACATGTCGTCAATATTTATTCTTCCAATCCACGAGCACGGGCAGTTTTTTGCTTTCTCTGTATCTTCTTCAATATCCTTCACAAGCTTTCTATAGTTTTCAGCATACAGATCTTTTACATCTTTGGTTAGGTTTATTCCTAGGTATTTTTTGACTCTTGGTGCATTGTAAATTGGATCCGTTTCTTTATTTCCCTTTCTGTTGCTTCATTATTGGTGTATAAAATGCAACCAATTTCTGTACATTGATTTTGTACCCTGCACCTTTGCTAAATTCATGTATCAATGCTAGAGGACGTTTGGTGGAGTCTGTCGGATTTTCCATGTATAGTGTCATGTTATCTGCAAAAGTGGAAGTTTGAATTCATCGTTGCAAATGATGACACCTTTAATTTCATTTACTGTCTGATTACTGATGCTAAGACTTCCAACACTATGTTCAACAACGGGGGTGATATTGGACATCTCTCTCTTGTTCCTGATCTCAGGGGGAATGGTCTCAGTTTTCCCCCATTGAGGACGATATTTACTGTGGGCTTCTCATAAATGGCTTTTATGATGTTTAAAGTATGTTCCTTCTATCCCAACTATCTAGAGGGTTTGTATTAAGTAAGGAAGCTGTATTTCTCAAATACTTTTTCTGCATCTATTGACAGTGTACTATGGTTCTTATCTTTTCTTTTATTAATGTGATGTAGCACATTGATTGATTTGTGAATATTGCACTAGCCCTGCAGGCCAAGAATGAATCCCGCTTGATCGTGTTGAATAATACTTTCTATATGCTATTGAATGTGATCTGTTAGTATCTTGTTGAGAATTTTTGCACCCCTATTCATCAGGGATATTGGCCTGTAATTCTCCTTTTTTTCTGTGTCTCGGGTTTGGGAATCAAAGTAATGTTGGCTTCATACAATGAGTCTGTATGTTTTGCTTTCATTTCCATTTTTTGGAACAGCTTGGGAAGGATAGCTATTATCTCTACGTTAAATGTCTGCTAGAATTCGCCAGGGAAGCCACCTGGTCTAGGACTCTTATTTATTGGGATATTTTTGATAACTGATTCAATTTCCTCAATAGTTATGGGTGCGTTCACATTTTCTATTTCTTCCCATTTGAGTTTTGCAAGTGTGTGGGTATGGAGGCATTTGTCCATTTCTTCCAGGTTGTCCAGTTTGTTGGCATGGAAGATTTTATAATGTTTCCTGATGATTGCTTGAATTTCTGAGGGATTCGTTGTAATAATTCCATTTTCATTCGTGATTTGACCTATTTGGGTCCCCTCTCTTTTCTTTTTGAGAAGCCAGGCTAGACGTTTATCACTTTTGTGTATATTCTCAAAAACACAACTCTTGGTTTCATTGATGTGCTCTACTGTTTTCCTTTAGACTCCATATTGTTTATTTCTGCTCTGATCTTTATTATTTCTCTTCTTCTGCTCGGTTTGGGGTGCCTTGCTCTTCTGCTTCTAGTTCCTTTAGGTGTGCTGTTAGATTTTGTGTTGGGGATTTTTCTTCTTTCTTGAGATAAGCCTGGATAGCAATGTTTCTTGTTGTTGTTGTTGTTGTTGTTGTTGTTGTTTTGTTTTGTTTTGTTTTGTTTTGTTTTGTTGTTCCCTGCCAGGACTGCCCTTGCTGCATCCCGAAGGGTTTGCATTGTTGTTTTTCGTTTTCATTTGTTTCCTTATATCTTTTAATTTCTTCTCAAATTGCCTGGTTGACCCATTTATTCGTTAGTGGGATGTTTTTTAACCTCCATGCTTTTGGAGATTTTCCATCCTTTTTTCTGTGGTTAATTTAATGTCCCTGCAATTACCACATTCTGATCAACAAGGTTCTGTATATTTTTAATTAATTGTTTTATATACTTGTGTGTCTCCGAATTTGGTGTGTAGACATTTAAAATGTTTAGCTCTTCCTGATGGAGAGACCCTGAAATTGATATAAAAAGCTCTTCGTCATATCTTGTTACAGCCTTTAATTTAAACTCTACTTTGTATGATATAAGTTGGCTACTCCAGGTTTCTTTTGACCTCCAGTAGCATGATAGACAGTTCTCCATCCCCTCCCTTTCAATCTGAAGGTGTCCTCATGTCTAAAATCAGTCTCTTGTAGACAGCAAAGAGATGGGTCTTGTTTTGTTTTTTGTTTATGTTTTTTCTATCCATTCTGATACGCTATGTTGTTTGGTTGGAGCATTTAGTCATTGAAATTCAGTGTTATTAGGGAAAGATATGCGTTTAGAGTCATTGTGATGTCTGTAGGTTTCATGCTTACAGTGGTGCACCAGTTTCCTTTCCCACCAACAGTGAGAGAGGGTTACTCTTTCTCCATATGCTCGCCAGCATCTGTGGTTTCCTGAGTTGCTCATTTTAGCCACACTGACTAGTGTGAGGTGGTATCTCAGTGTGGCTTTGATTTGTATTTTCCTGATGATGAGTGATGTTGAGCATCTTTTCATGTGTCTGTGGGCCATCTGGATGTCTCCTATGGAAAAGTTTCTATTCATGTCTTCTGCCCATTTTTTCACTGTATTACATTTTCCAGGTGTGACTTGGTTAAGTTCTTTATACATTTTGTATACTAACCCTTTACCAATATGTCATTCGCAAATATCTTCACTCCTTCCATCGGTTGCCTTTTAATTTGGCTGATTGTTTCCTTTGCAGTGCAGAAGATTTTTATCTTCACCAGGTCATGATAATTCATTTTAGCTTCTCATTTCCATGTCTTTTGAGACATGCCAAAGAAGAAATGGCTGCAGTTGAGGTCAAAGGGTTTTTTTCCTCTTTTCTCCTCTAGTGTTTTGATGGTTTCCTGTCTACATTTAAGTCTTTCATCCGTTTTGCGTTTATTTTTGTGCACGTTGTAAGAAAGTCATCTAGTTGATTCTTCATCATGTTGCTGTTCAGTTCTCCCAGCACCACTTGTAAAGACACTGTCTTCTATCCATTGGATTCTCTTTCCAGCTTTGTCAAAGATTAGCTCAGCATACATTTGTGGGGCCCCTTTTGGGTTCTCTACTCTGTTTCATTGGTTAATGTGCCTGTTTCTCTGCCATTGTCATACAATCTTGATGATTACAGCTCCATAGGAAAGGGGAAGTCTGGGCTGCCTCCCACTTTGGCTTTCTTTTTTCAATATAAGTTTGAGTACTCAGGTTCTTTGGTTGTTCCGTGCCAATTTTCAGATTGCTTACTCTAGTCTGGAGAAGAATGTTGGTACAATTTTGATTGGTATTGCATTAAATGTGTAGATTGCTTTGGGTAGTATTTATATTTTAACACTATTCATTCTTCCACTCTATAGGCATGGATTGTTTGTTTGTTTGTTTGTTTTCTGATTTTGTTGTGTCTTCATCATTTCCCTTTATACATTTTTCTATACTTTTCACCGTACAGATCTTTTACATCTTTGGTTAGGTTTCTTGCTAGGTATTTTATGGTTCTTGGTGAAATTGTAATTGGCATTGATTTCTTGACTTCTCTTTCTGTTGCTTCCTTATTGGTGTATAGAAATGCAACCAGTTTCTTTACATTGATTTTGTATCCTGTGAGTTTGGTCAATTCATGTATCAGATCTAGCAGCGTTTTCATGGAGTCTTTTGGGTTTTCTGCGTTCAGTCTCATGTCATCTTTGAAAGGCCAAAGTTTGACTTTCAGTGATATATGTTCAGTTAAGTGTAGTTAAAAAGAATTTACCCTTTGGGCTCTATGGTAACTTCATAATTGCACAATAAGTGAGAAATAAGCAAGAACTTTGCATGTTATCCCACATTAGGTTTGGTAACTGGAATCTAACTCTTTAAAATATATTGAATTCCTCATGATATGGATAGAAGTATGAAACATCTAACTTCACCCAGTGCACACGTGTGTATTTGTAAACACATATGCTAAACAGCAAAATTGTAATACTAGTGAGGTGTACTAAATTTTACATGTTCATTGTACAGATAATATTGTTTTACCGTCTTTATGGTAGCAGCCCAAATAAGACATTTGGAAGCAAGGAGAGAATCCAGAACCTAGAGGATACATTCTCCATGCTCTATTCTGGCTTTCAAATAAATGAACAAATGGAATTTTAAAAAAAATAGATTGCACTGGTAATCATGTTTATTGCAATTGTGAAATAACTTTTTGTGGAGTCTAGCCATAATAAGAGTGCACGTGAATAGGGTTTGGAAATAACACCTATTTATAACTTTGTTTGACATGACAAACTCACTAGCAAAATATACTCTCAAAAACTTTATAATTTTTGCTATTCATTTTTTCAGATATTCTATAAGACCCAATAACGTATTACTCCACATGTAGAAGAGCAAAGGTAGAAATGGTGAACTTTGCATGTGTTACAATGGCTATCACATACTATTATTTGATATCCTAGAATTTTAAACAACTATACAGCTGCACGGCTCATGCTAGGTATTTAAACCTTGACATATTTTACCTTTCTCCTTTTCATTATTTAATAGTTTTTTTTTTAGAATTAGCTTTTGCTACAATCTCATAACTATTAACTTGGGTAGTAGACATCCAAGTTTCCAGCTTATCTGTTTTTGTATCAGTGATTAAAATCAATCCCTATGTCATTGCCTTTTTAATTAACCATGGCTATGTTTTAGTTCTTTTATCACTGCAATACTAAATTCTCTGTTGTCTTCTATGCCTTTTTTGAAGCCCAGTGATAAATCTTATGACAATTATTCTAAGTTCTTGCTCTTATACTGCTTTTATCTATTTTGATCAATTTAACGGTCACTTCATCCTGGAATTTCGTCTGACAGGAATTCTTCGGTTTCATCATTGTGGATAGTTTTCTATTCCTTATGTGTTTTAACGTTTTTGTTGTTGTTGTTGTTGTTGTTGTTGTTGTTGTTGTTGTGTTGTTTTGTTTTGTTTTGTTTTATGTGCTCTGCACCTGAGAGCACTGCTACATTAAAGTGGGCTCATCCCCTCTCCATGGCCTGGCCCTTCTGGAGGTGTGTTTTGGAAAGTGTTTCTTGCTTTGCGTTGCTATGACTTTCGTTGTTTGATTTCTCATCTCAGAGTGATGTTTGAAAATCCCACGAGGTGTGCTTTGATATGCTCCTTGAAGTACCGAATGAAGTAATTGGAGGTTTGCACTCTCTTGACAGGGGTTAAAACACCTTAAATTGCCATGGAAGGATGTTCTTGCCCTTCCCAACAATGGGGGTTTCTCCTGGTAGTGAGATCCCGGAGATGTGATGGCGCCAAAGCCCGGGCTCCCCACAGACGGCTCCTCCGAAAGGCTCTGGGCAGCTGCACTTATGAAAGCCGCTCATTTTCTGATTTCCCAGAGGTTACCTTGGGCAAAATTGTGGATTTTTTAAATTACCTGGTCCCATCAATTCCTTCTACCATCCAGATCTTAGATTGTAGGCAAATGATACCTCACAGTTTGCTTTTCCAATTTGTAAAGGGGAAGTATAACGCCTATGTTCAGTATAGTTGTGAGATTATTGGTAATGCCTGTAAAACGTGTGGAAAAAATCCTGGCACATTACACTCAATAAACACTGTATTTTGTTTTGATTTCCTCATAGTTGTCACTACATCCATGCAAACTGTATCTCCAGGGTGGGGTCTTTTGTAGGTCAAAATGTAAGCTACACCATAGAAGCTATCAACAAGGCAAACTGTTTTTCCTATTCTTGAGGAGGTGACCCTTCCCTTTTTTTATATGAATACTAAATTTGGTGGTAGAGATTATTAAAGACTTGAATGTATATTGCAGTCCAGCACACCGGGAGATAGTTAAAAGTCCCCTATTTCAGGCACTGTGGATATACATATCGAGCACCTTAGGTGTCAGGTACTATTAGGTTCAAGTACACAGTGATAATCAAACATGCACACTCCATATATTCAGGATGTTTGAAACCTCAGCTACAAAAGGTACATGAGTAATTACAACTTGTGGCAAATGCTGTTAAATAAAAGACTAAATGTTATGAGAAGGAATGACACAGAGGACAAAATGTCGATTAGAGGGTTGGCCAACAAAGGTTTCTTGGGGGGAAAAGTCCTTTATTCAAAGTTGGACCCGTAGCAAGAATGGTAAGTTAACTAGCGAACACAAAATGCATCCTAAGCGGAACCTACGTGGGTCTAATTTAAGAAACCAGGAGAAGAGACGGTCCCAATCACCTAATGAAAGGAGAATGAGGAAAGATGGCATTAGAGGGGTGACAAGGCAGGACTGCCAATGTCTGGTGGTCACGTTACAGATTCTATGTGTCATTTTGAGTACAGTGGAGATTAGAGGGTTGTTTTAAGTAGAGGAATGAACTGCTCAGATTCAGGATTTTTGGATTGCATTCCTGATGTAGTGAAAAGAATGAACTGGGATTTTGGTTGGAAGGGAAAGGCAGCATGGGGATAAGAACGAAAATGGAGAGTAGGCAGAAGGTGGTGAGAAACTAGCTGGCTTGGCATACGTTGGAGGTGGAGTTGAGAACCCCTGCTGCTGAATGGATCACAGGAAAGACGTTGAGGAGGAGAAGACTGACCAGAGTCTCCTTCCCTCTAGAGCAACTGAAGACAATGTCCCATTAACAGAGAGACACAAGAGGGGTCTTAAGTTGGTCATGGATTTCAATTGCTTATTCATTGGGTATTAATTCACATACTTACAGAAGTTTGCTTAGATATTTAACTTTTCGTTGTTTAGTTTCTACCGAATTGCTTCCTAATTACCATCTTGAGGTTCTAACTGATGGTCTCCAATTCTTCGCTGTCAACAAGACCTTCTTACATAAGATTATGGAATTGATGGGTGATGTAGGTACCTCATCTTCTACCCAGTCTTGGTCATCGTCACAAATACTTAATGGCAACTGTTGTAGAAGAAGCTCAAACTCCATCAGGGTTGTTCTCACTGTTCCGGGAATGCCTGCCCCTCCTTTTTTCCCACACATTTGCTTTTGTCTCCTTTGTCCTTCTCCTTTCTGTCTGCCAGCTAGAAATTTGGTCATCCTTTAAGATTCTTTGTGCTATGCCTCTGAGATGCCTTTACTGATCAACTCAGCTCAGTGGACTTCTCCTGATACATGAAACTTGACCTTGAAGTCTTACTGTGTTTTGTATGGTGTTTGGGTTTTTTCTACCCTCAAATGTTGTAAGTTTCTTGAAGGCAAAGATGAGGTCTTCCATGCTTCCAGAAACTTTTATAAACACTCAAACGTGGTCAAAGTTTAGAAATCTTTCTTGGTGAAGTGTTGGAGTCAACGTCATATCAGGTAGGAGGGGAGTCTGCTGAAGGAATTTTCGGATTCAAGTGCAACCTTGAAACAAGGTTTACATCACAAACTAAAGGCAATTACCTAACTTCACAAAAATAATAAGTTACTGCACATATCTTCACGTTTCACAAAAGAGTTCTATCATGACCTCTGTTTTCTCCTACCTGTCAAAGCATATTGGAGACTGAACTTGAAGAACGTGTTTTCAGAGTTTTGTGAGACCTCAATGTTAACTGTTGCAGTACTTTCTAGAGTCACATTGTTCGTTTTTGGCTTTCATTCTCTGACATATATTCATCAAGACAGATTCTGGACATGAATCCAAAAAGCAGTTTCAGGAAACTAGAAAATTAAACAGCACCAATTAAATTTTCAGTTGTAACAGTTACTACTAAGGAGATCTCATTTAATTCTGTCTTTATCTGGACCATGGAAAATTAACACTTGCCTTTTCCAGTTTCAGTATTTATGGAGCTGGGATACCAAACTAGGGTATGTCTACATATTTGATACCCTAATCTCCCACTCAAGTGTGCCGTATCATGGAACACATATTTTTAGAACATGTCTAAAGACGTTTCCTTTGAGAATTTGGGGTATTTTCAACATATTATGGAAGCCATGCAGAGTCTCTTAAAACCTATATGTAGTCTTTATGTGTAGGAGCTTTATGAAAAAAGAAGAAGAAAGAGGAAGAAGAAGAAGAAGAAGAAGAAGAAGAAGAAGAAGAAGAAGAAGAAGAAGAAGAAGAAGAAGAAGAAGAAAGGGGAGGAGGAGGAGGAGGAGGAGGAGGAGGAGTCCTCAGGAGGAGGAGGAGAAGAAGAAGAAGAAGAAGAAGAAGAAGAAGAAGAAGAAGAAGAAGAAGAAGAAGAAGAAGAAGAAGAAGAAGAAGAAGAAGAAAGAGGGGGAGGGGGAGGGGGAGGGAGAGGGGAGGGGGAGAAAAGTGATGTCAATATGCCCACAAAATAATTTTTACATTGCATTTTATTGTCCAGAAAGAGGAACCCATTGAGAATTCCTTAAACTGGATTCATCTCCTCCTTTTGTCTGGGGATTTCAACATCTACCCTAGTGGTTCTTAACCCAAGCTCAAATTAGAATCATCTGTGGAACTGACATCCAGACATCAGGGTGATTCTGATGTACAGCCAGGGTTTAAGGCTAAGGCAGCTAACTAAACATTAACGCGCTGTAGTAGATACGCTTCATGCTGAGCACAGTAAAAGGGAAATGTTCATAGCAGCCTTCCGTATAAGTACAGTATGGAAACATACATTCCAAATGTGAATCAACAGTAGAATGGATAAGCAAATTGTTAAATAATCATGTAAGTGAATATAATGTGGAAGTACCAATCCCTGAGTTACATCTATCCAAAACAACATCAATGAGCATTATAATGTTGAACGGAAGAAGCCAGATCTAAAGAAATGCATATTATTCCATTATATTTTTATAAAATTCAAACATGGACTAATTTAATCTGTCGCTCAAAGTCAGGATATTGATTACATTGGGGAAGGGATATGGAGCAGGAATGGGGAGTGATTGCAGGGAGAGAATTTATGGTGCTGCTAATGTCCTCCTTTTGGAGTTTCATGGAAGTTAGAGGCCTAAGGTTATACAATATAAACTTATGTATTTACTTTACATTTTCAGTATGTCCTCAAACCTATATGCTGAACTAATTGCAGAAGTTCATCTGTATTAAAAGCAATAGAATCCTTTGAAATAAGCTCTTTGGCCAAAAAAATAGTAACAAAGTTGACAGTGGGATGGATCATTATGCGTCATGATTGCTACTAGTTCTTGTTTTGTTTCTTTCTTTGCCTGTCTGTTTGTTTGCTTGCTTGCTTGTTTGTTCGTGTTTAATATGATGTGGTCCTGGAGCAGACCCACTGAAGATGATATTTTGGAAGTTAATATATTAATTAGAGTAAGTGGGTTGATGAATCTGTTCACTAAAGTCTTTCCTAAAGACAATAGCATATGGTGTAAAGCCAATTATATGATTTTCAAACAAATGTAATTTCTTATAAACTCACAGTTTTTATGGGCTCCTGTGTGGCTCAATTGGTCAAGCATCTGACTTCAGGTCAGGTCATGATCTCACAGTCTGTGAGTTTGAGTCCGGAATCGGATTTGGATTTTGGATTTTCTCTCTGTCTCTCTCTGTCTCTCTCTCTCTGTCTATCTCTCTCTCTCTCTCTCCTGGCTTTTACTCTTTCTCTCTCTCTCTCTCTTAAAAATACATCAACATTAAAAAAATAAAACAAGAAAAAAATAATAATGTTGATTTTGAGACAGGGAGAACACAAACAGAGAAGTGGCAAACAGAGGGAACAGATGATCCAAAGTGAGTTTTATGCTGATAGCACTGAGTCTGGTGTGGTGCTTGTATTCACAAATTGTGAGATCATGACCTGAGCAGAAGTTGGACACTCAGCTGACTCAGCTACCCAGGTATCCCTAGACTCCCATTGTAATCTAGACCTTAGCAACGTTAACACTGGACTATTTGAAACTATCCTTGATATGTTGAATGTACCTAATAAATTTATGAATTGAAACACTTTATTTCTTTAAATGATACTAGACTGAATCATTTATTTGAAACGTTATTTTATGATTATGGTAGTCTTAAAGTTTATTGCAGAAAAGTTAGAAAATTAAAAAAAGAAGAAAGAAAAATGGTCATAAGTCAAACACCTGGAGATAAGCATATCTAAACACCTTTTTTTTATGTTTACGTATTTTTGGCAGAGAGAGAGAATGAGAGAGAGATGAGCAAGAGTGAGCGATGGGAGGAGAGACAGAGATAGAATCATAAGCAGGCTCCACGCTCTCAGTGCAGAGCCTAATATGCAGCTTGGTCCCACACACTGTGGAATCATAACTGAGCTGGAATCTAGAGCTAGATGCTTAACCGACTGAGCCATTCAGGTGCCCCTGGAGGTAAGCACCTCTAACACTGTGGTATAATCGCCACGGAAGAGGTATATGTACATGCATTATCCAGAATTAGCTATGTAGCTGTGAATCCCATTTCTGGTCATCTAGTGATACGAGCATTTCACTAGGTCATAAATGTTCTGCAGGGCTATGAATTTTAAAGGCCACATAGCATGCCGTAACCTATTTAAACACTGCTATTGATCATTTAGGGTGTTCGATTTTCTTGCTTCAATTAGTTGCTACAAGTAGAATTAGCTTTTCATGGTCTAGACACAGATTAGTAAATGTCAATTAAAAAATAAAAAGAACTGCAGCGGTAATGTGAGGCGGAGGAACAGGTATGACCAGATGTGGCTTCACCTTGTCTATTGCTGGCAGTCTTTACATCCTTCTCTCCCTCATCCTCTTTTTCTCCTCCTTGACCCACAACCTCCACCTCTTTATTGCTCCTTCTTCTCATCCTCATTTCTCTGTCTATACTGGCCTCCTTGCTTCCCATCACTACACACGTTCACACTCCTGCCTTGGGGAATTCATGGGTCCTTCTGCCTAGATCACCTCCTGTCAGCAGGTAGTTCTCTCATTTCCTTGAGTTATTTATTGAACTGACACCTTTTTCAGCAGGACCCTCTGTGTCTAGTATTTCACCCTGTCTAGTATTTCACACCCCCTCCCCCAATTCTTCTATCCTCTACAAGATGTATTTCCTTTTTTTCCCATTCATTATTCTCTACCATAGTTTCTATTTCCATTACCTTTGTCAGTTCCCCCACTGGACTATTAAGCACCAAGATCACAGTGATCCTTGCTTCTTTCGTTCACTAGTGGATCCTCAGGGTGTAGACTGTGTTGTCTCATTCTAAATGCTCCAAAAGTATTTATTGAATGATTCAATGAACCAACAGCACTCCTTTCTTATGAAAGTTTTATAATTTTGTACTTTACACTTACATCTATGATCCATTTGAGTGAAGTTTTGTATAAGTTATGAATTTAGGTCAAGGCTTCTTTTAATTAATTAATCAATGAACCGACTAATTAAACAATTAATTACTTAGTTCATTGATTACTATTGCATACGAACACGTAATTGTTCCAGTAACACTTGATGAAAGACTATATCCCTTTTTCTGTTAGGTTGGCTATATGTCATTATCAGAAGTTGCGTGAGGATGCTTGTGTATGGGGTCAGTTTCTGGATTCTCCGTTCTATCTCTTGACCTGTGTCTCCATCTTTCTTCACTATCACACTGCCTTGATTACGGGAGGTTTATATTGAGTCTTAAAATTGTGCAACATGAGTTCTCCAAATTGGTTATTTTTCAGAGCTGTTTGGCTGTTCTAGTTCCTTTGTCTTTTCACATACATTTTAGAGTCAGCTTGCTGATATCCACAAAAGAATCCTGGGATTTCGACTGGGATTATGTTGAATCTCTAGATCAAGTTGATAATTGACATCTTACTAGCGAGGCTTCCATGGGTAGATATGGCATATGTCTCCATTTATTTATATCTTCCTTGATTGATCCAATCAGCCTTCTGTGGCTTTTAGCATACAGATCCTGTGCATGGCTGTTAGATTTAAATGTAAGTATTTCAATGTTTGGTGTGATATTAAATGGTTCTTTAAAAGCTTTTCATATTCTAATTGTTCATTGCATATGTATAAAATAAAACTGAGTTGTATATATTGACCGTGTATTCTGGGGCTTATTTAATTATGTTTGAGTTCTAGAAACCTGATGTATACCCCTTAGAATTTGTTTCATGTTGATAACCCCATGATTTAAGAGTCGCGGCAGTTTTCAGGGCACCTTGATGACTCCATCAGTTGACTACCAGACTGCTGTGCTCAGCAGCTCAGGTCATGGTCCCATGGTCAGGGGATTGAGCCCCGTGTGGGACTCTGTGCTAAGCATGGAGCCTGCTTAAGCTTCTCTCTCTGTCTTTCTCTCTGTCTCTTTCTCTCCCCGTCTCTGCTCATTCTCTCTTTCCAAAATACAAATTGAAAAATAAATAAATAAAAGAATCGAGATAGTTTTTATTTTTACTTTTTCCAATCTGAAGACCTTATCTATGCCTTTTTCTGTACATGCCACGCTTGTAATCAGGGGAGGTACTGGTGTTTATGTCGATTTGTACACAGAACTGGCAGATTCCTTGCTTTTATTGTCTCCTTCGTTGGATTTCTCCCAAACTTGCCCCAATCAAAATAGGATTCAGAGGGACCCTACTCTAGTTTCGGTTCAAGATGGCTGTGTAGGAAGGCCTTGAACTCAACTCCTCCAAAGTGAAAGAAGATTTCAACTACCTCCATATTGACCTTAAACTTTCCAACTGATTAACTTTTTCTTTCCAGCTTCTCTCCTTCTTTATGATTCTTTGTTTTTGAGACAGAGGGAGACAGAGTGCAAGTGGGAGACAGGCAGGGATAGCAGGGGACATAGAATCTGAAACAGGCTCCAGGCTCTGAGCTGTCAGCACAGAGCCCAATGCGGGGCATGAACCCATGAACCATGAGATCATGACCTGAACTGACGTAGGATGCTTAATCAGCAGAGCCACCCAGGCGCCCCCTCCCCACCCTCAGCTTATCTCTTAATTCAGGATCCTGAAAGCAAAGTATCACCTGATAGGAACTGAATCTACCACTCTAGCATTAAGGACAGCCTGAGCCAATAAGACTCCACCCTCAAGCCCAAGACAATGACCAACCTGACCTTAGTGACAACCTGTGTATACCTACCTCTTTTTGTCCCACATTTTCCTTACATAAACCTGGAAGTATTTTCAGCGCTTTAGAGAGAGTCTTTGATGTGAGTCTGCTGCATTTCTGGTGTCGGCCTCTGAATACATTTCCCATTTGTTTCACCTCCACTAGTTCCTTTCAATTGCGATCTTGTCAGTAATGGTTAGCCAAACCTCACCTTTTTTGGGTCCCCTGGAGCTAGGTGCTCTTGTGCCTGAACTCCCTGACTACGTTTCTGGTGAACCAGCCAGAAGGTGTACTTCCAATTTGTCCAGCTCCCTGGGGATTGCACCCATTGATATAACAATTCCTCCTGAGGAGCTGAGGACTGACTGTACAGATTGTGCCTAACAAAACATAGCAAATCAAAAGACAGAAAAGAAATAAAACAGCAAGACAGAGAGACAGTAACAAAGGGAACACTCACCCCTAACGTTGCCAAGGGTAGTTGGGGAAGGACCAGAAACAGACTCCTCTGTCTTTGGGCAGAAAAAAGAAAGAAAAAAAACAAAACACAACTCTGCAGTTTGAAAAGAGCAACTGTCATATAAAAGAGAGCATTAGAAATCTGTCAACGACAGAGGAGCCACAGGAGTTCTCTCTGGGTCATAGAGACGGGAGAATGGCAGGGTTACATTTTACATCCACATTTTTTAATATTTACTTATTTTTGAGAAGCAGAGAATACAAGCAGAACAGGGGCAGAAAGAGGGGGAGAGAAGATTCAGGAAAGGCTCTACACTGACAGCATCAAGCCCAATGTGGTTCTCAAATTCATGAACTGTGAAATCATGACCTGAGCTGAAGTCAGATACTCCACCCACTGAGCCACCCAGCTGCCCCACATTCTCCCCCTACCTTAAAAGCATAGACCAGAGCAGGGTCCAGTTGCTGTAGCTGGCCTGCTGCCTCAGTAAGTTCCAGGCACACAATACACACCAGCCCCAATTGCACTGGACACGCACACACCCATGATATGCTTTCCCCCCCTTAAACAATGCACTTTAAAGAGGAACTAGCATATAAGAAGAGCCATTCCTGGACTGTAACCCACCTCAGCTCCCACGGCCCCTTCAGGGCACCCTCTTAGTGGAAAGTCCTGGTACACCCTAGTTTATATCCACTTCAGCTTCAACTATATTGGCAAGGTATCCTCTGCATGTACAGCCCCCGGTGCCTTCAGCTTTTACCCACTTTAGCTTCACCTATCTTGCCCAGAAACCATCTGCATAGAGAGATCAAGGACAACCTGTCCCCCAGACTGCTTATGTTCTAGCCACCCTGTACAGGGCACCTATACACAGCACCCCAGCTTGCCTCAACTTGCAATCATTTCAGCTTCAGCTGTCCTGCCAGGGTACCCTCAACACACAGAATCCTGGGACACCCCAGTCTGCGTTCACTTCAGCTTTAAGTATCCTGACAGGGCACCTGTTATGTAGAAAGCCCCAGGATCCCCAGTCCATGAAAGCCACGGCTTCAGCCAGCCAGCCAATGTCACCAACTAGCACACAGAGTCTACCCAGGGGGACAATCATATATAAGACAATTCCTTCAAGTGTAGGAGCAGTAGCTGCTCTGCCTCATCTATAGAGACAAATGCAGAAAGATAAGCTAAAGGAGAGACAGGGAAATATGTTCCAAAGAAAGAACAATAAAAAAACCAGAAAAGAGCGGAAACACAGGTAGGCATTGTGCCTCAATTAAATAAAGAATATAAGTTAATAATTGTCAAGATGCTCGCCGAGCTGCAGAGAAAAGGCAAGAACTAAGTGAGACCCTTAATTAAGAGATAGCAAACACACACAAAATCAGAGTTCAAGAATATAATACCTGGAAAAACAAACACTAGAGGGAATCAACAGTAGAAGACGGTATGCAGAAGGACATATCAGTGATATGGAAGACAGATTAAGGGAAAGCACCCAAAACAAACAGCAGAAAGATTTTTTTTTTTTAAATGAGGATAGGTTAAAGGATACTTTGGAAATATCAAGTGAGCAAAAATCCACATAATAGGGATTCCACAAGAAGGAAAGGGGGTACCAAAATTATTTGAAGAAAAGATAACTGAAGACTTTCCAAAACTAGAGAAGAAAACAGACATCTAGGACAAGAAACACCGAGTTCCAAACATGATGAAACCAAGGAGCCCCACACTATGACACATCAGAATTAAAACGTCAAAGTTTAAAGGTTAATAAAGAATTTCAAAAGTTGTAAGAGAGAAGCAAAAGTTACCTATGATTTGAAAAACAAATCACAACAAACAAACACCTAAAGCTGTCAGCTGTTATTTCAGCAGAAAGTTGGCATGCTGGGAAAGAGTGACATGATATCTTCAAAGGCCTGAAAGGATAATCCCAAGACCAAGAAAACTTTACCTGGAAAGATTATCATTAAGACTTGAAAAAAAAGAGATAAAGAGTTTCTCAGACAGAAGATAAAGAAGTTTATCACCACTAATCAGCAATGCAAGAAATGTTAACGGGGGGGAATCATAATTAGATATTACAGAATTATGAATAAAAAGATGTAAAATATGACAACATACACATAAAATTTGGAGGAGGGACTTAAAAAAAGATACTCTTTGTATTTTATTTTACTAAAATAATATGTTTTATTTCATGTTTGAGAGAGAGACAGAGTGTTAACAGGGAGGGACATTGAGAGGGGGAGGCACAGAATCTGAAGCAGGCTCCCGCCTCTGAGCTGTCAGTACAGAGTCCAACGTGCAGTTCAAACTCACATATTGTGAGACCATGACCTGAGCTCGAAATCACACACTTAACTCTCTGAGCCACCCACTTGCCCCAAAGGTTAATCTTTTTAAATTTCTCGAATGTGTTTATATTTAACTGACCACCAATTTAACATAGACTGCTGTTTCCTTGAGATGTTATATGTAAGCCTTGTGATAACAAACTCAAAACACAAAAATAAAATATGAAAAATAAAGAAAAAGAAAGCCAAGTAAAGCACAACACAAATCCATCTATGAGAAAGAAAGAGAGTACGGAAAAAAAGAAACAGAGACCTACAAAAGCAACCGGAAAACAAAGAACAAAATTACAATTAGTACATAATGGTCAACAATTACTTTAAATATAAATGGCTGAAGTGCTCCAGTCCAAATACGTAGGGTAACAGGATGGACAAAACACAACCCTCATCCGTATGCTGCCTAGCACAGACTCACTTCAGACCTAGACACATACAGACTGAAAGTGAAGGGATGGAGATACATTTCCCGTGCAAATGAAAGCAAACAACAACAAGGACAACAAGAACAACATCAAACAAGAACACCTCAGAACCAGGTAGCAACACCTATATCAAACCAAATAGACTTTAAAATCCTCAATAAAATATTAGCAAACTCCTCTCAACAACACACTAAAATGATTAAGTGGCTTTTATTCCAGGGAAACAAAGATGGCTCATCCAATCAATCAACATAATATCCCACCTCAACAAAACGAAGGGTAAAAATCATATGATTATTCCAATAAATGCCGAAAAAGCATATGACAAAATTTAACATGTATTCATGGTAAAAGTTCTCAACAAAGTCAGGGGGGCGGACATGCCTCAACACATAAAAATATTATTTTATATATTGTTTATATTAAGTTCACACCTAACATCTCAATGGTGAAAAACTGAGAGCTTTCCCTCTAAGATCAAGAACAAGATAAATATGTCTACTTTTGCCACTCTTGTTTAATATAACACTACAAGTCCTAGCCACAGGAATCAGATAAGAAAAAAGAAATTAAAGTCATCTACCTTTGTAAACAGCTGAACTGTCACTATCTACAGATGACATGGGAATATGCATAGAAAACCCTAAAACTTTCCCCCCAAAACTACGAGAAGTAATAAACGAATTCAGTAAAGTTGCAGATATGGAATTGATACACAGAAATTGGTAGGGTTTCTATATAATAATAATGAAGTCACAGAAAGAGCAATTAAGAAAACAACACCGTTCCTAATTGCACCAAAAAAAGAGAGAGTAAAATAGCTAGGACTAAACTTATCGAAAGAAGTGAAAGACCTGTAGTGTGAAAACCATAGTCAATGATGAAATTGAAGATGACACAAACAAATGGAAAGCTATCCCATGATCATGGATTGGAAGAATCAGTATCATTAAAATGTCCATATTACTCATAATTATCTACAGTTTCAATGCAATCCCTATCCAGATCCCAAAGGCACTTTTCACAGAACTGAAACAACTAATACTAAAATATGTATGGGACCACAAAAGACCCTGAAGAGTGAAAATAATCTTGAAAGACAAAACCATACCTAGAGGTATCAAAATCCCAGATTTCAAGATGCGGAGGCAAGAATAAACAATGGGGGAAAGACAGACTCTTCAACAAATGGTATTGGGAAACCAGGAGATCTACATGCAGGTAGCTAGGACCTAACCCTAACGCTGGCCTGGGCTCTGGCCCTAAAGTCACCTAGCATGGACGTCTGAAAGAAATAACGGATTGGGACCAATTACCATTGGGGAAAATCCTGTGTGGAAGTCACACTCTCTCCATGACATTTCCATGGCCGTGATGGAGATGGAGGTGGAGATCCTGAGACAGTTTCAGTCTGGCCCACCCATATGTTTGGCTCCGCTCTTCCAACGCTACCCCTGACCCATAACCGCACATGGGCCCTCATTTCAGTCCTGCAGGGAAATCACATCACTGTGGGGTGTTGGAGCAAAGGCACTTCCGGAGAACCAACCCTAACCCTACCCACTGCTCTGCCTCTAAGCGGGATCACCTTCTAAGGCTGAGAAAAGAAGCGGTGGGGCATGGATTCCTCCTTTTTCTACCCTGTGTTCTCTTCAGGACCTCAGGACATTGAATGCTGCCCACACTCACTGACGACGAGAGTCTGCTTTACTGAGTCCACCAAATCAAATGCTAATCTCACCCAGAAACACTCTACAAATATCCCGAGAAAAAATGTTTAGTCTGGGGCACCCCACGGCCAACTCAAGTAGACACGTAATAATAACCATCACAGGGTCATTTTTGTTTTGCTTCCCTTCCCTCATTCACCTCCTATTGCTAACTTTCAAGTTCTGAAGTTCTTGCTTTTTATATTCTGACCAGTGTATAGCGTTAAGAGAAATTCGAGGAAAGTTGTCTTGTGCAGGGACTAGTGTTTCAGTTAATATGAAAATGTTTCCGGTCAGGTAAGGGAAAAAGATCTTAGCTAGGGCACCAACATACTCCATGGTACTTTATCAGGGTTGGCCCTCAGCTTTCCAAACCCTTAACATGCTAATGGGAAGGCAGTGTAACATGGGAGGAAGAGCATGCATGTTGGCATAGGAGCAGAGCTGGTGCCCATCCCAGCCACACCACTTGTGTTTGTGTTATCTTGGACCAATTACTTAACATATCTGAAAGTCAGCTGCCTAATTTATAAAAAGGAAATAATAACAAAGGGTCAAAAAGTTTAAACGACAGTATTGGCAAGGTGCTTAATCCAACACCAGACAACACCGAACAAGTGCTCCACCGATGATAGCCATCATTATCCTCATTTGAACAGCTAAGACAGGCTAATATTCTGTGCGGGGTCAGATACCTACGGGTGGATCTCAGGTCTTCTGACACTGATTCTTTAATTTGGAGGGAGCCCAGGGCCAGGATGGCTGAATGAGGACAAGGAGGTAGACCAGTAAGCCAGCCATCTATCCACCTCTTATTTGATAGTCCAGTTGTATATTCATCTCTTTCCTTCCACTAAAAGAAATGCAAATCCCTCCCTCTAGAAGAAGTAATACATAGACGCTTGCATGTAATATTAAGTTTTATGCTCTGTAAAACTGGCACATGCATCATCTCATTTAATCTCACAATGGCCCTTCATATGGGAGTCCTTATTCCATTTTCCAGGTGAGGAAATTGAGACCTAGGAAAGTCAAGTGCCTTCCCCATAACTTGTTTATGACTGTGGTAGACAACAACCCTAGACTCTACTCCATGTCCAGTGTGTTTTCTTCTGTGCCACAGTTTGTTCTCTTCCAAGGTGAACACTGGTAAAGAATCATTTGAACAAAGCAGTAAAAAAAAAAAAAATCGTTTAAGACGTCTAGTTTTCACCCAAGTAATTCAAACATTAGTTTGAATTCTCATATTATGGGTGTTAAAGTGGAAGCTGAGATTTCACATGGCTTTGACAATCGCCATCAATTCCTTTCTTCAAGATTTGACTGCATATTCTCATTCTTTCCTTTTTTTTTCTTTTTTAACTATACTTCCAATCTGCCAGCTCATCCCTAGTTTCTCCCTATGTCTAGCAATGACCATTCTCCATATGTCCACATTAAATCCATCATCAAAGAAGAATAAAAAGATAAAAGATCAAAGCCAGAGAAGTAAGACTCAATACCTAAATGTAAATTGGTGTTAACACTTCTACTTCCAGCCAAATGTGATAACAAAAACCAGATTTATACTCCTTATGGAAGTAGCTAAAAGTGTAGAAAAAATATATAAGAAGCTGTTCTCAAAACACCAGACATCAGGCAGTGAAGGGCAGTGATCCCTGATATTTGGAAATAAATGAAATGGTTCCTATAGTGCCCTAGCTTATTGACTAGGTGGGGATTTGAGTCTGTGGTTTAGAGAGGAGGAAGCTGGCATAGCCCAACAGTTTCCCTGAATTGTGGAGGGGGTAGTCACTGATTCAGGAAGACTGCTATATTTCACAGAGCAGAGTACCAAAGAAGAGAAAGTTGTTCACAGAGAGAACTCCAGAGATCAACAGATTGCCTGCCTTGAGTATTCAATTGGATATGGATAAACTCTTGTGTATGAGGAAACTGAGACCAGGGCAAGGAACAATTCCCACTGCCATACAGGGTCAGGAATAATGCCTGACAGCCAGTGTGGAAGACCTCACAATTTACATGCCATTTGGAAAATACTTGATTTTTGTGTCAGTACTGGACAAAAATTATCCCTAAACTAAGTGCTGCCTGTGCCTTGCCCAAAGTATATTTAAAGAAAGACCTGAAAGGATCAAGCTACTTGTAAGTAACTAAACTATGTCCCAAAACAAAAACCAAGAATATTTTTAGGAATCTAGAAGTATCCAGCCTCTGACAGGCTAAAACTGACCATGTTCAGCAACCCATATAAATTATCAGGCTGCAAAGAAGCAGGAAACTAAGACACGTAAGGAAGGGGAACTCAATTGACACTGACCCAGAAATTATGCAGATGATATAATTTATACATAAGAACATTCAAATAGTTATTATAACTATTATCAGTATATCCAAGAAATTATAGGGCAGAATGAGCATGTTACATAGAGACATGCAAGTGATATGCAAGACCTAAACCAAACTTCTCATGACAAAAGTAATGACTAAAATAAGAAATCTGGTCTATGATTACTGAATGAAATTAAAGGCATATAGACAGTGCAGAAAAGAAAATAAAGTTTGATGAACCTAAAGAATAGCAATGGAAATCATCTGAAATGAAACACACAGAGAAAATGTGACTGCAAATCATCCAATATACATGTAATTGTATCTCCAAGGAACACAGACAAGAAAACTAGTTTCAGTAAATAATGAAACTAATTTGAATTTATAGTTGTTAAGGTTGATGCAAACTAAAAATATATAGTTCCAATAAATTCAATGAACCTCAAGGACAGGAAATATGAAAACAACTCTACCAAGGCACCCCACAATCAAATTGCTTTAATCCAGAGAAAGGGAGGAAAAAGATTTCTCATCAGAACCAATGCAATCTAGAATACAGTACGATAACTTTTTTAAAGTACCTAAAGTAGGAGACCATTATGACCTTGGATTAGGCAAACATTTCTTAGCTACACCACCAACAATATGATTCATTACAAGAAAAAAAAAAGATTGATTGGATTTTATCAAACTAAAACTTTTGCTTTTCAAAGAACAAAAAGTTTGAAATAGAAGACTGAGACTGGGAGAATATATTTACAAATCACCTATGTGAAATGGGACTTATATCTAGAACATATGGGCAATCCGCAAGATTCAATATTCTGAAGCGAAATAATCCAAAAAAAGGCAAAAGATTTGAAAAGACACATTACCAAAAAAGACATATGTACAGCAGATACACACATGAAAATGTGTTGAGCATCATGAGGGGAAATGCAAATATAAACTACATTGAGATAAATGAGATACAATGAGATCAACTTCTACTTCATACCTACGAGATGTCTAAAATCAAAAGACAGGGCTCCGAAGTGTTAGCTAGGATATGAAAGAACTGGAATTCTCACATACTGCTGATGAGAATGTAAAAGTGATAAAACTACCCTGGCAAACAGTTTGACAGTATCCTAAAAAGCTGAACATGCAACCTATTCTATGATTCAGCCAAATCTACTCTCAAATATTTTCCCTAGAGAGAATAAAGTTTACGATCATACAAAACAAAACAAAAGAAAACAAAAGAGAGAGAGAGAAAAGAAAAGAAAAAAATGAATGTTTATAGAAGCTTTGTTTTTAATAGGCTAAGGAGCAGCTGGTGCTTCAGTTGGTAGATTTCTTGATTTCTTGATTTCTGCTTGGGTCATCATCCCAGGGTCGTGTTATTGAGACTCACATTGAGCTCCGCACTAAGCATGGAGGCTGCTTAAGATTCTTTGTCTCTTTCCCTCTGCTCTCTCTTTCTCTTTCTCTTTCTCTCTCCCTCCCCCTCTCCCTCTCCCTGTGTATCTCCCTCTCCCTCTCCATCTCCCTTTCCCTATCTCTCCCCCACCTCTCCTTCCACCCTCCCCTCTCCTTCTCCCTCCCCCTCACTCTCTAATAAAAAGAAATAAATACGCCAAATGTGGAAATAATACAAATGTCCACTGAAATGTGAACGGATAAACAAGTAGTAACAGACTATTGGAACACACAACACTATGGATAATATTCAAAATACCAAGTGAAAGAAGTCAACTCCCCACCCCCCAAAAATAAGGAGTATGTCTTCTATAATTTTATTTGTATACTATTCTAGAAAGTGCAAGATAATATGTAGGGACAGAAAACAGACCAGAGATTGCCTAAGAATGGGAATCGGAAAGACTTGGGGGATGGAGGGATAGCTAAAGGATACGAGGACATTTTTAGTGGTGACAGACATATTCTTTTCCTTGTTGCTATGTATACATTGGTGTATATGTAACCAAAATTTACCAAAATATGTAATTGTATTTATTAGTATTAGTATTAATTATTAACTGTTAATTAAGTAATTTATTTATTAGGGCTTTTTTAAATTTTTTTAACGTTTATTTATTTTTGAGAGAGAGAGAGACAGAACATGAACAGGTGAGGAGCAGAGAGAGAGGGAGACACAGAATCTGAAACAGGCTTCAGGCTCTGAGCTGTCAGCACAGAGCCCAACGTGGGGCTCGAACCCACGGGCTTTGAGATCATGACCTGAGCCGAAGTCGGACGCTTAATCGACCAAGCCACCCAGGCATCCCATAGGGCTTTTTTTTCAGAGAGAGAGCTGAAGCGTTCATAACTGGGGGAGAGAGGCAAGGGAGAAAGAGAGAATCTTAAGCAGACTCCATGCTTAGCATGGAGCCCAATTAAGGGCTTGATTGAACCTGGGATCATGACCTGAGCCAAAATCAAGAGTCTGATGCTCAAGTGAGTGAGCCACCCAGGTGCTCCACCAGTTACGTACTTTAAATATGTACAGTTTGTGTATATCAGTTAAACATTAATGAAGTTGTTAAAAAAAAAAACATGATTAGATATTGTGACTTTTGACCTCTGGGGCTGCTATTTGAAACCTGGTCCACCAGCATCTACTGATTCTGGGAATTCCCAGTATCTTTCCTTAACTCACATAAGTTCTTCAAAATAAATGTAACTTGGGAAAAGGGGAAATACCCTGGCAGTGATCACGTGTATCAATTATAAACATCACAACACTTAGAACTATGATCCATATATGAGGTGGGTGATATAGCATATGTTTCCTTTAGACAACTGAGAGCTGGTTGACTCCCAGCACCCCATTACCCTTGTACACTTGTTAATTACTTGTTTACCAGTTAATGGTCCTCTGCCTCCTTATACTGTATAAAGAAGGGACTTGGTCTGTCTTGCTCACTTCTGTGTTTATAATGTTACAAAACCAGGCTGGAACGCTGGCAGAAAACAAAGCGGCACTCGGAGATCTTCTTTGGATTGCAGATCTTGATGGAACGGCGGGCTCAGAGGACCCTGTTTCTCCAAACTTCTGAGCGCTGAATGCAAGTGGGGCAGGAAATTTACAGTCATCAGCTGCCATATCTGTGGGGGTTTTCCTGCACACAGAAAACAAAGGAAGAAGAACCAGGAGGAGGGGTCTCTAAGATAGAGACCAGAGTTCGTTTTATCCCACCGGCCATCTTTGGTGCAGTATTTTATTCACTTCTCCAACAGTATCCCATTTTATGCCTTTTAAAACACCTTTTTAGTAGGTATCACCTTTCAGTTTTTTAGGTTGGTACCCTCAGAAGGCTAAGATGCCTGCAGTAGTTTGGTGAGCATCAGTGTTTTCAATAAAATGTACCATGGTATTCAGTATACAGGGGCCAATGGATACAAGTAAACTTAGGGAGAAGAGGGGCCCTGCCAGGGCAGGAAGCCAGGATCCCAATCTGTGAGATCTCATTTGTTCCGTTGATTGGTACTTTCCTGTTGTCAATGTTGAATTATTATTATTATTATTATTATTATTATTATTATTATTATTATTATTATTATTATTATTTTTAGTTCCTTAATCTTAGTTGTAAGTATTTCTGACTGGTTTAAAAAATAGCAACATTCCTCCCCCGAAAAGATGCAAGTCCCTCCATTTTCTGAAGTGAGGAGGTCGGGGGCTTGTCTATTTTGGGGGGTTACTACCACCAGAGAGTTTATTCGGTTTTCTAAGGTTACCAGAGAATCGGCCACCCATTCCATGTCTTCATTTAGCTCTTGAGATAGTCTATGGTACAGTCCTATGCATAAACCTATGCCCCCTTCTCCAGTTCCTATTCCTGTCACAATTTCTGAGCCTATCCGAATGGGTAGCAGGACTGCCCGTTTAGCCTTAGACTTGGGGCTAAAGGTTGTTAGGAACTGATCTTCAGTGTATACAAATATCCCTGGGGTCCGGAAGATGGAATAACATTTCTGAGTCCAGTTGGCCTCTAAGCATCAATAGGCTGAATTAGAACACAGATAGAACACCCCAAAGGTGCAACATATTTCCTTGTCTGCAATCTGGTGTAGGTCTCCTGGGAGCTTTCCTAAACGTGTGTGTGGGGGGGGAGAGGGTCGCCCATATAATAACTCAAAAGGGGAGAATCCCAGTGCCCCAGGCGGGCATTGGGCACACAGGAGGGCCAGACGAATTAAATCTGGCCATAGGGTGTGAGTCTCTTGGTGGAACTTGGCCAGGGTTTCCTTGAGGGTGCAATTCATCCGCTCTACCTTTCCCTGAGCTCTGGGGGCGTTAAGTAGTGTGCAGTTTCCAGGCAATCTTAAGGGACTTTGTTAGGGTTTGTATAATGTCCGCTCCAAACGCAGATCCATTATTACTGTGTGTGATTAAGCCCAATCTCCCGTAGAAGAGCTTTGGCCACCTCGTGACTTCATTCCATTCTGGTCTGGAATGCTTGGAGGTATCCCAAATTGGTGCAGATTGTTCCAAGAAGGTACCTAAACCCTTTATTTGGTTGTAAGTTGGTAAATTCCACCCCTAAGTCCATCCTTTGTGAGCCAGGCAGGGGCTGTGGGGCAGAGCAAGCATTGTTTTTGGCACATGTTACACATTATTCACTGACAGCCTGGCATAATGCTGGCAGCTGGCTGGCTGCCGGCAGCTGATATTGTAGTTCTTTTTGAAGAGGACCTGTAGAGCAGTTTTCCCTAAGAGGGTGAGTTAGCTATATTCCTTCACTAGGTGCTTTCACATTGATGACGGGACAAGACTCACCATCCGTCTTTGCTTAGTGTGCCCGCTTCTGTCGAGGCCCAACTTCTTTCTTCACTCATGTACAGGGGTGGGGAGGCTTCCTTCTGGGGCACAAGAGTCAGAGTGTAAGTAGGAGATTCACCTAGATCACCTCAGGCAGCCACTCTGTCTGTTTTGTCAGACAGGTGATTTCCTTGATTTATGGGGGCATCTCATTTCTGAGGTCCCTTACAGTGTAGGATAGCTACTTTGTCTGGTAGCCATATGGTCTCAAGAAGCTTTAGTGTTTCTTCCTCGTTTTTGATAGTTTTCTCTGAAGCGGTAAGGAGGCCTTTTTCTTTACAGATGGCCCCATGTACATGCACAGTAGCGAAGCCATACCAGGAATCAATGTAGATGTTAACTCATTTACCTTTGCGAAGGATGATGGCTCAGGTTAAGGCGTACTGAGTCCATCCCATTGTGCCGACCATCCTTCCGACAAGGCCTTGGCTTCCTGCACTCCCGTGTTGTGATTACCGCATACCCTGCTCTTTGGCTGCACTCCTCTAAATAGCTGCTCCCATCGCTGAACAGGGTGATCTCTGGGTTTGTTATACCCTGGTCTTGGAGGTTTGGGAAGCTGGCGTAGACTTCATCCACTACTCCAGAACAGTCATGGTCAGGTTCTCCCTCCTCTGTGGGAAGGAAGGTGGCCAGGTTTAGTGTTCTTATTCTGTTTCGAGAGTGAGACTTGGGTTCTCATAGAGAAGGCCTTGGGATTGTGTCAGCTGAGAAATGGAGAGGAAACGATATCCTTGGGTGCTTGTGAGCCACACAACCGTGTGTGGGAACTTAACATTAATTGTTTGGCCAAGTGTGAGGTTGTCTGCATCCTTAATGAGCAGGACTGTGGCTCTGATCTCTGAGGCACAGGGGCCATCCTGCAGCCACAGGATCAAGTTTTTTTTTTTTTTTTTTTTTTTTTTTGACCGTTAGAACACTGGCCATTGCCAAGGCACCATGCTCTGAGTGAGCACTCCTTTTCATGTAGGAAGAAGTTAAAGGCCTTTCTATGTCAGGCAAACCAAGGGCTGGGGCTTGTCCCAGAGCCAACTTTATTTCTGTGAAAGCGGCCCTCACCTCCTCAGTCCATGCGAGGGACTCCCAGTTTGGTCCTCCCAACAGGTCATACAGGGACCTCACTATGGCTGAGCATCTGAGGATTCTCAATGCGACAGAACCCTACGGCCCCTAAACATTCACACAAGCCTCGTTTTGTTTGGGGCTGTGGCAGTGTGGTGCCACACTTTCTTCCTTTCCGGTCCTCGTTCTCTTTTTCCTTTTGTGAGGAGGGAGCCTAAGTATTGGACCTGCGGTGGACAAATCTGTGCCCTTTTCCATGAGGGTGGTACCCCAAGTAGGATCAGAGCTGTAGGATGGCCTGTGTACCTTTCATACAGTCTTCCTTGGTGTCACTGGAAAGGAGGAGGTCTTCTACATATTGGAGAAGGACATACCCTGTGGTTTCCTTCGGAAAGTCAGCGAGATCTGAACCTAGGGCTTCCCCCAGAAGAATGGACGAGTTGTTGTAACCTTGGGAAAGTAGTGTCCAGGTCAGCTGCATCTGACGCTCTGTAACAGTCTCAGTCCATTCAAAGGCAAACAATGATTCACTTTGTGGAGCCAGGCAGAGGCAGCAGAAAGCATCCTTTAGGTCGAAGCACACAACCCTTCTGGCTGACCACGGAATTTGGCTGAGGAGAGTATACTGAGGGTTCGGAATGACTGGGTGTAAGGAAACCGTCACTTTGCTAATGGCCCTCAAATCCTGTACTGGTTGGTGTCCTCCTGGCTTCTTGCCTGGCAAGAGTGAGGTATTCCAAACTGATTGGCACTCAGTTAGAATACCTCTCTCTCTGAGCTTGGTCATGTGCTCTTGTATGCCCATTCTAGCCTCTAGTGGAATGGGGTACTGCCTTGTTGTCTGAGGTTGAGCTTCAGGGATCAGGTCAACAATGATTGGGACCCGATTCCAAGCTATTTCAGGCGGGTTATCATCAGCCCATAGGGAGGGGAATGTAAGTCTGAATTCTTAGGGGCTACCAGGTAAGGCCTGGGCACAGAACAGTCTCCATTCTTCTTCCCTTGGCAGGGGTATCGCCAAGACCAAGGTTTCCTTCTGCCTTGGGTTTCATTGGAGGCTAGTGTGTCCATTGGGTTCAAAAGGTATCTGTGCCCCAAGTTTGGAGAGTAGATCCCGGCCCAGGAGAGGAATCGGGCAGTCACGTAAGTAGAGGAACTCATGCCGGGCCTTGTGACCCCCAAGTGCACCTTGTTGAGCTTGACAGAAGGGCCATTGCATTGCCTGTGTCCCAGTAGCCCCAAGTATGGTTGCTGTCTTTTGGCCTAAGGGCGCTACCAGGGAAGTAACAAAGGAGTATTCAGCCCCAGTGTCAACCATGAAAGTTATTGTTCAGCCCACCACCTCATTTCAACCGTGGGTTCATGGGGGCCAAGAAACAAAGAGTCCGGTCCCCCTCCGTCCAATTCTACCCCGGCCAGATCAAGAGGGTTCTCACCTCGAGGTTCCTCCAGATATTGGCTGGGTTTTGAGGTCCCCATCCAATTCGGACATTCTTACAATTTCCCTTACCTTTGCAGTATGCACACTGGTCCCTTGCTAAGGGGGCTATGGGCTTCCCCCCTTTTTGTGGTTGGGGTTTTCCCATCTTTGCAGCATCTGTTCTTTAGTTCTGCTGTGAGAAAGGTGGCCTTCTTTTTTAGTCTTCATTTCTCTTTCAGCTGCAAATTTCTGTTCGTGAAAACTGTACTGATGACCTCTAACAGCTGAGTGATATTCATCTGGCAAGCCCTCCAACTTCTGGAGCTTTCGTCGGATATCTGGGTAGCCTGTGCCACAAAAGAGATATGTACCATCTGTTGACTCTGGTCCCTCGGGGTCAAACGGTGCGTATACACGGTACACTTCACATAATCTTTCATAGTAGTCTCCGGGAGACTCCCCAGGGTGCTGTGTGACTGATGATATTTTAGTCATGTTCATGGGATTGTTGACTCCAGCTCAGACTCCCTGAAGGAGGGCTTCCAGGTATCATCAGACGTGGCCCTGTCCTCCTTCTGTGGTGAAATCCCGTGTTGGGCGTTCTTCACGCATGCAGCTTGAGCCCAGACAGTAGGGTCATTGATTCCTGGAGATGTGTGATCTCCTAGGTACTGTCATGTTTCTGTCATTCTTATTTTTAATTAAACAAAGTATGGAGCAACTGTTGACAATCTTCCCAAGTCTGTCAGTACGTCTGGAAGAGGGACTCCATCAAGTCAACCATTGCTTGTGGCTTTTCGGAGTATGGTGGAGTGTTCTGTTTCCACTTGAGGAGGTCGGTTGTAGAGAAAGGTAGATAACCCATCATGGAATGGCTGGTCTGGACTGGTCCATCCTCTTTCTGTCTTTCAGGCTCTCTTGTCTCCGTTACATGCGTTTGGAGAGTTTTAGGTCTGGGTCTGGGCGCAGTCTGGCTGCTGGCCCATGTGGGGTGGGTTATCTGGGTCTGAGAGGGGCGGGGAGATGGGCGGCACTGACTGCAGTGGCAAGTGCACTGACTCTGGCTGTGGCTGGAGAGACAGATGCAGGAGGAGCCTCAAGCTCAGAGGGAGGGAGGTGGGAGCTTGAAGAGTTATAAGGAGGTGGAAAGACAATATCTTCGTCCACATCTTCTTTAAAAATTAGAGGAGCAGTGGATCACTTCTTTGACTCCCTGGTGAGCCTCCAGATAAAGTGGCTAAAACCTTTGCCTGGCTCTGTTTGCTAATGATGAATCACCTTCAAGGCAGGAAATCTGGGACAATTTCAAGCCAGGAGTTGATGTACAGAAATGGATCAGGGTGGCCTGGGTTCCCAGTGACTATTAGCCAAACCTGCTGCACTATTTGAGCATCTAATGTCCCTTCTGGAGGCCATCCTGCTTTGAATATGGGCCATTCTAGTTCACAAAATTTCCTTAACTTCCTGGGTGTCATTGTCACCCCATGGTAACCTGAAAACCCCTGTTCACATTTTTTCATCATGACCTCAAAAATCGTAGGCTTACTCTGTTTTCATCCCATTATTAATTTCTTTCTCATATTTGGTGTCACAAAGACAGACAAAGTAAGGGTATACCGCCAGATGAGAGGACTATTCACATACTCCTCTGGTCGCATTCCTGAGGGAAAGTTTAGGTGAGGTTTGGCTATAGTGGACTCTGCTTTGTGACTTGTAATGGGAATCTGATCTGATACCGCCCTAGACCTTATACTTTCACAATGACACAGGGGAGCCCATTCAGACTCCATAGACCTTGGGGACCTTAAGAGTGCCCGTCCATGAAGCACAAACTCTAACTCGACTGGCAACCCTGGCTTAGCTGCACATTCTCTCTCTGTCTCTCTCTCTCTCTCTCTCTCTCTGTCTCTCTCTCTCTCTCTCTCTCTCTCACACACACACACACACACACACACACACACACGCACACACATGCACACCAGAGTCTATTACATTTCCTTCCACAAAATTTCCTACCTGGGACACCTATTAAGTCCTCTGGGGACTGATCATGTCCCCCTTCCGCTCTTTTGGGTATGCCTGACTTCTTCGGGGCCCCGGCCTTACCAGTTTCATGGAGCAGGACCTGCCCAAGACAGCGGAGAAGGAGGCTGCTGAAATTCAGGCAGAGCATGCACTTTCTCCCTTGCTAGCCTTTGCTTTGCCACCACCTCACTGTTCTCCCAAACTAGTGGCAACAATGGGCCAGTGCGGTTGGGTTTCCTAGTCAGCAATCTAGTATGTTATGGAACCAGGCTGGAACACTGGAGGAAAAACCAAGTGGCACTCAGAGTTTGGTCAGAGAGTTTGAGAGGCCTGAGAAAACTGAAACTTAAAAGCTTAAGTTACGGGAGACTGAAACCTAACCAAGCCTAACTAGCTTGTTCCGCTTCTGTACAATTGCTTGGCGCGCCCGTGTATTCCTGATCAATCATTGTTGCTTGGCACATCCGTATATTCCTGATCAATCATTGTGATACCCATACCCCCGGTTGTGGTCTGACCTAAAGGCAGGAACCAATCGAATACTGCTAAGTGTCCAACTTTAAACACCAACCAATCGCAGCTCTGTAACTGTGGAAAATTCCTGATTTCCCCATGACTTGTTTGTACCTGTCTATGAAAGGGGTGTAAAAACCTCTCTCGGGGCCTCTCAGCGTCACTGGCAATTAGTGCGCAAAGGTTCAGGTTCGAACCTGCAATAAATGACCCTTACTGCTTAACTTTGACTCTGGACTCTGGTGGTTCATTTCTGGGGGTCTCTTGGACTCTGGGCATTTCAAGTTTGGCTCACCAAAGGTCTGGGCGTGGAGTCCAGTGGGGAGGGTAATTTATAGTCGTCAGCTTCCATATCTGTGGGGGTTTTTGCACATGCACCAAGCAAAGGAAGGAGAATCCAGAGGAGAGGTCTCTAAGCTAGAGACCAGAGTCTGTTTGAGCCCCGTTGAACATCTTTGGAGTACTTTATTCACTTCTCCCACAAGAATAGAGCTCTAAATATCACATAGTATATGCTCATTAAATCTATATTAAGTGAATGAGTTCTATTGCTTCCGTATCGGACATATAACAAGAATTTTGACAATCTATATGGTAAGAGTCCCCAGACCATCACATTATAGGGATTTCAAGGTTTTGTAGTCTTCACACAATATTAAGGTTTTGTTACAACCACCATAAGCTAACCCTACAACCTCCCATCCTGGATCATATAATGCCCCTGTCTCCTCCTCATTCACAGTCTTTTGCAACTGAGTGCAGACAATTCCATAATGTGGTCTTGGTTCAGAAAGCCAAATTCCTCAGTTTTTCTCAGTCAGACAGAATTAAATCTTACTGTGAACATCTGCCAGTAATGTTGCAATAGAGATGAAGAAGATCAATTCAAGTTGACTCCCTGAGCTGATCCCTATAATCTCTTTAGGGCATGAGTACAGTTAAACAGAAATGCTGCACTCAGAATTATGTCTACTGCTTATCCAACGAACAAAAAGCAAGCATTAAAAAAGTAAGCCTTTTCCCTGCAGAGCAGCTTAATCAGGGAGAGTGAGTGGTGTAAAGTGGGTGAATTCTTCTCCAGGGCCTTAACTATTGCAGAGACTCAGTTCAACCTATGGGGGTGTATAACAGAAACATGAAACCTGAGAGCTGCCATTGTTGGGTAACAATGTTCTCTAACTGTGCCTTAGGCATTGACATGATAATCCAAGGGAGAAAAGCACTAATTATAAGTGGCATAGACGTGGACAATTTCTACATGCTTCAACACCTCTTGATAATAGTTAATCCTGTCTGTCTTTGCACGTGAACATTCCGTTGTTGGTCATTTTTGCCATGACAGAAATGGTCCCCTGTGTTTCCGTGGGCTTGTAAACTTAGCCTTCCTGAATAGGGTTGGAGACATCAAAAGGGTATCTCTTGGTACCTGTTGTTTCATTTTGTTCGATAGTTATGGACCAACCCCTATAAAAGGATTCAGAATTTTCGTAGTATGTCTTAAGACTGAATTGGAAGCCTGTTTCCTTTATTCAATTCAACTTAACAAAGAGGGTATTACATGTCAGACATTGTGAAACATATAACTGAAGGAATATTACTTCCCAAAGATTGACCCTCAAAATCAGTACACCTTACTAATGATGCCTTGTTTTTTGGAAGGTCATGAAGGTGTGGATCAAGGTAAGAATGGATTAAAATTAAATAGAACCAATAAGAAAATATAAAAGTACATTTGCACTTAGTAAGGATAACCAATAATTCATGAAATGTTGTTTATTTCATTTATTTATATGTATGTGTATGTGTATGCTTATACTGGGTTTTGGTGAAATATATGTTCCTTACAGTAGGTTGGGGATAAAATATTTGAGAGACGCTGTGCTAATGCACCTTATCAGGCTGCCTGGTGCCTCTGTAGCTTGGGTTCTTGATAGGGCTTAGGTTCATCCGCTTCATGTGCTTGCATGAAATTTGGAAGATATGATGGCTAGTTTTATGTGTCAACTTTACTGGGCCACAGAAGTCCAGATGCTTGGTCAAACATTTTTCTGGTGTTTTGTGATGGGAAATACTTGAGTCTGTACAGTGAGTAAAACAGATTATTTTCATAATGTAAATGCACCTTATCTAATCAATTGAAGGCCTGAATAGAATAAGGATGATTCTCCCATGGATACTAGGGAATTACTCTTGCCTGCCTGAATGTCTTTAAACTGAGACATTGGCCTCTTCCCCAGACTCAAACTGAAACAGCAGCTCTACCTGAGATTCAAGCCTGCCAGCCATTGGACAAGAACCACGCCATCAGATCTCGTGTGTTTCCAGCTAGCCAACTCATCCTGCAGATCTTGGGACTTGTCACCGTCCACATTTATGGGAGCCAATTTCTTATAAGAAATAAATAAATAAATAAATAAATAAATAAATAAATAAATAAGTAAACAAACAAACAAACAAACAAACAAACAAATAAATATAAATACATAAATATAAATATATATTTATTTAATAAATTCATATTCATATGAATATATAAATATAAACATAAACATACACATACACATAAACATAAATATAAATATATAAATAAATAAAAATATATAAATATATTATAAACTATAATATATATTATATATATATGAGAAACAGAAGTTTTCTCTGTTGAATCTTACTAATTCAGAAGGTGAAAACTATTATCTATTGGTTCTACAGCTGGTTTTTTTTGTTTACAAACAGAATGTGGTAGACATTATTCTAATACAAAAAAAATAGCACCCAACAGTCCATACCTTAATGCTGACAACCCATGAAAATGAAGAGATACCATTTCTATAGTCGTGTTGTATTATAGAGAAAGATTTTCTGGAACAACCTAGTATCATCATGAACCCATGCATCATACATCCATGCAAAGCAGAGTGTTTTCTCTGGCTGGCCATCCCACAATCTGAAAATAAAGACCTCACTTGTATAACTGCAAGGAACTTAATTGTCCAAAACCCAAATAATCTCAGAAGTAGATTTCTCCAGATAAGAACCCCACCTACTGACACTTGACTCTTACCTAGTGATACCCTAGGCCCAGAACAACAGTGAGTCTGCCTGGACAGACCAGTGAGTCTGCTGGGGTTATTCTGGCAAGACAATTCTGCAGTGCTGTCTTTGGATTCTGGGAGTGCAGTGTACACCCCACTTAACTATCACTTCTCCTGATGTTTTGAACACACAATTCCTCATATTAAGTCACTGCTTGGATAGAAGGTAATTTCTGCCATATGCTACTGAAATTTGACGATTGTACTTCCACATATCTCCTACTAGTTAAATGCAATGATACCTGTAGCTTATTTCGAACTCAAGTAAAGCAAAACAAAAAACTCTAAAGAAGGGGCCACTCCGTACTTCTTGAAAATACCTCTTCTTTTCTTTTTGATAACATTTGACTCTCCTGGTTTCTCTTTTATATTCCCTCTACTAATTTTCATTCTATTTTCCTGCCTCATTTCCATTCATCAAGCATGCATTGAGCACGTACTAGGTTGTAGGCACTGTATACAAAGAACAGAGGTCTTATCTAGAACTAATAATGGATCTTGTTATCCAGGGATTTGCCACTGTGCAAACAAATTAACTATACTGAGTTGATAACATCTTTAATAGAGGTGGATAAATGTACCCTGGAATTGCAAAGAAGAAAACACATGAGTCTCTGGGGCACCCAGGGAGTGCTTTGCAAAAATGAGAGTCACTTGAAGAGAGTCTTCTAGAGAAGGCATATTTCAAATCGACAGAGTAAGGAAGGGCATTCCAGGCATGAAAAAAAATAAATAAATAAAAATAAAAAAAAAAGAGGAAGACACAGAAGTTTGAAAATGTGACACATTAAAGGAGTAGCAAAGTTTCCTTTGGATGGATTTCTTGTGGGAATGGGAGGTTGGTAAAGAGTGAGGATTGGTGTAGAAGGTGACATATGAATTGGATCCTAGAAACAGTTTACAGGAGATAGTTATTGTGCCCGAATGACTTTGATGACTACCCATTGTACTCAAATAAACCTGAAGACACTTCTTGGCTTAGTTAGAAGGTTGCTCATCATCTGTTTAATTCTATAAGGTTAATCTCATCCTATGTTCCTCTTCTCTACCAACCATTCACTCATTTACTCATTTATTTATTCAGTCAGTCAGAGAGGGTATGTGTGGGGTGCATATCACGAAGAATGTGAAAGTCATTATAAGGACTTTGACTTTTATTTTCAATGAGATGGAAAGTCAGTTGAGTAGTCTGACCAAGTTCATATTTTAGTTTTATTTATTTGTTTATTTATTCATTCATTCATTCATTTACTTACTTACTTACTTACTTACTTACTTATTTATTTATTTATTTATTTATTTATTTATTTATTTATTTATTTATTTATTTATTTATTTATTTAATGAGAGTGCCCACAGGGGGATAGAGAGACAGAGAGACAGAGAGACAGAGACAGAGAGAGAGAGAGTGAGAGTGAGAGAGGGAATCTCAAACAGGCTTCATGCCTAATTCATGCCTAGCACAGATCCTAATGCACGTTCTGACCCCACGAGCTCATGATTTCTGGATCATGACCTGAGCCAAAATCAAGAGTCAGATGGCTAACCACCTGAGCCGCCCAGGTGACCCTAATTTATATGTTAAACAAATCACTCTGACTACTGTCTGGGGAGCAGGATGGAGTGGGAAGCAAGCATACAAGCAACAACAACAACACAATAAGGAGGTTACTATAGTAATCCTGAAATAACTGTAGGTTGAATAAGGATGCAAGAAGGGCACATAGTGAGAAAAGTATGATCATGTGTATATTATAAATGTGGATATAATAGGATTGCTTGTGGTTTGAATATAAGGTATGAGAAAAACAGATATAAAACATGATACCAAGTTTGTTTTTGTTTTTGGTTTTGTTTTTGTTTTTGTTTTTGTTTTTCTTTGTTTGTTTTGGGCTGGACCACAGGTTGGTGGTAGTTTTAAGTTGTCTGTTAGAGATCATGGGTTTTAGGGGAAACATCAGGACTTGCTTTTTTTAACATTGTGAGTTTGAGATGCTTATCAGACATCCAAGCTGCATTTTTGTGAATGCAGTTAGATATAGGCATCTGGAGTTTAAATTAAGAAGTTTCGTGTGGACTCTAGGCTGGATTACTTAGTATGAGATCGCATGAGATCAGCTAGGGAGTGAGAATGGATGAGAGAGAAGACATGCAAGGACTGAGCTCTGGGGTCTCTAACTCTTAAAGTACTGCAAGATGTGGAAAAACTAGCGAAGGAAACTAGACACAGTGCCCACTGAAGGAGTAGGCGAGACATGAGGAGGGTCTCGAGTCCAGGAAGCCTGGTAAGGAATGTGTTTCAAGGAAGGAGGTATCAAATTGGTCAAGTGCTGATGGCAAGTCAAATAGGATGAGGTCAAATAAATGATCATCATGGTCACATGGGGGGGGTCAGTTGGTTAAGTGTCTGACTCTTGGTTTCACCTCAGGTCATGATCTCATGATTTGTGGGTCCAAGCCCCAGGTGGGACTCCATGCTGACAGTGTGGAGTCTGCTTAGGATTCTCTCTATGCCTCCATCTGTCTCATATCCTCCCCTGCTCACTCTCCCTTTCTTTCAAAATGAATGCATACACTTTAAAAACTACTAAAATATAAATAATCACTGTGTTTTGCAAAGCGGATGTCATTGACCTGTGATGAGAACCGTTTCAGTAGCACCGGGGAAAATCCGAATTGGAGTGGATTCAACAGAGAATTGGAGGAGAATGACTGTAGACAGGGAGGAAGGCAATTCTTTCAAGGAGCATTGTGACAAAATGTGGGAGAAAAATGAGGCAGCAGTGGGAAGGGAAGGGAGCAGGGTCAAGAGAGGGCTTTGGTTTTTCTTTCTAAAATTTGAGAAATAAAAGCATTTTTGTAATTTCCATATTGCTGATGGAAATGATGATATGGCAGAGTGGGGGAGAACTGCTGACAGAAATGTTCTTAACAGGGCGAGAGTGGCTTCAGTCTAGTGTCCAAAAGATAATTGGCCCGGAGAGGAATGAACAGATCCTTCATATTAATGTTGGTGAGAGCAGAGCACAAGGGAATAGGTGTAGATGGAATGGTAGATGCGATAGGTGATTTTGCAAATTCTCTTTTCACTGACCTGGTTTTCTCAGTGCGGTAATAGGCAAAGTTATAAGACCAGAGTGAAGAAGGGTTGGGAACAGTTGGAAGTTTGCGGAGAAGGAAGTTGTGAAATAGAGGTCTAGGGGTGTGAGTAAGTAGCCTTCTGACCTCACTTTGGTCAGTGGCCATCAAGTAACTTTTGTGCTGCTTTTCTCCAATTACATTGGATGTTGCTATGCGTAGGAAGTAGATTGAACTCCCTGCGGTTCCCCACTTCTTTACCTTTGCATAGGTAAGTTTGCATCTGCCTGAGAAGCCCTCTCTACCCTAATCACTCATATTTCAAATTTGCCTCAACCATTACTTACTTAATCCCACCAGGCAGAGTGAATTAGTCCCTTCTTGGAACTCTTGTGGTACCATGGGCAGTACCCTGTACTGTAATTTTTGCCATATTGTAATGATTTGTGTCCCTGTCTCCCTAGATAATTTGGCCACTCCTTGAGGGTGTCAATTTGGTCATTGCACTTCCTCGTATACAGTTTGACTTGTGGTTAGGCTTTGTTAATTGCCAATTGAATTGAATTGAATTGAGTTGAGTTGAATTGAGTTGAATTGAATCGAATGTATTGAATTGAATTGAATTGAATTGAATTGAATTGAATTGAATTGAATTGAATTTCATGGAGAGAATTAGCAGAAGGGATTGGCAGGTAGGAAGGGCAGAGCCTAGAAAGAGTGGTGACATTTAGAACAAGACTTGTCTGATCTATAAGGAGGGGAACTCCTGCTCATGAGAGTGGGAAAGGTAACTGTTTACTCACCTGTAGTGGTGGAGTGAATGGAGCCGAAACCCCAAATGGACTTCTGTAAATTGTGTCAACAATTCTTACTTCTATCGTGTTTGCGTTGAGGACCAAAAGAGTTCATATATGCAGAAGGATTTTGTACATAAAAATGTGCTGCATAATGTAAGATACTCTTTCTCACAACACTCTGTGCCAAGATTAAAGAAATGTGTTGATTTTATATATTTTACTAAAGGATAGCGTGTATAACAGAGGAAGAGAAGGATGGGTTTAAAAAAATGATTATAGTTATACTCGTCTTGTTGACCTTTCTGCTCTTCAAAGTCTCTTTGGAAGATATCATCCTGGTCTCTTTCAGTTACAGATGCCTCTTATTGTCTCTGAGACAATAGCCCTAATATGATCTAATTTGCTAAGCCAGGTGGTGTGGAAGACAGAGAAAACGGCCAGCTCATTCTGCAGGAAGCAGCATATAAGGAGCCCACTGATCTGACAGGCTTGTGTCACAATGCACCAGTGTGGGAATTGCCCAGGCTCAGAAAAGGCCAGTTTTTCGCAACATTATACAACTCAAGAGAACTTTCTAACACAGAGGCAATGTTCACAGTTCCACAGAAAACACATGTCTGATTCTTGATGCTGACTAGAAGTCAGCCAGTTATTTTAACACAGGTTATAACTCTCACTGGTTTCACTTCACTTTCCCTTAAGTTTCAGGTTTCTTAAGGGCAGGGACCATGTTCTGGGCTTCATAACCTCTGCCCACACTTGTCTACCATGGTATTTCATGGGCGCTCCGTTATCATCTGTTATTCATTGGGTTTTTTAGTAGGTGTCAGGCAGCTTTCATGGTGACCACGTATTGGCAGATCATCAAGAGAGTGGCAATAGTGGAGCTTTCTCTACTATATGAACCACATGTTATTATCTTAAAATTCCTGGAATATATGTATGATGTCCTGTATGAATGATTGTGAGTTTGTGACACTCATATTCTACTCCTTTTTCCCAACAGTTTAAAATACGTTTATGGCAGTTTACCTTCCTTTCATTCCCTAACTTAAAATATTTTACTTCTTTGGCTTTGGACTACCTGCCTACATGCTAAAAGATGCAACACTAGAAAACATGATTGCATTTTGATGTGTTCTTAGCAGGCTGCCTTAATTGCCAGCTCTGTTGGGTGGGTTGGATATCTCTGTTACTTCTGGCAGGATCTTCTGAGATACAAGTATATTTCTTGGGCAAAGTAGCATGTTGAGTCCATCATCATTTGGAGTGAAACTCAGTCTACGTCCAGTAGAGTTGGTCCTATTGGTCACATGAAGGAATGAAAACCAGGCCGTATTCGTTTCGATGTCATAACATTCTGGGACGTGTAGTGATGCCCATGAGAAAAAAAAAAAAGAATCAGACAGGGGACTCCATTTAAGAGACGTCTCAGCAAGCAGAATCAAGATGCCAGAATGAGGAACAAAGATAAATGCTGTCTAGGTTGTAGAGGTTGGAGACATTGCTCCAGCAGAGAGAAAGTTCCTTCAGGGTTAAGGGAGAGGCTGGATAGTGATCCTCAGGCCCCTTGTTACCACCTCCAGGCCATGATCTTTCTACTCCCCTGAAATTCCTGCCTTCACCTCCTTAGTCCATCTATTCAATCCCAGAGCGCCACCCTTTTTTTCATGGACATTTCTGGAATCCCTTCCTACTCTTCTTTCTCCTCATGTTGCTCCTGCCTCTGTTGTGGGCAATTTCAGAATCCTGGTAAAATTGCTCTAGCAATGTAGCTTCAGTGTTCTTTAAATTCTCTGGCTCCCACAACCTTAAGAGTCAGTTTCCTCCAGTAGCTAACTTCCGTGATGGTGCTCTGAGCTCTATGATCATCCAGATGTCTCCTGCTAGAATGTGAAATTTAACATGCCAATATCTCAGAAGACAACCTCCCCTAACCAGGTGTCTCACTACTTGACTTCACAACTTCTCTTCTTCAGCCTGATAGAGACTTGTGGTCCCTACTTCCTCCCTCTCATTTCCCTGTATATCATCCCTTGTGGCTCCACTTCCCTTCCTAATTCAGTGTATACACCTCAGTATGTCACTTTGTGTTGGAACCTCCTAGTCCTCTGCTGCATCGGCTCTGGTGGCCTTGAAGCTTGGATGAGTCCTCCTCTCTGTCAGCCAATCCTCTGTCTCACTCAGCCCAGTGAACTGTTACAGGGACTCACAGTCACTAGGGTCACTCACTATGATTTTATGGTTGCTGATGGCAACCTACCCCCACAGCTTCTTGCCAATCTTAAGCGGTCTTCTCCCCACAGCAGCTATTCCATACCTCCATCATTTCCCTCAACCTATCTTTTTCACCTTTCCCTGGGAAATGACTCTTATTTCATAGATAGAACTTCGATTGTAGACACTTTCAAACTCTCACTCAGACCTCATAATCACACCTTTCAACACAACTTTCAACCCCAACCCCAGTATGAGAGACAAAAATGTTCCTATTCCCACTCTAGATTCATTAATTCATTCGGCAGTCACTGAGAGCCAACTGAGTCCTACGAAGCACTGTGCTATATGCTTGGGACATTAGAGATGAGGAGGCAGACCCTACTCACAAGGCGCTTACAATCACAAGGAGCTTACAATCATGTAGGGGAGGCAGATATTATGGTGTAATGATCCCAAGATGCATGGAGCATTAGGAGAGTGTGAAGGGAAAATCCATGTAACTCAGCCTTCAGGGGAAGGAGATGAAGTGTTGTAAGGGACTTTTCAGGTGGCGTGCTATCTTGAACTAATCCTTAAAGAGTGAGTAGGTATTAATTAGGCAAGGTTGGAGTAGGAAGGACACAAGAGGTTCAGGCATTACACAGTAGAGAAAAATCACACTGAATATAGGGAGAGGGTATAAATAGGGTAAAAATAGGAAATTGAGTCATTCCAATTCTTGACTGGGTCCTACACTTTGTAAAGAGGTCATCTCACAAAGAACCTCAAACGATCACATTTTCCCACAATTTCCTTCTGCATTTTTTATTCTTTATCCTAGTGTAATTCCTCTCCTTCCCTCACCAGTATGATTCAATTAGTAACTCACTTCTGTGGATACTATGGCAACCACATTTCCTCTATGCCGCACCCTTCTGTATCTTTGCTTGGCATCAGTGGAGCCTCATGATGGAGCTCATATCTCTACTCCCCTTAGAGTGGACTTTGGAACATGCAAAAGTTATTACATCACTGCCTTCCAAGCTGTGGTTCCCCCACACTCCAGCATGATAGAAAACACCTTTCCCATCCACACCCTGCCCCCACCTTTGCATCCTTACTGGTCCTGGGCCAATTGCTCATGCCCTTAGACTCCCGCATGATCAACTATCAGCAAATTCCTTAATATGCCCTATTGTTTTATACCTAGATGTCTTCCCCATCACCATGGGTATGTTTTGATGCAGCATCTTAATTGGTACATATTTTAATGCAGGCTAAAATAACTATCAAATATCTAACCTATTCTCTCTTTTTTTTTTAATTTCCCAGATAACAAGGGTAATAGATGCTTTTTTTTTCATTTTAAAAATTCTATTATTGAAGTATAGATTACATACAGTGTTATTTTAGTTTCAGGTGTGTAAAATAGCGATTTGATAATTCTATACATTATTCAGTGCTCACCATGGTAAGTGTAATCACCATTTTTCACCATATCATGTTGTTATAATATGAACTATATTTCCTGTGCTGTACTTTTCACCTCTGTAAGTTATGTACTTTATGACAGGAAGTTTGTAACTCTTAGTCACCTTTCCCTATCTTACACACCCCACCCACTTCTCTTCTTGTAACCACAAGTTTGTTCTCTGTATTGAAGAATCTGTCTGTTTCTTTCTTTGTTTTGTCTTTTAGCTTCTACATAAAAGTGAAATTATATGGTATTTCCTTTTATCGGAATAATCCCACATAGCATAATACCCTCTAGGTTCCCACATGTTGTTGCAAATGGCAAGGTTTTATTCCTTTTTTTACAATGAAATTATATTCCATTCTATGGACACTACATTTCTTTATGTATTCATCTGTTGACAGACACTGGGGCTGCTTCCATAGCTGGGTTATCATAAATAATGCTTTAATAAACACAGAGGTGCATGCGTCTTTTCAAATTGGGGTTTCCCTTTTCTTTGGGTAAATACCCAGTAGTGGAATTATTGGATGATGTAGTATTTCTGATTTAATTTCTTGAGGAACCTGCATTCTGTTCGCTAGAGTGGCTGCACCTATTTACATCCCCACCAAGAGTGCATTGGTGTTACTTTTTCTCTTACCTTCTCACCAATACTTGTTATTTCTTGTCTTGCTGATACCAGGCAGAGTAGGGAGGGGAGGAAGTTGGGATCCAAATTGCAATATTGAAATATCAGAGGAATGTTATTGTCATATTCATAAACTTCCCTATACGTATCCTAAGGAAAACTTTTTTTTCTTTGACGAGCTTTTTAAAGGTAATATACACATGGTAAAAATTCATATAGTAGCAAAAAAAGTTATTCAGTGAAAGTAAATCTACGTCTTCTCTAGGCCTCCATTATCCTTCCCCAGAAGAAGACCACCTTTAACAGTTTGTAGGGTTTTTTTTCCAGAATCTCAAAGTATATAATATGCATATTATGGTATATGCATACCTCACATGAAAAAATATATATATATTAGGCATATATATATATATATATATATATATATATATATATATATAGTACCAAGATATTATCTACAGCTCTCCATTTTATAGATACATGATTTTTGTGATTGTTAAAAGGTATGCCATGCCATTTGCCCTCTAAAAAATTAAAGTGTCTGGTCCAATGGGACATTATTTTTTAAATATACTTCATGGTATTCCTACCCTGGCTGCATTGGAGGTATTTAATCTGTCCCCTGTTTATGTGTATTTAATTTGTTTCTAGTCTACGACTATAGACTATATATGCTGCAGTGAACATATGTTTGTGTACATATGCAGTGTACATATGTTTGCCTGCCAGAGTCCAGCAGAGTGTGGGTGTTGCCTCTAAAATCTTACCTGGAAAGAGTTTAATGGGGGAACTGTGAACACAGGTGCTGGCGAGATAAACGGGCTCAAAACTAAGTGGTCGAGTTCTTGGGGACTAGCAAGAGAAGAACTTCACCTCTCCCAGGCACCAAGGGACAAGGAAAGGACAAGTGTTACTAGAAGCCAATGAGCCCACAGCTGGGAGAGAAGCCACCTAACAGGAGATGTGGCCATAGACTGAGGAATAAGCCACTGCCAAAATTCCAGAGTTCACAGTACATATAATGACTGCTTTTCTTTTGCTCTCTGGCTACCTATTAGTATACCTGCCAACGATGGATGGAAGCCAGAGGACAAGAAAGCCTAAACGATGCAGTCCATGGAGGTCAGCTTACTGGCAGGCATAAGATGATCAAAAATATATCTGCAAGGATGAATGGAGGATTAGCAGTCGCTGGCTTAATATTGTTTGACTTATAGTTATTGGACTTCACAAGGGTGTGAAAATGATAGCATTGTTTACAAATTGTACTTTCAAGAGCATCTGGCTGGCTCAGTGGTGTAAGCATCTGACTTTAGTTCATGTCAAGATCTCACGGTTCATGAGTTCAAGCCTGCCTCAGGCTATGCTGACAACTTGCATCCTGGGGCTGACTTGAGATTCTGTGTCTCTCTCTGTCTCTCTGCCCCTCCCCTGCTCGCACTCTTTCTGTCTCTCTTTGTCTCCAAAACTTGAATAAACATTAAACGTTTTAAAAGATAAATTGTACTTCAAGTTTAAATTTTTGACCTCTCCCAGTGCTAATGAGACGCGATACGACCCTCTCCTGTGATGCCTGGCAGAGCAACCAGCCACAGCTCCCAGTCCACCACATGATCATGGTGGTGAACAATCTATATGCTTACAGCCATTCTGTACTCACACAACCGTTGTGTTTATGCTTTCAACACAGTATTCACTGAAATACATGAGACAGTTAAACTTTAATGTAACATAGGCTGTGTGTTAGATGATGTCTCATAGTTTCAGCTAATGCAACTGTTCTGAACACACATAATAGAGGCTAGACTAAACTATGATATTCAGCACATTATGTGTGTTAAATGCATTTTTGACTTAGCATAATTTCAACTCACAATGGTTTTATCTAGAGGTGACTCCATCCTAAATCAAGGATGATTTGTAATGTAAAAATCTTGGGAAATTTCCTAGAACTGGAATTGTGGTATCAGTAGGACAGAAAGAACCTCTTCCACATCCATTCCTCCACCTCCTTCCTTTGCTGGTTATTACCAGCGCTTAGCTGTGCCTACGGGCACTCGGAATTAGGACTACATACCCCAGCTTCCCTTGCAGCCAAAGCAATATAAGAGGAAGTGTCATGTGGCAGCTTTTCTGAGAAAGTTGAGACAGCTGTGTGCCTGGTGTCCTTTATTTTTTCTTTGATGTCATTCACATGCGGCCTTGGATCCTGAACTCTAGGGCCAAACCATTTGGATGGAAAGTGAACTGAGATTCTTCCAGCAAGAGCTGGTAGGAACTAGATTTCTTTGCACTTCATAGAATATAGCTGCCCAGTCAGACTTGAGCTGTATACCTCCAAATTTCACTTATTTGGGAGAGAAATCCACTTGTACCCTATTGAAATCATAGTTCTTCCTTGTTCTGTGTTGTAGGGAAAAACCTAACCCTCATGAAGGTATACAGATAACAGGTATAAATAGTTTGAATTTTTATGGGTTTTGTCAAGTTTGGTATTTTGAACTGAATTTTTAATACTGATTTGAACTCAGCTACTCCATTCACAACACATGACTTAATCTTCTTGTGCCTCTGATTTCTCAGAGGGGTAGTAATATAAAGCACTCTATTTGGTTGTTATGAGGAATAATTAAATTAAAATATGTGAAAGAGGTCAGTGTCTGTCCAACATGCCAAACACTCAATGAATGTTATTACTGTTATTTTTACCATTATCATGTTTAACTGTCTTCCAAACAAGAGGTACCAGTTAGCCAATTACATTTCTGAAATGCCTTTTTCCTCTTCCCTTATCTATAGTGTGCATTACCAAAGTTTTTGTCCAATAGATGAGTAGTAGTATTTCATTTTTATTTACAATTGCTTTCTAAAATTGTGGTTGTACATCTTGACATTGTTTAAAAGTCATTTACGCTTGTTTTCTGGTGAACTTCCTTTTTCTTTCCTCTATTCCTTCTATTGGATTTTTGTTTTGTTTTACAGTGTGGCTTAAAAAAAAAGCAATACAAGCATTATGGGAATTTGTCTTCTGTGTTTCTATTGGTGGTGCAAATATTTCCACTAATTTTCATTTGCCTTTATTTTCTTTTTTTTTTTCTTTTTTTAAAGTTAATGTTTATTTATTTTTTGAGAGAGAGAGAGTGCGAACAGGGAAGGAGAAGAGAGAGAGGGAGACACAGAATCTGAAACAGCCTCCAGACTCTGAGCTGTCAGCAAAGAGCTAGATGCAGGGCTCAAACCCACAAACCATGAGATCGTGACCTGAGTTGAATTTGGACGCTTAACCTACCAAGCCACCCAGGCACCTCACTTTATTTTTTTCTTTTTCCCTTTTTTTTTTTTTTTTTTTTGGCTTTATTTTTTCTTTACAAAATTAAAAAAATATATATATTCAATATAATAAAAATGATCCTTCTCTACTATCATTACATCTGAGCTTAATATCCACCCCTATTTTAGAAAGATCGTTGTCATTCTGTATTATAAGAATAATTCCCCCATGTTTTCTCCTAGGTCTTCATAGATTGACTTACATAAAAAAATATCTTCTCCATTTGTAATAAAACTGGGGGAGGCAGTGAGATGAGATTTAAAGTGATTCTGCAGATGACTGTGTTGGAGCGTCGGCAAAAATGAACGCTTTGACACATAAATCCTACCTAAGAAAGTTATAGTTTCCTTTGATCCACATAATAGATACTTCTTAAACAAAGCATGTGGGAAGCCATCCTCCTTGCAGGTATGGGGTAAGCTTGCCTCCTGGGCTTTTTTTTTTTTTTTTTTTTTTTTACTCTTGGGGGGAAACGCATCGGTTGTTTATAATGGAATTTTGTATTTCCAGGTTAAGGTGCTGCCAGGTACATCCTAACTAATTTACAGTTTGTAAGACTGCCTCTCACACATCGCTTCCTGGTAGTAGGCAAAATTTCTTTCTCTGCAACCAGGACCATACTGCCACTTGTTCACAGGTTAAGTAATGATGCCAAGACATTTTTATGCCTATGCTACCAATGGCCCATCTGTGGACAAGTGCAGGCAGATACTGCCTACCTTTTAAGGCCAAGGAGGTATTGAGCCCAGGGCCTTCCACTGGGCTCCACCATTGTTTCTGCTCTCTCTGGTGTTTGTCAGTTGTGATCATCACGGTTGAGAACACACCCTCTAGAGTAAAACTATCTGACTATGTACTTCCATCTTGAGCTATAGGGAAACAAATAAAGTCCCTTTACCTTTTTTGTTCTTTGCTTTCTCTTTTGTGAAACGGACATTACCACAGTGTGGAAATTAAATAAGTAAATAAATAAATACGTAAGTGCTTAAAAAATCTTAGCAACAAGTGCTCAGTAAATATTAAGAAGGCTTATCCCAATAGAGAATAGAAAAATAACTTTCTTGTTTTCTCCTAGGATTTTATAGATGCATTTTTATAAGAAAACATATAACATTGGTAACAATATTATAACATATAATAATATGAAATTATACAAATTAAGACACGTATGAGAAAAGTACTGAAACTTCATGAATAGTATCATTGTTACTATTATTCGAATAATGCATTTGCTTTCAAAGGTTCACTTAGCTATATACTAAATTTGCATATGCTTTGAACCTAGTTCTGGATTCTCTATGACGATTCATTCATTGGGCTTAGCCACATTTGCTTTATAACATAATTTATCATCTGGTAGAACTCACCTAATTCATATGCTTCCTTTTCAGAAACTGTTTTCTGGATCAGCTTGAATTTTGATATTTATACAAAATCTTAGAACCAGCTGATCTGATTTAAAAAATCCATATTTTATTGGGCTTGCAACAAATTTACATAGTAATTTAGAGATGGTTGGCATTCTTACAATAATAACTTTTCCTATTCCAACACAAGGAATGTTTATATTTAAGCTTTTTTAAATTTTTTTTATTTAAAATTTTTTTTAACGTTTATTTATTTTTGAGACAGAGAGAGACAGAGCATGAATGGGGGAGGGGCAGAGAGAGAGGGAGACACAGAATCGGAAGCAGGCTCCAGGCTCTGAGCCATCAGCCCAGAGCCCTACGCGGGGCTTGAACTCATGGACCGCGAGATCGTGACCTGAGCTGAAGTCGGACGCTTAACCAACTGAGCCACCCAGGTGCCCCAAGCTTTTTTTTTAAATATCTCTCAGAAGAGTTTAAAGTTTTCTGAAAGGCTTATTCACATATTTCTTTCATGTCTCTCGTTAAGTTCCCTCCTTCCTTCCTTCCTTCCTTCCTTCCTTCCTTCCTTCCTTCCTTCCTTCCTTCCTTCCTTCCTTCCTTCCTTCCTTCCCCCCTTCCACCTCCTTCTCCTTTTACTTCTGTTATGGCAAATGGTGCCAATTCTCTGACTATAATTCTAATTATTTCTTGTTCGTATGGGAGAATGATAAATTGTTTACCTTGTGAGCCTGGATCATATAACTTCATCAGGAAGACTCATGAAAAATCTGATCTCCCTTCCTTCATCGCAGTTACGTATAATTGACATTTGTTGGAAGGAGATAAACAGAGTCAAGAGAATTTCAGTCTTAGAAGAGAAGCCCCTGAGGTGAGAGTAGCCTGAGAGAGCAATTGGAGAGGGAACAAATGTGACCCAGAGAGGAGCTCACTGAACAATGTGATTGGGATAACCCCCCAAAAGCAGGTTGATTAGGAATAGCACCAATCAGTAATTGTCAGATATGATCAAAGCTGTACAAGGGCCACTTTAAAGTGTTAGATGTTTTCCTTAAATACAAAAACTTTTGTATTTAACCAAGAAATTATAAAGTTACCCAAGATAAAATCAGTAAAATTAAAGCATTTTTCTTTTAAACAGAAAATTCAAGGAAACCAAATTATTAAAGGAAAACATGGTAACATTATAGAGCTTTTTGTTATGAAAAAATCCTATGCACATATGCCAATAAAATAGACAATGAATGTTTTGGAGGCAATGTAAATGACTACACTGGTTTAAGAAAAAGCAGCAAGAGAATGAAAGCGATGCGAGTCATTTCTTTGAAAAACTAGAATAACCCCATAAGTCTAACACTGGAGCAAATGCGTAAGACTTGGGGACCAGCTAGCCTGGCTGAGATGTTTCTTGCCAACACTTACTTAGTTCTTACTCATACCAGGGGAGGTTCTGAACATTTCACAAGTAATTCATGTCATTCTCCTAAGGGCCCTAGGAGGGAGGGGTTACTATTAACCTCCTTTTACACATCAGCAAATTGAAGAAGTTCAGAGGTTAAGGAACTTGTCTGCTCCCAAGGTCAACACAGGTGGCATGTGATGGAACTGAGAGGTGGCATGAAATAGTGTCCTCTAGTGCCAGCGTACCCAAGTTTACATCCTGTCTCACCAGTACTAGGTGTATGATCATCGGCACAGTTTTTTTTTAATGCTTTTGTGCTTTAGTTCTCATATATGTAAGACCAAGAGATGAATATAATAATCATATAAAGAGTTTAGAACAATATCTGAAACATAGCAAACACCCCTTATATAGAATCCTATTATTACTGCTATTATTATTAAAACAGGACAGGACAGAGAATACCTAAAAAGACATAATAACACATATGCAAACAAATGAATTTCCTGATACCTAAAATATCAGAAAATCCAGTAATTTATTTAGGTGCTCTAAAGTTTTTTTTTTTTTTTTATTTTCTTATAAATTGAATTTATTTTTAAATATTTTACGTTTTTTAAACAATATCTTATTTATTTTTGAGAGAATGCAAGCAGGGTCAGAGAGAGAGGAATAGCATATCTGAAGTGGGCGTGATGCCTACACCAGTGACCCAATGTAGGGCTTGAACCCACGAACTGCGAGATCATGACCTGAGCCAAAGTTGGATGGTCAACCAACTGAGCCACCTAGAAGCCCCTATTTTTTCACATATAGTGTTATATTAGTTTCAGATGTACAATATACTAATTCAGCAATCCCTTACAATACCCAGTACTCATGGCAACAAGTGCACTCCTTAATCCCCATCACATATTTCACTCACTACATCTGCACCCCCCCCCAACACTGGTAACCATCAGTTTGTTATCTATAATTAAGTGTATGTTTCTTGATTTGTCTATTACTCTTTTTCCCCAACTTTTGATCATTTGTTTAGTTTCTTAAATTTCACCTATGAATGAAATCATATGGTATCTGTCTTTCTCTGACTGACTTCTTTTGCCTAGCATTATACTCTCTAGCTCCATTCATGCTGTTGCAGATGGCAAGATTTCATTATTTTACATGGCTGAGTGCTATTCCACTGTGTGTGGGTATTATACATAATATACCACATCATATAATTATGTGTGTATAATACCACATTATAATACCACATCATATATACATACTAAATCTTTATCCATTCATCATTTGATGGACGCGTGGCTGTTCCTTATCTTTGCTATTTTAGATAATGCTGCCAAAATTATCAGGGTTCTTGTATCTCTTTGAATTATCGTTTCTGTATCCTTTGGCTAAACACACAGTAGTGTGATTGCTGCAGTTGTATTTTTCACGTTCTGAGGAACCTACTATGTTTTCCACACTGACTGCACCAGTTTGCATTCCTATCAACAGTGCAAAAGTTCTTTTTCCATATCCTCATCAACACCTGTTGTTCATTGTGTTGCTGAGTTAGGCTATTCCAACAAGTGTGAGGTGGTATCTCATTGTCCTTTTGACTTGCAATTTCCTGATGGTAAGTGATGATAAACATGTTTTCACGTGTCTGTTGGCCATCTGCATGTCTTCATGGAGGAGTGTCTGTTAAGGTCTTCTGCCCATTATTTAATTGGATAATTTCGTTTTTCAGTATTGAGTTTTGTAAGTTCTTTATGTAGTGGATACTAATCCATTACTGGATATGTCATTTGCAAATATCTTGTCCCGTTGTGTAGGTTGCCGTTCATTTTTGTGGATTTTTTCCTTAGCTGTGCAGAAGCTTTTTGTGTGGATGCAATCCCAATAGTTATTTTTGCTTTTGTTTCCCTTGTCTCAGGAGATATACCTAGAAAACGTTTCTTTGGCTAATGTCAAACAATTACTGCCTGTGTTCTCTTCTAGAATTTTTATGGTATCAGGGTCAGAATTTATGTCTCTAATCCATTTTGGATTTATTTTAATGTGTTTTGTAAGAAAGTGGTCCAGTTTCGTTCTTTTCCATATTTCTGTCCAGGTTTCCAACACCATTTGCTGAAGAGAATACCTTTTTCCCATTTTATATGCTTTCTTCCTCTGTCAAAGATTAATAGACCAGATAGTTGTGGGTTTATTTCTAGGTATTCTATTCTGTGCCATTGGTCTACATTCCAATTTGTCCCAGTACCATGCAGTTTTGATTAACTACAGCTTTGTAGCATAACTTGATATCTGGAGTTTGTGATGCCTCCAGTGTTTGTCTGTTTGTCTGTCTGTCTGTTTGTTTGTTTAAGATTACTTTGCTCTTCAGGTTCTTTGGTGGTCCCATATAAAGTTTAGGACTGGTTGTTCTAGTTCTGTGAGAAATGCCGTTGGTGTTTTCATTGGGGTTACATTAAATATGTAGATCGCTTTGGTAACATAGACATTTTAACATTATTTGCCCTTTCAATCCATGACCATGGAATTATCCATTTCTTTGTGTTGACTTCAGTTTCTTTCAACCTTATTTAATAGGTTTCAGAGTATGGGTTATTCACCTCTTTGTATAAGTTTACCCCTAGATATCTTATTTTTTTAGTCCAATTATAAATGGGATTGTTTCTTAATTTGTCTTTCTGCAGCTTCATTATTAGTGTATAGAAATGCAACAGGTTTCTTTGTGTTGATTGCATCCTATGACTTTACTGAATTCGTTCTTCAGTTATCACAGTTTTGTCCGTGGAATCTTTCAGGTTTTACAGTAGAGTATCATGTCCTCTATAAATCGAGACCATTTTTCTTCTTCTTTATTGATTCCATCGCCTTTTACTTCTTTTTAGTGTCTAATTGCTGTGGCTAGGAGTTCTAGTACTGTGCTGAATAAAAAAGTGGTGGGAGTGGATATCCTTGTCTTCTTCCTAAGCTTACGGGAAAAGCTTTCAGGTTTTCCCCATTAAGAAAGATTTTAGCTATGAGTTTTTCATAGATGGCCTTTATTATGTTGAGGTATTTTTCCTCTAAACCTAATTTGCGGAGGGTGTTTATCATGAATGGATGTTGTACTTCTTCAAATGCTTTTCCTGCAGCTATTGAAATGATAATGGGGTTCTTCTCCTTTATCTTATTGGTGTACTGTAACATGTTAATTGATTTGGGAATATTGGACTATACTTGCAAACTAGGAATAAATCTACCTCAATTGTGGTGAATACTTTTTTATAATGTATTATTACAGTCAGTATGCAAGTATTTTCTTGAGGATATTTGCATCTATGTTCATTAAACATATGGGCTTGTAGTTCTTTTTCTTAGTGGAGTAGTATTCTGATTTTGATATAAGGTTAATGCTGGTCTCCTAGAATGAAGTTGGAATTCCTTTGAGAAGAACAGGGAGTAACATTTCTTTAAGTTTATAGTAGAATTAATCTGGTCCTGGACTTTTGTTTCTTCAGAGCTTTTGGATTTCTAATTTATGTTTGAGATTCTATCTCACTGTCTCTGTGCCTCTCCTCTGTATTCTCCCTCTCTCTCTCTCTCTTTCTCTCTCTCTCTTTCAAAATAAATTACTTTTAAAAAGATAAGTTGAGCCATTTTAAAATCAAATACAATATCAGCAATTACGGCAATATTGTCAGATGGAATGATTTGAGAAACTTTTAAATATTGACATCAAACTTGTCATCCCAATTTTCAATAAATAAAAATTTAAGAGGTTTTTTTGCAAGATCGAATATCAAATCATACGTTGAAGGAGTTTTTTAAAAATCATATATTAAAGCATAACAATTTTTAGAATGAATGTTGGAAATAAAATTGTAAACAAAACAAAATACCTAATTTTTGATTAAACAATTTGATCACTCACTCACACCCACAAGACTCCTGAAGGAGTCCTAGTACTGATGCCCTTGTGTGAACTTCGCTGTTTCTGAAATGACCTCAGGTTACGGATGGGTGGCCCAGATTGCAAGCCAACAGAGGGGAGGGTCGTGGGGAGGTGGGGCTCTTAAAAGCCACGAACACGCCATCCTCTCCCGTGTGCCCTCTGCCCTCTCATCATCAGCCGTGATGAGTCGGGTGATGCTCTTCCTCTGTGTCCACAGGCTTAAGCCGTGTGTCCAACACGCCATGTGAGACTTGTGAGAAGACTCCCAAGTGCAAACAGCAGCAGGCGCTCAGGGAGGTCGCCTCGTCCCAGGCAGCCTGTGTTCCTTTGCCTGAGTGCCTGGACAAAGGCTGCCTCGGCCACATAGGGAACGATGGACTTGTGCAGCCTTAGCATTCTGTGCCGAGGTCCCAGGCAGGCCTGGAACTTAGAAAGGACTGAGATGAGCCTCACCTGCGAAGACGTGAGTGCTGGGGTACTCCTTACAGAGCAGTTGGCTGCTTGCCAGAGAGGTCTGTGCTAGGGATGGGGCAAAGCTCCACCAGCAACAATTGCACCCATCCCAGCGATTACTGTCAGGACTCAGGAGGGAAGGGACTGCACTCTTGTATTCTGGCACCTGACCGTCCCACATAAGCACCTCATTCACAGAGACCCCTGTGTCTCTCCTTGTCTCTCCGGCGGCTTACACACCCAATCCTGCACACACAGAGACACATGGCTACACAATCGCACGAACATATGCACGCTCACACTGCCAGCACCACCCCGGATCTCAGGCCCATTTTGCCACAGATGCCCACACACACTCGCAGGAACTCACGCTGGATCTCTGCCCTCACGCGTACTCTCTGCATGAAATCCCACTCATAAGCCTCGCTGCTGCCCACAACCCACACCTGCCCCTCCCCCTCACACATCTCCCATCCTGAGCCACTGTCTGAGGACAGGGCTCGGGGTCAAAGGAGCCCCGGGTGTGGGAGGAAGCAGCAAGGTATACTGGCATCGACTGTGAGAAGTCTGCCTACTCCTGAGTTCTCCGGGGACACGGGGCCTTAGCTCTGATCCTGACTGGAGGCTTTGCTGACTGGATTCTATCTCACCAAGGACACGACACCCCTCTGGGAGCAAGGGTCCTGGCTGAAACCCCCCAAGTCCTGGCCACACTGTACCAGAACCCAATGGACCAATTTGGTCCAACTGCGCAATCCCCTTCCCTGCCTTTCGGCTCTGGCCTATACAACAAGTCTCCAAATAACAGGTCTGTCTCTTCCTCCTCCTCCTTCCAGGCTCTGCCTGCCCAAGAAGGCAGGCCTCTGTGCACATGGCAACACCTGCCCCACACGAGTACTGCACCTCTCCTGCACACACAGAATCACCTGGGCAGCGGCAGGACAGTCACACTCAGGTCCCTTCCTCATCGTCCCTCCTCAGGTCCCCATACACACACACACACACACACACACACACACACACACACACACACAGAAGGGTTTTCAGCTTCCTGTATGTGTCCACATAAACATCGTGACAACTCTTCAAGGCTGCCACATGTGATCACTTCCCCAATTCTCTCCGGGGCACGTAGAAGACAGGAGACTCATCCACCCATCTCTTCTAGTGCTGGTGGCATCCTCCATTGTTTCTGCATGGGCAAAGATAGAAGCTCTGCGCCATTCATGCTCACACAGATGCAGAGCCCCTGACGCATGTGGGCACACGCAGACACATTTGCGTACATGCACACACACGCACCTCCACGCAACAGACACCAAGAATGATACGGGATATTTGCAAATACATCCCAGATGCTGTCACTCTTGTGCTTCACCCTTTTGTGATCCCCCTTGCCTTCTCACCCAGGGATTCATTTCCAGCCCCCAATGGCCTTGGACCAGTTCTAAGAATGGCTGTCGGGTTGCAGGAGGACATGGCGTGGTGGGGCACATGGAAGGAAGTGCGAGATTCTCACCACAGTGGTGCCTGGGGACACGGCAGCTCCTGACCCAAAGACTGGCAGGCAAATCCAGACTGAAGGAGCAGGGGGAAGCCCGGGACAGGGCGGACATCCACGGGGAGCATTTGTGGTGAAGCACTGCTCCTCCCGATTTGCTCTCCAAAGCCCCAGCCCACAGCACAACTGCATTTGGTTTGCAGGCTTCCACCCTCTGTATGTTTGTTGCTGAGTCTCTGCAGGTCCCCTGTCATCCTCCCACCCTCTCCCCATGCTACCTGTGTCCCTGTGTCGGCGGACCTTCCATTTGCAAGCCAATGTGTGGCCCACGTTCCCTTGCCCATACAACACGCAGGTCAACACACCGCATACTGGGGTTCTCACCGACACGTGAGCACGTCAGATCACTGTCTTCTGGTTCCTTCCTCCCTCAGGTAGTACTGCAGGGGATTGTGCCACAGGTCCTCGATGATGATCTGGAAGAGGACACAGGCCGGCGCCACATTGGGCATAGCCCACTCTCCTCTCTGGCCGGGGGCCACCCACATCCCCACTGCTGACGAAGGCCTCAGGGGCCCCACCTCGGCAATCCTGTTCGCCCCTGGGCAGCTGTGCTCACACAGCCAGTTGAACAAGTTAAGGCTGGTGGGGTCATGCCTGCGACTGGGAGCTCCACGTTCATCATCCCAGAACCACTGGACTGGAGTGGAACGCGATGTCCTGTAGCCTGCAGGAAGAGAGGATTTGAGGAGCAAGCTGATGGCCTCCTCCCCACCCACCTGCCCCTCCCCCTCCCCCTCCCTCCTGCCCCTGATTCATGCTCCTCATCCCCCTGCCCCGCACCATCATGGGACCCACACCCTACCAGCAAAGCTCAGCTGATACTCCTTAATGATCACTGGGTTCCGGAAGTACGGGTTGGCCCCAAAGAAAAACATCACTCTGCAGCGGTACTTGGGATGGCCCACTTCTTCCACCTGCCGTGAGCAATGGGACAGGAGGGGGCAAGTGTCCTCCCTCGGGGTCCTGAGCTACTTGCCTGGCTGTGAGGGTGAGCACCTTTGCCTCACCCTCTCCTGCCCAAATCCCACACCCGACGGGACGGCCCCCAGCCACAGCCTCCCCGGTCTCACCTCCAAGTCGACCACATAGCTGAGCACGTCTTTGTCCTGGGCACCGATCATGGCCGACAACTGGGGGTGATTCAGAATCTGTGCTGTGTCAAGGAGCTGTGCCTTCAGATGCTGTGGAAACAGACACAGCCCCTCTCCAACCCTCCCAGGCTAAGAGCAAGGGACTAGATCACGGCATGTGCAGAAAGACCAGGAAACACTAGTCCCCACACTCCTCAGCCTCTGCAGATGCATCAGACCCCATCGACACTGGGCAGTCCGTTGGCTTCCTGTACCTCCCACGCTGTCTGCACACAGCAGGGAGAGACTCCACTGCCTGCACGCCTCACAGTTCCTTCCTATATCTGACCTGTGTGGGCTGCCAGCAGCCCATCATAGCTTGTGATGTCGGCATGTGCTCTGACCCCTCCTCACGGCTGGGTTTCTTGGCATATTCCTGTGAAGACCTATGTTGTCACCAGCCTCCTGAGTCCAGATGGAATAACATGGCTTACAGGAACCCGACTGCACACTTACGCTGCAAGCAGAGGGTGTGGGAGGGAGAAAGAGATCGAGAAGCACGGACGAGGAGGGCCGAGGAGGGAAAAGGATTAGACACAGTGACACAGCCAGTCCGGAGAGAAAGACATGGGTGGGACCGAGCCGGAGCCTGAGGACAGAGAGGGAAGCAGGGGTGGAGATACCAGGAGAGAATCCTCTGTGTGTGTGTGTGTGTGTGTGTGTGTGTGTGTGTGTGTGTGTGTGTGTGTGTGTGTCAGGGTCTGAGGAGGCAGCTTGTACCCCATTTGGAGTGGGTCTCAGTCGTCCTACTGTCTGGCAAAGGGGCGTGGCGTGGTTCCACTAAAGGTCATGAGTGTGTGTCTGAAATGCTCTCTTTTGAAGGAACTGCTAGGAAACGTGCACAGCCTGTGAATGTGAAGGTGGGTGTGCGGCCTGCGTAACTCTCCCATTTTGCAGCGAAATATTTCCTTGCCTTATCTGCTCTGAGTGAAGGCTGCTTTGTGCTACCCTAGCTCTGGTAGCATGGGGACACATGGCTCGTGTCTGCAAGTAATATTTGAGACCAGCCTGCAGGCCAACGTTGGCGGAGACCTAGAGGAAACTGACCCAGTCACCAAGTCCCCCCATCCCCAACAACCGCCCCTGTCCAAGGCCTTACACTGGATCCCAGACCACACCAACCCAGGGCCAGGGACCATTCCCCAGCTCTCCTCTCTGGGGGCCATCGCCCTGAGGCACCCTGCTCTCAGTGCCCAGCCCTCCTGCACAACAGCCCCCGCCATCACCCACCAGCACAAGGAAGGATACCGCCTGGGCCCAGAAGCCAGGGATGTGCTTGATGATGGCCCTTCTGTGATCCAAGTGAGAAATCCGTCTCCGAAGAATCCTGCGCTTCAGCCGCCATAAGGCCCTGGAATCCTGGGCATTCCCAGCGCTGATCTCCAGCTGAAGACGCTCCAGCGCTGCCAGCGGGTCCTGGGCTGAGGCAGGACGCAGCGCTGGCTCTTGCTGCTGCAGCGGCTGTGAGAGTTGGGGCCCCTCCTCCGCCTCTGCATCTGCCTCGCGCTTCTCCTCTTGCTCCTGAATCTCCTCCTGCTGCTGTCTCTCAACTTCCACCTCCTCCTCCTCGTGCATGTCCTCTGCTTCTGGCTTGGCTTCCTCAGAATTCTCCTCTCCAGCCACCTCATCCTTGGTCGCCTCGCCGTTCTCTTCCTCCTCCCCGATCACCACCTCAGCCGCCACCATTCCGTCATCCAATATCAGCACCAATTCCTCCGCTGGGCTTGCCACCTGTATCTCACACCCGGCCTGGGCTTCCTTCACAGGATGGGCGCTTGCCGCCCCTGAACCTGGGGACTGCGGCCAGCCCACGCCCTCCAGCGCCCCTGCATTCCCGCGGGGCCGGGACTCTCCACCTTTCGCATCCAGGATGATCAGGGCCCAGGGTCGACGGGAATCTCCGCTTTGTCCGGACCGCGACACGCTGGCCATGACGCTCGGCCCCGGCCCCAGTGTAGCTAGGGCAGCCTCAGGACAAGGACAGGAAACGGCAGCAGGTGGGGAGAGCCTTGGCCGCAAGACCATTAGCTCCCTGAAGCCTCCCGCCTCAGCCCGCCAAAGTTGCGCGCAGGCGCACAGGCTCTGGGATTTGAGGACTCCGCATTGGCTGTGGCTGCTGTGGAGGAGGGGCCGAGACAGAGGCAGTGAAGAGTGTGCGCATGCGGCCTGGGGGCGAAGTGGTTCCAGGGCAGGTCAGGCCAGCTGGCCAGGTTCGGGGAGCAATCAGTTGCAAGACAGCAAGACAGGGTGCTGGCCGCCAGCAAGCGCACGCCAATGGCCGGTCCAGGCTCTGGAGCGAGTGCCAAGGTGCCAGCGTGGCCCCCGTTTGCCGCATGTCCTCTTCAGCGCTGTCACCTTCCAGGCCTGAATTGCGAGGTCCCGGTATCGCACAGTCTGTGGTCGCTTGTACACCCTTTCTCCAGAGGCCTCACTACGGGCACCAGAGCATTCAGCACAGGAACGTCCATGCCGTGAGCCACTGCCTGCTCCGTCCCTTGCCCCTTCTTCATGAAGCTGGGGCAAGGCCTGGAGAAGTCCTTAGTGTCACGCCTACCGGGGCCACATGGCCGTCCGCACGGTATCTCCTCCTTGGCCGTTAGGCTGAGGGCGGCGGTAAGGTGGGTGCCCACCCAGAACCAGTGACACCCACCCTAGACCCACCCCACCGCCGTGTCCTTGCAAGAAAACAGCTCAGTAGACCTCACTGTACTGCAATTCAGAGCAAAGAACAACCCCCAGAGCCCCATCTGCCACTGGTGACCTACTGATCTCCGTACAGAGCGCCAGGGAGATGGGGTAGTAGGATTTAGCAGCTTGCTCCGGTCCTGAAATCTAACCTTCCACTAAAAGGAGCACGACTCCAACCAAGCAGGGCACTTAGGGGCCCTTCACCAAGAATTGGAAACTTGTCTGTGTCTGTCTCTGAGAAAGCCCGGTGCCTGCTTTCACTAGTACACACAAAAGCAGATGAGTTCAGTTCACATTTCCCAGGTGCCAACGAGAATTCTGAAGAAGCATGCACTCAGACACAGAATGTCCACTGAGACAGACAGCGAGAAAGAGACATACAGAGAGACAGAGCTATAGAGGGAGAGAGAGAGACACGTGCAAGCAGATGAAGGAAGGATGAGTGGAGGGGAAGACCGGCCTGGAGAGGGAGAGTCCCAGGGAGATTGGCGGGAGAGACAGGGAGGAGGAGCAAGACAAGAAGAGACAGAGGGGCACCTATTACAAGGAAGACAGACGGAGATGGGGGAGGCATTAGTGATGGAGAGGAGGGAGACGAAGACAAAGAGAGCTGGAAGGAAAGTGGGAGGGAGGGACAGGAAGAAGACAAGGGAGGGGGAGGCAAGTAGAGGGTAGGAGGAAGGAGAGCAGGGGCAGCCGAGGCGGAGACAGGTGGGCTGACTCTGAAGACAGGGCAACTACAGTGTGCAGTTTCACCTGGTGAAATTCACCTGTGCTATTTGCACATAGACGAATGGTGTACAGTGGTCAGCCCTCAGCACAAAAGGCACTGCTCCCACGTGGACCTTTAGGGCAGTCTGAAACGATCCCTGAACTAGAAGGAAGCTGCAATGAGGTCATTCGGGGTGAGGAAGAGGGCACCGCAGGGAAGAAAACAAGGACCCGATCCCCACAGGGCTGCTGGAAGCCCTGTACTTACCAGCAGGAGACAGGAAATGGGACTGCCAGAAAGAGACAGCAGAGATTTAGGCACAGCACGTGCGGGAAGAAATCACATCCCAAAGCTCGGCAAATTCAAGCAAAAGCAGAGGCTGCACATCCATGAATGTCAATGCTTTCCGAGTGGAACCAACGAAGTTCTCACAGATGCCCAGGAAATGTGCTCAACTCTGAGGCCCCTCGCCTCTGGCAAGCTTCTCATCCAAAGTGACTCATCACATAGAAAGGGTGCACCATGAGCAAAAGAGCCAAGGTCTCCTTCGGATCCCCGGACGCAGACAGGTGATCCGCCCAGTAATTTCAAGCCAACGTATGGTTATAAAGGTTACCTTCCACCACAGTGATGGAGGAAACTCGCACCCGAGGGGAGGACAATGAGGACGTAATGGACAAATTAGGGACCAGAACACACAGGAGGCACACGGAAATGAGACACACACTGGCAGGGGGGAGTCTCTCCCAGCCAGGAACATGCCACGTGGCAAAAGAGTAAGTGGGAAAACGTTGCTGGACCGCTTTTCACAATTTACGCCTGCATCTGCAATGTGCAAGCCAGTGATGTTTGAGCCCCTCAGATGCAAAGGGTTTGAAAACAGAAGGACAGAAAATAGAGATGTGACTGAATGCTCACAGCAAGGCAGCTGCATTTGGGGACATTAACTGGCTGGCAGAGTGCATGGCCAATCCTCTGACGAAGGTCCTACCGGCACGGAATGATTTCTGGCTCCTGGAACATATAACAGAACATGCAGAAACCCCTCCACCTGACAGCAGGAGAGCAATTGGATCTGTCAGTGGAAGAAAGGGGTTGAATTCAGACGGAAACACACTCAAGCGCAGAAGCATACTCCAAAGACAAGACAGGCCACCAGAGCCACAGCTGACACAACACACAGGTGTGCAGAGATGAAGGTGGTTACACGGGTACAGCTGTGCCCACTTAGGCCAGGCAAGGAGGCATCACCAGAGAGGTGTCGGCAAAGGCAAAGCCAGGAAAAGTCATGGACACACCAGGGTCACTCAGGAAGACAGAGGAGCACAGGCAATGCAAGACATTTCCTGCGCACAGAGAACAACGATCCCGACAGACCAATGAGAGACATGTGTGGTTCAGAGACATGGAAGTCAGAAGGCTCCTGAATTGCTGAGGGTGTCCACTTTCGAGGGACAGCACTCTGGGGCCCACACACGCTGGTGTTGGGGTGGAAGAGGCCACTGGGCAGCAGATACAGTTGTGCAGGGGGTTTAGCAGCTCCTGGACCCTAGGGCTCCCCGGGGAGAGCTGCGGATACGGGAGGACACCCGGGGTTGCCGGGTGTGCAGCATGAGGGCTGTAATCCCTCGGACACAGAGCACCGAGGCCTCTGACCACGGACCTCAAGTGTCCACACTTGAGGGTTTGGCTCTGGGTGCCGTGAGTGCATTCTACACCCACACCTTGTCCGTACCTTGTCTTTGGGACAGGCCGGGCGGAAACGTCACCCTGGCCCCTAAGAAGGTATTGGCTGGAGATATTAACATGTGGGGGACCCTGTGTTCACCTGTCCCGTAAAGTGTTCCTGCTCGGCAAGACCTATCAAGTAACGGCCTGCTTGTGCAGAAAGATGCCCCAAAGGGCCCAGCCTCATGACCACTGGGGCCGTATTCCCACTGCACACTCATGGGCCATACTTTCTTTGGATGTTCACACCCAAAGACTCGGGTCAGCACAGGGAGCTTTTCCAGGGTACCCCGACATTTACCCATCAAGCAGCTGAGAAGACGTGCCTCTCCAGCCAGTGTGCAGACAGCAGCGAGAGAAAGGCCTGCCTTCCCTTCTAGAGAGTGCGACAGCCTCTGCCCTGGAAGAGGTAAGGCTTGGTCGCACAGATCCTCAACTCCACAGCGTGCTGACACCCCGCTGACCATGTTGTCTGCATATGATAAGGGCAAGAGGCCTCCATGCATTGGGACTGCCCACGCCTTCTCTGGAATAGAGCCACTGCAGAGAAGGCTCTTGTACTGCAGAGCTGTGCAGTGGGGGTCCTGGGGGGCTTGGGCAGCTTGGGAGACAGGAAGATTAGTGTCGGGATGTCAGTCTCAGGCACGCTGTGCTGGGGGCCGTGTTACATGGGGATACAGAAGAGCCTGCGATGGACAAGGCTGAACTCTGTCTACTGCACTGCTTGCACGGTGGAGCTTTTGCCCCATCCCTAGCACAGACATCTCTGGCAAGCAGCCATCTGCTGTGTAAGGAGTATCCCAGCACTCACGTCTTCGCAGGTGAGGCTCGTCCCAGTCCTTTCTAAGCTCCAGGCCTGCCGGGGACCTCTGCACAGAATGCTAAGGCCTCACACGTCCATCGTTCCCTATGTGGCCGAGGCAGCCTTTGTCCAGGCACTCAGGCAAAGGAACACAGGCTGCCTGGGACGAGGCGACCTCCCTGAGCGCCTGCTGCTGTTTGCACTTGGGAGTCTTCTCACAAGTCTCACATGGCGTGTTGGACACACGGCTTAAGCCTGTGGACACAGAGGAAGAGCATCACCCGACTCATCACGGCTGATGATGAGAGGGCAGAGGGCACACGGGAGAGGATGGCGTGTTCGTGGCTTTTAAGAGCCCCACCTCCCCACGACCCTCCCCTCTGTTGGCTTGCAATCTGGGCCACCCATCCGTAACCTGAGGTCATTTCAGAAACAGCGAAGTTCACACAAGGGCATCAGTACTAGGACTCCTTCAGGAGTCTTGTGGGTGTGAGTGAGTGATCAAATTGTTTAATCAAAAATTAGGTATTTTGTTTTGTTTACAATTTTATTTCCAACATTCATTCTAAAAATTGTTATGCTTTAATATATGATTTTTAAAAAACTCCTTCAACGTATGATTTGATATTCGATCTTGCAAAAAAACCTCTTAAATTTTTATTTATTGAAAATTGGGATGACAAGTTTGATGTCAATATTTAAAAGTTTCTCAAATCATTCCATCTGACAATATTGCCGTAATTGCTGATATTGTATTTGATTTTAAAATGGCTCAACTTATCTTTTTAAAAGTAATTTATTTTGAAAGAGAGAGAGAGAAAGAGAGAGAGAGAGAGGGAGAATACAGAGGAGAGGCACAGAGACAGTGAGATAGAATCTCAAACATAAATTAGAAATCCAAAAGCTCTGAAGAAACAAAAGTCCAGGACCAGATTAATTCTACTATAAACTTAAAGAAATGTTACTCCCTGTTCTTCTCAAAGGAATTCCAACTTCATTCTAGGAGACCAGCATTAACCTTATATCAAAATCAGAATACTACTCCACTAAGAAAAAGAACTACAAGCCCATATGTTTAATGAACATAGATGCAAATATCCTCAAGAAAATACTTGCATACTGACTGTAATAATACATTATAAAAAAGTATTCACCACAATTGAGGTAGATTTATTCCTAGTTTGCAAGTATAGTCCAATATTCCCAAATCAATTAACATGTTACAGTACACCAATAAGATAAAGGAGAAGAACCCCATTATCATTTCAATAGCTGCAGGAAAAGCATTTGAAGAAGTACAACATCCATTCATGATAAACACCCTCCGCAAATTAGGTTTAGAGGAAAAATACCTCAACATAATAAAGGCCATCTATGAAAAACTCATAGCTAAAATCTTTCTTAATGGGGAAAACCTGAAAGCTTTTCCCGTAAGCTTAGGAAGAAGACAAGGATATCCACTCCCACCACTTTTTTATTCAGCACAGTACTAGAACTCCTAGCCACAGCAATTAGACACTAAAAAGAAGTAAAAGGCGATGGAATCAATAAAGAAGAAGAAAAATGGTCTCGATTTATAGAGGACATGATACTCTACTGTAAAACCTGAAAGATTCCACGGACAAAACTGTGATAACTGAAGAACGAATTCAGTAAAGTCATAGGATGCAATCAACACAAAGAAACCTGTTGCATTTCTATACACTAATAATGAAGCTGCAGAAAGACAAATTAAGAAACAATCCCATTTATAATTGGACTAAAAAAATAAGATATCTAGGGGTAAACTTATACAAAGAGGTGAATAACCCATACTCTGAAACCTATTAAATAAGGTTGAAAGAAACTGAAGTCAACACAAAGAAATGGATAATTCCATGGTCATGGATTGAAAGGGCAAATAATGTTAAAATGTCTATGTTACCAAAGCGATCTACATATTTAATGTAACCCCAATGAAAACACCAACGGCATTTCTCACAGAACTAGAACAACCAGTCCTAAACTTTATATGGGACCACCAAAGAACCTGAAGAGCAAAGTAATCTTAAACAAACAAACAGACAGACAGACAAACAGACAAACACTGGAGGCATCACAAACTCCAGATATCAAGTTATGCTACAAAGCTGTAGTTAATCAAAACTGCATGGTACTGGGACAAATTGGAATGTAGACCAATGGCACAGAATAGAATACCTAGAAATAAACCCACAACTATCTGGTCTATTAATCTTTGACAGAGGAAGAAAGCATATAAAATGGGAAAAAGGTATTCTCTTCAGCAAATGGTGTTGGAAACCTGGACAGAAATATGGAAAAGAACGAAACTGGACCACTTTCTTACAAAACACATTAAAATAAATCCAAAATGGATTAGAGACATAAATTCTGACCCTGATACCATAAAAATTCTAGAAGAGAACACAGGCAGTAATTGTTTGACATTAGCCAAAGAAACGTTTTCTAGGTATATCTCCTGAGACAAGGGAAACAAAAGCAAAAATAACTATTGGGATTGCATCCACACAAAAAGCTTCTGCACAGCTAAGGAAAAAATCCACAAAAATGAACGGCAACCTACACAACGGGACAAGATATTTGCAAATGACATATCCAGTAATGGATTAGTATCCACTACATAAAGAACTTACAAAACTCAATACTGAAAAACGAAATTATCCAATTAAATAATGGGCAGAAGACCTTAACAGACACTCCTCCATGAAGACATGCAGATGGCCAACAGACACGTGAAAACATGTTTATCATCACTTACCATCAGGAAATTGCAAGTCAAAAGGACAATGAGATACCACCTCACACTTGTTGGAATAGCCTAACTCAGCAACACAATGAACAACAGGTGTTGATGAGGATATGGAAAAAGAACTTTTGCACTGTTGATAGGAATGCAAACTGGTGCAGTCAGTGTGGAAAACATAGTAGGTTCCTCAGAACGTGAAAAATACAACTGCAGCAATCACACTACTGTGTGTTTAGCCAAAGGATACAGAAACGATAATTCAAAGAGATACAAGAACCCTGATAATTTTGGCAGCATTATCTAAAATAGCAAAGATAAGGAACAGCCACGCGTCCATCAAATGATGAATGGATAAAGATTTAGTATGTATATATGATGTGGTATTATAATGTGGTATTATACACACATAATTATATGATGTGGTATATTATGTATAATACCCACACACAGTGGAATAGCACTCAGCCATGTAAAATAATGAAATCTTGCCATCTGCAACAGCATGAATGGAGCTAGAGAGTATAATGCTAGGCAAAAGAAGTCAGTCAGAGAAAGACAGATACCATATGATTTCATTCATAGGTGAAATTTAAGAAACTAAACAAATGATCAAAAGTTGGGGAAAAAGAGTAATAGACAAATCAAGAAACATACACTTAATTATAGATAACAAACTGATGGTTACCAGTGTTGGGGGGGGGTGCAGATGTAGTGAGTGAAATATGTGATGGGGATTAAGGAGTGCACTTGTTGCCATGAGTACTGGGTATTGTAAGGGATTGCTGAATTAGTATATTGTACATCTGAAACTAATATAACACTATATGTGAAAAAATAGGGGCTTCTAGGTGGCTCAGTTGGTTGACCATCCAACTTTGGCTCAGGTCATGATCTCGCAGTTCGTGGGTTCAAGCCCTACATTGGGTCACTGGTGTAGGCATCACGCCCACTTCAGATATGCTATTCCTCTCTCTCTGACCCTGCTTGCATTCTCTCAAAAATAAATAAGATATTGTTTAAAAAACGTAAAATATTTAAAAATAAATTCAATTTATAAGAAAATAAAAAAAAAAAAAAAAACTTTAGAGCACCTAAATAAATTACTGGATTTTCTGATATTTTAGGTATCAGGAAATTCATTTGTTTGCATATGTGTTATTATGTCTTTTTAGGTATTCTCTGTCCTGTCCTGTTTTAATAATAATAGCAGTAATAATAGGATTCTATATAAGGGGTGTTTGCTATGTTTCAGATATTGTTCTAAACTCTTTATATGATTATTATATTCATCTCTTGGTCTTACATATATGAGAACTAAAGCACAAAAGCATTAAAAAAAAACTGTGCCGATGATCATACACCTAGTACTGGTGAGACAGGATGTAAACTTGGGTACGCTGGCACTAGAGGACACTATTTCATGCCACCTCTCAGTTCCATCACATGCCACCTGTGTTGACCTTGGGAGCAGACAAGTTCCTTAACCTCTGAACTTCTTCAATTTGCTGATGTGTAAAAGGAGGTTAATAGTAACCCCTCCCTCCTAGGGCCCTTAGGAGAATGACATGAATTACTTGTGAAATGTTCAGAACCTCCCCTGGTATGAGTAAGAACTAAGTAAGTGTTGGCAAGAAACATCTCAGCCAGGCTAGCTGGTCCCCAAGTCTTACGCATTTGCTCCAGTGTTAGACTTATGGGGTTATTCTAGTTTTTCAAAGAAATGACTCGCATCGCTTTCATTCTCTTGCTGCTTTTTCTTAAACCAGTGTAGTCATTTACATTGCCTCCAAAACATTCATTGTCTATTTTATTGGCATATGTGCATAGGATTTTTTCATAACAAAAAGCTCTATAATGTTACCATGTTTTCCTTTAATAATTTGGTTTCCTTGAATTTTCTGTTTAAAAGAAAAATGCTTTAATTTTACTGATTTTATCTTGGGTAACTTTATAATTTCTTGGTTAAATACAAAAGTTTTTGTATTTAAGGAAAACATCTAACACTTTAAAGTGGCCCTTGTACAGCTTTGATCATATCTGACAATTACTGATTGGTGCTATTCCTAATCAACCTGCTTTTGGGGGGTTATCCCAATCACATTGTTCAGTGAGCTCCTCTCTGGGTCACATTTGTTCCCTCTCCAATTGCTCTCTCAGGCTACTCTCACCTCAGGGGCTTCTCTTCTAAGACTGAAATTCTCTTGACTCTGTTTATCTCCTTCCAACAAATGTCAATTATACGTAACTGCGATGAAGGAAGGGAGATCAGATTTTTCATGAGTCTTCCTGATGAAGTTATATGATCCAGGCTCACAAGGTAAACAATTTATCATTCTCCCATACGAACAAGAAATAATTAGAATTATAGTCAGAGAATTGGCACCATTTGCCATAACAGAAGTAAAAGGAGAAGGAGGTGGAAGGGGGGAAGGAAGGAAGGAAGGAAGGAAGGAAGGAAGGAAGGAAGGAAGGAAGGAAGGAAGGAAGGAAGGAAGGAAGGAAGGAGGGAACTTAACGAGAGACATGAAAGAAATATGTGAATAAGCCTTTCAGAAAACTTTAAACTCTTCTGAGAGATATTTAAAAAAAAAGCTTGGGGCACCTGGGTGGCTCAGTTGGTTAAGCGTCCGACTTCAGCTCAGGTCACGATCTCGCGGTCCATGAGTTCAAGCCCCGCGTAGGGCTCTGGGCTGATGGCTCAGAGCCTGGAGCCTGCTTCCGATTCTGTGTCTCCCTCTCTCTCTGCCCCTCCCCCATTCATGCTCTGTCTCTCTCTGTCTCAAAAATAAATAAACGTTAAAAAAAATTTTAAATAAAAAAAATTTAAAAAAGCTTAAATATAAACATTCCTTGTGTTGGAATAGGAAAAGTTATTATTGTAAGAATGCCAACCATCTCTAAATTACTATGTAAATTTGTTGCAAGCCCAATAAAATATGGATTTTTTAAATCAGATCAGCTGGTTCTAAGATTTTGTATAAATATCAAAATTCAAGCTGATCCAGAAAACAGTTTCTGAAAAGGAAGCATATGAATTAGGTGAGTTCTACCAGATGATAAATTATGTTATAAAGCAAATGTGGCTAAGCCCAATGAATGAATCGTCATAGAGAATCCAGAACTAGGTTCAAAGCATATGCAAATTTAGTATATAGCTAAGTGAACCTTTGAAAGCAAATGCATTATTCGAATAATAGTAACAATGATACTATTCATGAAGTTTCAGTACTTTTCTCATACGTGTCTTAATTTGTATAATTTCATATTATTATATGTTATAATATTGTTACCAATGTTATATGTTTTCTTATAAAAATGCATCTATAAAATCCTAGGAGAAAACAAGAAAGTTATTTTTCTATTCTCTATTGGGATAAGCCTTCTTAATATTTACTGAGCACTTGTTGCTAAGATTTTTTAAGCACTTACGTATTTATTTATTTACTTATTTAATTTCCACACTGTGGTAATGTCCGTTTCACAAAAGAGAAAGCAAAGAACAAAAAAGGTAAAGGGACTTTATTTGTTTCCCTATAGCTCAAGATGGAAGTACATAGTCAGATAGTTTTACTCTAGAGGGTGTGTTCTCAACCGTGATGATCACAACTGACAAACACCAGAGAGAGCAGAAACAATGGTGGAGCCCAGTGGAAGGCCCTGGGCTCAATACCTCCTTGGCCTTAAAAGGTAGGCAGTATCTGCCTGCACTTGTCCACAGATGGGCCATTGGTAGCATAGGCATAAAAATGTCTTGGCATCATTACTTAACCTGTGAACAAGTGGCAGTATGGTCCTGGTTGCAGAGAAAGAAATTTTGCCTACTACCAGGAAGCGATGTGTGAGAGGCAGTCTTACAAACTGTAAATTAGTTAGGATGTACCTGGCAGCACCTTAACCTGGAAATACAAAATTCCATTATAAACAACCGATGCGTTTCCCCCCAAGAGTAAAAAAAAAAAAAAAAAAAAAAAAGCCCAGGAGGCAAGCTTACCCCATACCTGCAAGGAGGATGGCTTCCCACATGCTTTGTTTAAGAAGTATCTATTATGTGGATCAAAGGAAACTATAACTTTCTTAGGTAGGATTTATGTGTCAAAGCGTTCATTTTTGCCGACGCTCCAACACAGTCATCTGCAGAATCACTTTAAATCTCATCTCACTGCCTCCCCCAGTTTTATTACAAATGGAGAAGATATTTTTTTATGTAAGTCAATCTATGAAGACCTAGGAGAAAACATGGGGGAATTATTCTTATAATACAGAATGACAACGATCTTTCTAAAATAGGGGTGGATATTAAGCTCAGATGTAATGATAGTAGAGAAGGATCATTTTTATTATATTGAATATATATATTTTTTTAATTTTGTAAAGAAAAAATAAAGCCAAAAAAAAAAAAAAAAAAAAAGGGAAAAAGAAAAAAATAAAGTGAGGTGCCTGGGTGGCTTGGTAGGTTAAGCGTCCAAATTCAACTCAGGTCACGATCTCATGGTTTGTGGGTTTGAGCCCTGCATCTAGCTCTTTGCTGACAGCTCAGAGTCTGGAGGCTGTTTCAGATTCTGTGTCTCCCTCTCTCTCTTCTCCTTCCCTGTTCGCACTCTCTCTCTCTCAAAAAATAAATAAACATTAACTTTAAAAAAAGAAAAAAAAAAAGAAAATAAAGGCAAATGAAAATTAGTGGAAATATTTGCACCACCAATAGAAACACAGAAGACAAATTCCCATAATGCTTGTATTGCTTTTTTTTTAAGCCACACTGTAAAACAAAACAAAAATCCAATAGAAGGAATAGAGGAAAGAAAAAGGAAGTTCACCAGAAAACAAGCGTAAATGACTTTTAAACAATGTCAAGATGTACAACCACAATTTTAGAAAGCAATTGTAAATAAAAATGAAATACTACTACTCATCTATTGGACAAAAACTTTGGTAATGCACACTATAGATAAGGGAAGAGGAAAAAGGCATTTCAGAAATGTAATTGGCTAACTGGTACCTCTTGTTTGGAAGACAGTTAAACATGATAATGGTAAAAATAACAGTAATAACATTCATTGAGTGTTTGGCATGTTGGACAGACACTGACCTCTTTCACATATTTTAATTTAATTATTCCTCATAACAACCAAATAGAGTGCTTTATATTACTACCCCTCTGAGAAATCAGAGGCACAAGAAGATTAAGTCATGTGTTGTGAATGGAGTAGCTGAGTTCAAATCAGTATTAAAAATTCAGTTCAAAATACCAAACTTGACAAAACCCATAAAAATTCAAACTATTTATACCTGTTATCTGTATACCTTCATGAGGGTTAGGTTTTTCCCTACAACACAGAACAAGGAAGAACTATGATTTCAATAGGGTACAAGTGGATTTCTCTCCCAAATAAGTGAAATTTGGAGGTATACAGCTCAAGTCTGACTGGGCAGCTATATTCTATGAAGTGCAAAGAAATCTAGTTCCTACCAGCTCTTGCTGGAAGAATCTCAGTTCACTTTCCATCCAAATGGTTTGGCCCTAGAGTTCAGGATCCAAGGCCGCATGTGAATGACATCAAAGAAAAAATAAAGGACACCAGGCACACAGCTGTCTCAACTTTCTCAGAAAAGCTGCCACATGACACTTCCTCTTATATTGCTTTGGCTGCAAGGGAAGCTGGGGTATGTAGTCCTAATTCCGAGTGCCCGTAGGCACAGCTAAGCGCTGGTAATAACCAGCAAAGGAAGGAGGTGGAGGAATGGATGTGGAAGAGGTTCTTTCTGTCCTACTGATACCACAATTCCAGTTCTAGGAAATTTCCCAAGATTTTTACATTACAAATCATCCTTGATTTAGGATGGAGTCACCTCTAGATAAAACCATTGTGAGTTGAAATTATGCTAAGTCAAAAATGCATTTAACACACATAATGTGCTGAATATCATAGTTTAGTCTAGCCTCTATTATGTGTGTTCAGAACAGTTGCATTAGCTGAAACTATGAGACATCATCTAACACACAGCCTATGTTACATTAAAGTTTAACTGTCTCATGTATTTCAGTGAATACTGTGTTGAAAGCATAAACACAACGGTTGTGTGAGTACAGAATGGCTGTAAGCATATAGATTGTTCACCACCATGATCATGTGGTGGACTGGGAGCTGTGGCTGGTTGCTCTGCCAGGCATCACAGGAGAGGGTCGTATCGCGTCTCATTAGCACTGGGAGAGGTCAAAAATTTAAACTTGAAGTACAATTTATCTTTTAAAACGTTTAATGTTTATTCAAGTTTTGGAGACAAAGAGAGAGAGAAAGAGTGCGAGCAGGGGAGGGGCAGAGAGACAGAGAGAGACACAGAATCTCAAGTCAGCCCCAGGATGCAAGTTGTCAGCATAGCCTGAGGCAGGCTTGAACTCATGAACCGTGAGATCTTGACATGAACTAAAGTCAGATGCTTACACCACTGAGCCAGCCAGATGCTCTTGAAAGTACAATTTGTAAACAATGCTATCATTTTCACACCCTTGTGAAGTCCAATAACTATAAGTCAAACAATATTAAGCCAGCGACTGCTAATCCTCCATTCATCCTTGCAGATATATTTTTGATCATCTTATGCCTGCCAGTAAGCTGACCTCCATGGACTGCATCGTTTAGGCTTTCTTGTCCTCTGGCTTCCATCCATCGTTGGCAGGTATACTAATAGGTAGCCAGAGAGCAAAAGAAAAGCAGTCATTATATGTACTGTGAACTCTGGAATTTTGGCAGTGGCTTATTCCTCAGTCTATGGCCACATCTCCTGTTAGGTGGCTTCTCTCCCAGCTGTGGGCTCATTGGCTTCTAGTAACACTTGTCCTTTCCTTGTCCCTTGGTGCCTGGGAGAGGTGAAGTTCTTCTCTTGCTAGTCCCCAAGAACTCGACCACTTAGTTTTGAGCCCGTTTATCTCGCCAGCACCTGTGTTCACAGTTCCCCCATTAAACTCTTTCCAGGTAAGATTTTAGAGGCAACACCCACACTCTGCTGGACTCTGGCAGGCAAACATATGTACACTGCATATGTACACAAACATATGTTCACTGCAGCATATATAGTCTATAGTCGTAGACTAGAAACAAATTAAATACACATAAACAGGGGACAGATTAAATACCTCCAATGCAGCCAGGGTAGGAATACCATGAAGTATATTTAAAAAATAATGTCCCATTGGACCAGACACTTTAATTTTTTAGAGGGCAAATGGCATGGCATACCTTTTAACAATCACAAAAATCATGTATCTATAAAATGGAGAGCTGTAGATAATATCTTGGTACTATATATATATATATATATATATATATATATATATATATATATGCCTAATATATATATATTTTTTCATGTGAGGTATGCATATACCATAATATGCATATTATATACTTTGAGATTCTGGAAAAAAAACCCTACAAACTGTTAAAGGTGGTCTTCTTCTGGGGAAGGATAATGGAGGCCTAGAGAAGACGTAGATTTACTTTCACTGAATAACTTTTTTTGCTACTATATGAATTTTTACCATGTGTATATTACCTTTAAAAAGCTCGTCAAAGAAAAAAAAGTTTTCCTTAGGATACGTATAGGGAAGTTTATGAATATGACAATAACATTCCTCTGATATTTCAATATTGCAATTTGGATCCCAACTTCCTCCCCTCCCTACTCTGCCTGGTATCAGCAAGACAAGAAATAACAAGTATTGGTGAGAAGGTAAGAGAAAAAGTAACACCAATGCACTCTTGGTGGGGATGTAAATAGGTGCAGCCACTCTAGCGAACAGAATGCAGGTTCCTCAAGAAATTAAATCAGAAATACTACATCATCCAATAATTCCACTACTGGGTATTTACCCAAAGAAAAGGGAAACCCCAATTTGAAAAGACGCATGCACCTCTGTGTTTATTAAAGCATTATTTATGATAACCCAGCTATGGAAGCAGCCCCAGTGTCTGTCAACAGATGAATACATAAAGAAATGTAGTGTCCATAGAATGGAATATAATTTCATTGTAAAAAAAGGAATAAAACCTTGCCATTTGCAACAACATGTGGGAACCTAGAGGGTATTATGCTATGTGGGATTATTCCGATAAAAGGAAATACCATATAATTTCACTTTTATGTAGAAGCTAAAAGACAAAACAAAGAAAGAAACAGACAGATTCTTCAATACAGAGAACAAACTTGTGGTTACAAGAAGAGAAGTGGGTGGGGTGTGTAAGATAGGGAAAGGTGACTAAGAGTTACAAACTTCCTGTCATAAAGTACATAACTTACAGAGGTGAAAAGTACAGCACAGGAAATATAGTTCATATTATAACAACATGATATGGTGAAAAATGGTGATTACACTTACCATGGTGAGCACTGAATAATGTATAGAATTATCAAATCGCTATTTTACACACCTGAAACTAAAATAACACTGTATGTAATCTATACTTCAATAATAGAATTTTTAAAATGAAAAAAAAAGCATCTATTACCCTTGTTATCTGGGAAATTAAAAAAAAAAGAGAGAATAGGTTAGATATTTGATAGTTATTTTAGCCTGCATTAAAATATGTACCAATTAAGATGCTGCATCAAAACATACCCATGGTGATGGGGAAGACATCTAGGTATAAAACAATAGGGCATATTAAGGAATTTGCTGATAGTTGATCATGCGGGAGTCTAAGGGCATGAGCAATTGGCCCAGGACCAGTAAGGATGCAAAGGTGGGGGCAGGGTGTGGATGGGAAAGGTGTTTTCTATCATGCTGGAGTGTGGGGGAACCACAGCTTGGAAGGCAGTGATGTAATAACTTTTGCATGTTCCAAAGTCCACTCTAAGGGGAGTAGAGATATGAGCTCCATCATGAGGCTCCACTGATGCCAAGCAAAGATACAGAAGGGTGCGGCATAGAGGAAATGTGGTTGCCATAGTATCCACAGAAGTGAGTTACTAATTGAATCATACTGGTGAGGGAAGGAGAGGAATTACACTAGGATAAAGAATAAAAAATGCAGAAGGAAATTGTGGGAAAATGTGATCGTTTGAGGTTCTTTGTGAGATGACCTCTTTACAAAGTGTAGGACCCAGTCAAGAATTGGAATGACTCAATTTCCTATTTTTACCCTATTTATACCCTCTCCCTATATTCAGTGTGATTTTTCTCTACTGTGTAATGCCTGAACCTCTTGTGTCCTTCCTACTCCAACCTTGCCTAATTAATACCTACTCACTCTTTAAGGATTAGTTCAAGATAGCACGCCACCTGAAAAGTCCCTTACAACACTTCATCTCCTTCCCCTGAAGGCTGAGTTACATGGATTTTCCCTTCACACTCTCCTAATGCTCCATGCATCTTGGGATCATTACACCATAATATCTGCCTCCCCTACATGATTGTAAGCTCCTTGTGATTGTAAGCGCCTTGTGAGTAGGGTCTGCCTCCTCATCTCTAATGTCCCAAGCATATAGCACAGTGCTTCGTAGGACTCAGTTGGCTCTCAGTGACTGCCGAATGAATTAATGAATCTAGAGTGGGAATAGGAACATTTTTGTCTCTCATACTGGGGTTGGGGTTGAAAGTTGTGTTGAAAGGTGTGATTATGAGGTCTGAGTGAGAGTTTGAAAGTGTCTACAATCGAAGTTCTATCTATGAAATAAGAGTCATTTCCCAGGGAAAGGTGAAAAAGATAGGTTGAGGGAAATGATGGAGGTATGGAATAGCTGCTGTGGGGAGAAGACCGCTTAAGATTGGCAAGAAGCTGTGGGGGTAGGTTGCCATCAGCAACCATAAAATCATAGTGAGTGACCCTAGTGACTGTGAGTCCCTGTAACAGTTCACTGGGCTGAGTGAGACAGAGGATTGGCTGACAGAGAGGAGGACTCATCCAAGCTTCAAGGCCACCAGAGCCGATGCAGCAGAGGACTAGGAGGTTCCAACACAAAGTGACATACTGAGGTGTATACACTGAATTAGGAAGGGAAGTGGAGCCACAAGGGATGATATACAGGGAAATGAGAGGGAGGAAGTAGGGACCACAAGTCTCTATCAGGCTGAAGAAGAGAAGTTGTGAAGTCAAGTAGTGAGACACCTGGTTAGGGGAGGTTGTCTTCTGAGATATTGGCATGTTAAATTTCACATTCTAGCAGGAGACATCTGGATGATCATAGAGCTCAGAGCACCATCACGGAAGTTAGCTACTGGAGGAAACTGACTCTTAAGGTTGTGGGAGCCAGAGAATTTAAAGAACACTGAAGCTACATTGCTAGAGCAATTTTACCAGGATTCTGAAATTGCCCACAACAGAGGCAGGAGCAACATGAGGAGAAAGAAGAGTAGGAAGGGATTCCAGAAATGTCCATGAAAAAAAGGGTGGCGCTCTGGGATTGAATAGATGGACTAAGGAGGTGAAGGCAGGAATTTCAGGGGAGTAGAAAGATCATGGCCTGGAGGTGGTAACAAGGGGCCTGAGGATCACTATCCAGCCTCTCCCTTAACCCTGAAGGAACTTTCTCTCTGCTGGAGCAATGTCTCCAACCTCTACAACCTAGACAGCATTTATCTTTGTTCCTCATTCTGGCATCTTGATTCTGCTTGCTGAGACGTCTCTTAAATGGAGTCCCCTGTCTGATTCTTTTTTTTTTTTCTCATGGGCATCACTACACGTCCCAGAATGTTATGACATCGAAACGAATACGGCCTGGTTTTCATTCCTTCATGTGACCAATAGGACCAACTCTACTGGACGTAGACTGAGTTTCACTCCAAATGATGATGGACTCAACATGCTACTTTGCCCAAGAAATATACTTGTATCTCAGAAGATCCTGCCAGAAGTAACAGAGATATCCAACCCACCCAACAGAGCTGGCAATTAAGGCAGCCTGCTAAGAACACATCAAAATGCAATCATGTTTTCTAGTGTTGCATCTTTTAGCATGTAGGCAGGTAGTCCAAAGCCAAAGAAGTAAAATATTTTAAGTTAGGGAATGAAAGGAAGGTAAACTGCCATAAACGTATTTTAAACTGTTGGGAAAAAGGAGTAGAATATGAGTGTCACAAACTCACAATCATTCATACAGGACATCATACATATATTCCAGGAATTTTAAGATAATAACATGTGGTTCATATAGTAGAGAAAGCTCCACTATTGCCACTCTCTTGATGATCTGCCAATACGTGGTCACCATGAAAGCTGCCTGACACCTACTAAAAAACCCAATGAATAACAGATGATAACGGAGCGCCCATGAAATACCATGGTAGACAAGTGTGGGCAGAGGTTATGAAGCCCAGAACATGGTCCCTGCCCTTAAGAAACCTGAAACTTAAGGGAAAGTGAAGTGAAACCAGTGAGAGTTATAACCTGTGTTAAAATAACTGGCTGACTTCTAGTCAGCATCAAGAATCAGACATGTGTTTTCTGTGGAACTGTGAACATTGCCTCTGTGTTAGAAAGTTCTCTTGAGTTGTATAATGTTGCGAAAAACTGGCCTTTTCTGAGCCTGGGCAATTCCCACACTGGTGCATTGTGACACAAGCCTGTCAGATCAGTGGGCTCCTTATATGCTGCTTCCTGCAGAATGAGCTGGCCGTTTTCTCTGTCTTCCACACCACCTGGCTTAGCAAATTAGATCATATTAGGGCTATTGTCTCAGAGACAATAAGAGGCATCTGTAACTGAAAGAGACCAGGATGATATCTTCCAAAGAGACTTTGAAGAGCAGAAAGGTCAACAAGACGAGTATAACTATAATCATTTTTTTAAACCCATCCTTCTCTTCCTCTGTTATACACGCTATCCTTTAGTAAAATATATAAAATCAACACATTTCTTTAATCTTGGCACAGAGTGTTGTGAGAAAGAGTATCTTACATTATGCAGCACATTTTTATGTACAAAATCCTTCTGCATATATGAACTCTTTTGGTCCTCAACGCAAACACGATAGAAGTAAGAATTGTTGACACAATTTACAGAAGTCCATTTGGGGTTTCGGCTCCATTCACTCCACCACTACAGGTGAGTAAACAGTTACCTTTCCCACTCTCATGAGCAGGAGTTCCCCTCCTTATAGATCAGACAAGTCTTGTTCTAAATGTCACCACTCTTTCTAGGCTCTGCCCTTCCTACCTGCCAATCCCTTCTGCTAATTCTCTCCATGAAATTCAATTCAATTCAATTCAATTCAATTCAATTCAATTCAATTCAATTCAATACAT